>NC_072435.2:75312500-75663500 GCF_028878055.3 Symphalangus syndactylus | reverse complement strand
TTTTTTTTTTTTTTTTTTTTGAGACGGAGTCTCACTCTGTCGCCCAGGCTGGAGTGCAGTGGCGCAATCTCGGCTCACTGCAAGCTCCGCCTCCCGGATTCACGCCATTAAAAATTTTTAATATGAAAATAAAGCTAATAGAATACTATAGTGATACTGTTAATTTGAATGTCACATACCTTCATTGTAGTATTCGCAATCAAGTGCTAAAAGAAAAAAAGAATAAATATTAAACTATGTAAGAAGCCAATCACTTATCTGAATGTGGGCAAGATATGGCCACATATTTATCAATAACTATGTGAAAGAATATAGAATGGTATTATTTAGGAACTTTTTCTGAGCAAAGAAAATTCTTTAAGTGATGTGCTGTAATTCATTAAATTTCATATAACTGTTTTAAAGTAGGAAAGTATATCACCAATTTAGAAACCTCAACTGAAAGAGTTCAAATTGTAAGTTTGTTCAGATATCTTACCACCTACACAAGTAAATTAAAAGCTTAAAGAGTCAAATCTGGAAGCAAATTCAAGGTGATTTTTTTAAAATATGTTTATCATCAGAACAATGAAACTTCATAGGCATAAAAGAAATAAAGTCATAATTTCTCTAAGGATGGTATTTAAATAATTTATATTTCAAATGGTACAATGACAGCAATCAAACACAGAACAAAATATTATCTCACAATTTATTTTTATAAGTCCTTTCGGTATTCTCTAATTTATGATTGTCAAAGGAATATAAAATTTAGTCATTTTAATTTAATTTGATTTCCATGAGTTTCCTGGCATTATTTCTAAGATAAATCAACAATTAATATGTATTTCTTTATCAGTTCTCTACATAATGATGTTCTAAGTAGGGTACTCACAACAAACAGTAGATGATCTCCAGTGAATTGATATTCCTTCCTGACAACACTTGTATGCATATGCAGCTATACTAGTGCACAAACACTCACAGTCACCACCAAGATTACAGTTACATGTATCTTCATGGCAATTTTTGGCAAAAGAAGTAACATCAATCTGAAAAATGAGGTGAAAGATTACTTAATTTCAATAGATACTGATTATGATTTAAAGTCAACCCTCTAAAAGAAAACTATGTGTTTTCAAAGTTTGATATTATCAGCTTAACACTGCCACCTAGAGAGTTCTCTTTATTTAAAGCCTCTTTATTGCCCAAAGGAGAAAGAAATGTATTAGGAAAATGTCACATCAAAGAACTAGCAAAAGAAATAATAAGATTAATAAACACATATGACTTCAACATCTGCAATATAACAGATTAATTTTTGGAAGCTTCTTTCATTATTGATGTAATCACATGGCATTAAAATAAGGCATCTTCTGCTTCCAATTGTAATTTTATACAATTTCATATCTTTCTTCCTTCTTTCCTTTCTTTTTTGCCCCCGCTTATGCAACATCCTAATGGCTATTAAAGGTAATAGCAATCTTTAAAAACAACTTATTCTATTTACTTAATTTATTTATTTGCATTATATTTAAGTAGCTGACAAAATTTAATATATTGACAGTGCATTAAAAACGGAGCAAGGGACTCAGGAGGCCGAGGCAGGAGAATCACTTGAACCCGGGAGGCAGAGGTTGCAGTGAGCTGAGATAGCGCCACTGCACTCCAGCCTGAGCGACAGAGACTCTGTCTCAAATTAAAAAAAAAAAAAGAAAGAAAGAAAAGAAGCAGGATTTGCTGTCACTGAGCTGTATTTTATTTTTTAGGTCAGTTCACGAGTTAATTTTTCTTTTCAAGTGGAAAAGAACCAGCAGGCTCTGTGGTTCAGGACTCCAGACTTGACACAATATTTCTTGTCAAGCAGGTGTGGTCCTTGGAAACTCTGAAAAGTCTCAAAAGCAACCCTTTTTATAAACAAGACTTTAGTCTACCTATGTGGCTCTAATATGGCAGTCCTCAAACTTTTCTGTCTCAGAGTCCCTTTACACTCTTAAAAAATCACTGAGATCCCCAAAGAGGTTTTGTTTATGGGATTCTATCTACCAATATTTACTCTATTAGACATTAAAAATGAGACATTTAAAAGTAACAAGAAACATTATATGTTTACATGAATAACATGGCTTTAGTGAAAAATACTTATGTATGCCAAGAAATAGTGAAAAGAGTGCAATGTTTTACATTTTTGCAGATCTCTTTAATGTGTGGCTTAATAGCAAACAGCTGGATTCTCATATCTGCTTCTTCATCCGGTCTATTGTAATGTTTTTGTCTTGTTTGGGTTTGGGATGAAACAGACGAAGAAAATTCGGTTCCACACATGTATTTAGTTGGAAAGGAAGGAGTACTTTAATATCTTTTTCAAGTAATTGTGATATTCTTTGACTCTATATCAAAACTCAAATCATTTTTAAAAAGTTCACTGCAATGTGAAATCTAAAACCACATCAATAAACTTTATACTTTGCTATATTAAAATTGTTTTTTATTTCGCCCTTTGAATGGATCTTTTACTTCTGCATGATTTTGTAACATCACGCATTGGTCATGTGGAAAATTTATGGACCCGTGCAGATCTTTGAAATGTTGACACACTTGATTATATATAATAGCTACAAGTCACGTTTGTTAATATCACCATCTAGATCATCAAAAAACTCATTAAGTATCAAAAACCTTATAAGCTCACAGGGGTGGATCTAACTTTTACAAAACTCTAATTTTCCCTTGGAAGTAAATTTTATCAAAGATAACAGACACCATCAGGTGTTTCCTTAAAGCCACAGACTCATTTCACACATTTTAAGAAAATATCTGCCGGGTGCAGTGGCTCACGCCTGTAATCCCAGCCTTTTGGGAGGCAGAGGTGGGCAGATCATATGAGGTCAGGAGTTCCAGACCAGCCTGGCCAACACGGTGAGACCCGGCCTCTACTAAAAATACAAAACTTAGCCGAGCTTGGTGGCACACGCCTACAATCCCAGCTACTCAGGAGGCTGAGGCAGGAGAATCGCTTGAACCCAGGAGGCAGAGGTTGTAGTGGGCCAAGATCATGCCACTGCACTCCAGCCTGGATGACAGAGCAAGACTCCATCTCATAAAAAGAAAGAAAGAAAGAAGGTATCTGCCAAATATCCCTGTCTGAATGTCTGAATAACCATATGTCATTTGTTCTTTGAAACAGAATGGTATTCCTAGAGAAAAACAACCATCTTAGCTCATAAGTCAAACAATCATACAAGTGACTTCCCCCAAGACCACTAGCATAGCTTTGTATGCAGCAGAAATATTACTTAATTCTTACCAATACATTGAAATATTCCTTAAACTTCCATTGGGACCTAAAATAATCATGCTAGGAAGGAGTTTTGAAAATGAAATTTCCAAATAAGTTACATTCCATCTTGGGATGTGCTTCTAAAACCATTTCAAATGTGCTACAAGAAATACTTTTCAACCATACTTTGAGTTGAGAAGAATGCCCATTTGACAATGTTCCCTAAAGAAAAGTAAACATTTATGCTCTTAATCATAAAACGATGTATGTAAATAATGTTCCATAAACTAGAACAAATTATTACAAATATGTACAAAGGTACACTGTTAAATTAGATGGAGTAAGGGAGAAAGTAAATCAACTAAATGTGCCACTTCTACAGAAAAACAAACTAACACATATGTCCCCCTAACAATAGTTAGGTGGTACATCTAAAAAGCCAATGGATCACCCAGTTATGTGTCATGTTCACCTCAGTATTATAGACACAGTAAAACATCTTTAAACTTTAGAGTTCATTAAAGTATTCATTTACCACATTGCGACAAGAAGCAAAAATATCGCTGTACAAAATGGAGCATTCTTTCTTGGCATAAGGAAATTTGTTTTGATGTGCCTCACAGGGTTTAATTGTTTCATCTGGACTTTCACACTGTTGAAAAAAATTTAAGAGAGAAAAGAAGTTTTCAAAGAGACAATTTCTCAAGCAGAGTAACCTACCCAACTTCACTCATTACAATTGCACCTAATATATTCTCATCCTTTTAGATAGGATTTGCGTAAAGCACCTGCTCACATCCAATTCAATGTTAATTGCATATATTACTTTTGAAAGCAACTAAACAGAATATTAAAATCATAGCAATATTAGAGATCGAGTGGTGATAAATGATTTTTAAATTGTCTTAAACACAGCATTTGCATGACTTAAAAAATTACATGAGCATGACCTGTTTCTTTCATCTTCGTCTTCTTCATTTCTGTCACAAATCATCTGAGAGGTTATATGTACCCAAGTCTCTGCAGACTCAATTCCCACACATGCAGCAATTTGGCCTCTTCCTCCCCTAATACCCTTCCCTGAAACTGCCCTGAAAAACGTCATCCATGACCTCTTCATTGTTAACTATAAAGGCAATTTTTCAGTCTTCCATTTTGCTTGACTTTTGCTGCCTCTGATTCTATTTAATACTTTACCCTTCTTAAATGTCTCTCCTCATTTGGTTTTGGTGACACAATTTTCTGCTGGGTCTCCTCTTGCTACATTGGCTGCTGTTCCCTAATCTCCTTCTCCCTCCTCTCTTCGCAAAGCTTAATCCTCAAACCTCTATTTTTCTCATTTGGTACATGCGTCCTGACTTCAACGCCCTGAATATACTAGCAACTGCCAAATCCCTATGTCCATCCCACATCTCCTTCCTGAATTTCAGAACTAACATTTCCACCTAAATGTATCTGTCATTTCGCTCTCAGCAGATCCTAACCATCCCTACCTCTACACCATTGTCCTTCCCCGACTATCCACATTCATTTCCTCCTCTTTGCCCTGCCTCAAGAAGGAACACCAGTATCCACCCAGGAAGCCAGGAAAGTAGGAGACCTTCTAGGAACCTCCAAATTCATCCTTCTTAATACAGTCTTAAGTCTCTACTGACTTAATATTTCTAGCTGGATTATAAGAGCCTCTTGGCCCTTGTATCTTGCAGATCTATACTTTGCACTTCAGCTATTCTCTATTTCAGACCTTACACCACAACCAAAATTAACTTTTTGAAATTCACTTTGTGCACCACACTCTCTCCAGCCTCTTGACACCTTCTAAGTGGCTGCTCCCTCCTTTCCCTGTTAAATTCTTTCCCATAAATTTCACTTTCTTAGCTCCTATAAATCTTATAAGATTCACCTGCAGGGTACCTTCTCCAGGAACCTTTCTTGGACCATCACAATCCCCACTTTGTGTGCACTTCTATCAAAGCAACTATCTCACTATGTTCTGACTGTTAATTTTTCCACCTCTAAATTTTCCACCTCTAGACTCTAAATTTCTTAAAGGCAAAGACTGTGATTTATCCATATTATGTATCTGTATGTAATGGAAAACATTAAGTGCTAAATAAAAATTAGTGAATTTTTTAAATGACCTGAGTTTTAGCCTTGTCTATCAGGTATGAATAAAAAATTTATTTTGAGGGTGTTTAAAATTATTTGACTACTTCAGATATTTAAGTACCATTAGAAATAGTTACTTCTTAATTCATTTGCAGAGAGAAAAATGTAAAACGATTTTTTTCAAAACTTCTAAAGATAACAAGATGTAAGATAGCCACAGTTAAAAGGATTTTGTCTCTCTCAATATAGTAGATATTTTAGATATTAAAAGGTACACTTTTGTACTGTTAAGCTTAGACCACACTCAAATATTACTGACTGGAATAAATGTTTTACCCCATCCCCTCTTTATTCTTTAGAGAGATTTAGACATATTAGTAAACTAGGCAAAGTAGAGAAGTAACTAACCAAATGGTAACCAATCAGGAAATTGTGGTTTCAAACACTCCTATCAATTAAAAAGAACAACAGGCTAAAAGGAAAGTAGAAGAAAGAATAGAACTTCCAATTTGACTCTGTTTTCTGAGTTCAGCATTTTTCAAAATGTGTTTCATATAAGACTACTTCCTTGAGAATTAATAAATAAAAATATAGATTATGTCAGTAAGTTTGGAAAATCATTCAAACACGTCCCTCCTTTATAGGCTTATAATGCCTCAAGAAATCCTTTGAAAGAGAAATATGTAAAAATTAATTTGTCCAACTGCTGCCAAAGGTAGTTGACCACAATCCACCCACCCACACACATACACACGCATCCCCCTTTATTTCATGTAATACAGTAACATGGCTGTTAAGAAATTCTGTCTTCATTTATTTATTGCTTTGAACTGGCAAAAGTTCCATCATCCTTCAAAATGCAGATACATTGACTGGCATTTTGCTATGGTGAGGAAAACATGAGGGAGAAGAGATGAATTTGAATGTCACCTCTGCTACTTTCTAGCCATATAATATTAGACAACTCATTTAACCTCCCTGAGCCTCAATTTCTTCATCTATAATAAGGAGAAAACATCCTTTATATGATAAGGTAATCAGAAAAATTACATGAGAAGATAAATATGAACGTTTATCAGCTATAAATTACTATGAAAATAGTATGTAAAATAATATTACCTAAATAAGAACAAAATGTTCTAGTGAAAAATATTCTTAAAAATTTTTGTTGACTTCTAAAATACATTTATGTAACTTACCTGTCCTAATGCCCAACTATCTCCAAATACCTGAGCATTTCTCACTTCCAAGTTATTAGATGTGGTCATATCATTTGAAGTGCATTTGTCAAAGTTTCCACACAATCCTGATAGCTTGTTCTAAAGTAAGAGAAAATCACCAGGAAATATTCTATTTTCTCTTTAACATTTAAAGACTCATATTCATTAAAACTTTTAAGACATTTCAAATATACATTTAAGAATTTTCACAGCAATCATTTTTAAAAATTAACTTGAAGAAAGTGGATTTTCTCATACCAATTTAATTATGTTTTGTGATTTTTATAAATTTGCAAAAATATTTTACCTGATTTCAAGTCCTATTTATACACACTTACCAGTGTCTTAGCATTAATACAACTAATAACATAAATAACTTGGAAAAGTATAATTCAAACAAGACAGTACATATGAGAGTGTATGTGTATGCAAATGTATATGTGTATATACACAGAATTCATGTGTGTGTATATATGTAATTCATAATTATATATATTCCCATCCTTGTTGGAAACAAGGATATGGGATGAAGAATGGCAGATATATTCCCTATTTGTTGGAATATATCATATTGCCTACCTGTTAGAAACAAGTTAACCATTTGTTTTTCCACATCCCCCTTCCTGATGCCTCAGCTTTAGGATAACTGCTGTTAGTAGTGGCCACTGTCTTTGAACAGAGGTGATTTCTGAAAACAGAGGTCCCATGGTAATAAGTGGCTATGGCAGATGTAATTCTAAGGTTATTGTCTGCTTTGCCAGAGACATAGGCATCCTACTTCACCATTAAGGGATAGACTCTATTCTTCAATATTGAAGAGAGCATTCAGCATGTTTAAATTCAAGGTTTTAAGGAGTAGTTCTACTGCTTCTAGAAAATCATCACTGCAAGTTCTCCTCCTTCATCTAGTAGTAAAATATATTGCTATTCTTGTTGGAAACAAGGATATCGGATGATGAATGACAGAGAATATTAGTTGAAGAAAGACAGCAATGACTGAAGGTTATTTCGGATTCATCAAAGAAATTCAAGATGCCAACAAACCTAAGAATAGACCTTTGGGCTTTATCCTCCTTAAGACTGAAAGACTATAACTTCAATATACAATCATATTTTGCATTTACAACATATTAAAATCTTTTTTAAAAATGTATCTTTTCTGTATTTTTGAGAAGATATTGTTGGTATTCCAATTTTTCTTTGACAAAAATTATATCCATGAGTCTCAGTCTCAATTTCAGGTAAAATAGATTTTTAAAAAATACATCAATGTTTTTGCAAACAATTTTAAAATATGAATTTAAAATATTCAAATAAATATTCAAAATAATCAAATTTTAAATATTTTAGACTGCTTTTTTTTTTTTTTTTTTTTTAAATGGATGGAGTCTTGCAGTGTGGCCCAGGCTGCAGTGCAGTGGCTAGTCACAGACATGATCATAGTGTGCTGTAGCCTTGAACTCCTGGGCTCTAAATATTTTAAATAGTAAACTACTTAACAATATTTAATAAAAATATTTAGCGGGAATAATATATAAAATAATTTAAAATATAAATTGCCAAAAATTATAAACAACTCAGATTGGATATTCAACCATGAATGGATAAATAAATTGTGTGATACATCCACACAACAGAATACTACTCAACAGTACAGAATTCACCCAACCATTTGTATGAATCTTAAATATACTTTGCCAAGTCAAAGAAGCCAGACCCAAAAGACTACAGATTGTACAATTCCATTTATATGATATCTGAGAAAGGCAAAACTATAGCAGTGGAAAATATAATCAGTGGTTGTCTGAGGTTAGGAGGTAAAGGTAGGGGTTGACAATAAGGAAGCAACATGAAGTATATTTGGAGTTTGACAGGTATGTTCTATGTAGAACTGTTGTAATGGATACAAGGCTCCATGCATAATATGGTTTGGCTCTGTGTCTCCACCCAAATCTCATCTTGAATTACAATCCCCATATGTTGAGGGAAGGACCTGGTGAGAGGTAATTGAATCATGGGGGTGGTTTCCCCCAAACTGTTCTTGTGATAGTGAGGGAGTTCTCATGAGACCTGATGGTTTAAAAGTGTGGCATTTCCCCCTCACTCTTTCTGTCTTTCGGGCCACCTTTTGAAGAAGGTGGTTGCTTCCCCTTTGCCTTCCACAATGATTGTACGTTCCCTGAGGCCTTCCCAGCCATGCAGAACTGTGAGTCAATTAAACCTTGTTTCTTTATAAATTACCCAGTGTCAGGTAGTTCTTTATAGCAGTGTGAAAATGGACTAATACAATGCATTTGTCAAAATCTATAGACCTGGACACAATAAGAGTAACTTTTTTTACATTTAAAAAATAATTTTACTGCATGTAAACTTAAAAAAATATGTTCAGAATGTGGAGGAAAACATGGAACGCAGTTTGTAAGAACGGAATCTAATTGCATTATGAACAAATCACATAATTAAGCTGAAGGAAAAGAGAAGAAGAAAGCTGGCTTAAGTAATCTTGGAAAACGATACTGCAAGGTTAAAGTCAAAAAGAACTGTACACAAACACTGTACTTAGTTGGTGAAGTTCTTTTTCACAAGGGTATGAGTTAGTAATTCTGGAAATATAACCTAGTTCTTAAAGGAAAACATTAATCATTTTATTTTCATCAAACATCAAAAACTAAATGTGATTGTATTCATTACATCTCATTTGGAGCTTAGGTTGACCTACCTTCCACTGTGGCCCAACTTTGATATGAATAGTTGTCTTCCTATCCCAAAGAATAGTGATATCTTTCTCTGGAAAGTATACTACTATATAGTAACCAGCCTTCCAAAGCTGGTAGGTAGATTTGTTTTCCAGAAAAAAACCTGATTGTTTCTTAAAAAAAGAAAAGAAAAGAAACAAAGTGAGTAGTAAGTTCTCTAACCAAAATATATCAAATTAGTTTAGCTAATATTTGCCAACAACTATCTATGTACTAATATTGTTGCTTGGTCATGCCTTTTCTGAATTCTGTAAGAAAAGACAAAACAATTGCACAAAATAGGAAATACATAAATATTACCAGACACAAACTAGCAGATGGACCCCACATGGATAAATGGGCAAAGGGAAAAGATATTTCAGTTACATGTGGGGAAAAGCAAAACAAGGGAATGGACACAGAAGACATTAAGTGATATCCCTGCCGAATCAGAAATTTTACATCTGTGATGAATAAATATGACAGAACTAAAAAAGGTATGACCTTGCCTGCAAAAGAGAGAAATTTGGTCCTGCGCATGTTTCTGAGTAGTTAATGATAGCATGGAAATAGTCTACTGACTTCATTAAATATGTCTTGAAAATCAGAATCATTAAGTTTGGTAGGAGACATTGCCTTCCCAATTCAGGCAAAAAGAAGCTGTGAAGTACTTCCTTTAAGTGAAAAGCGGAAAGTTGTCAACTTAACAAGAAAGAAAAAAAATTGTATGCTACGGTTGCTAAGATCTATGGTAAGAATGAATCTTCTATCTGTGAAATTGTGAAGAAGGGAAAAGAAATTCAGCTAGTTTTGCTGCTGCACATTAAACTGCCAAACTGACAGCCACAGCACATGGTAAGTGCTTAGTTAAGATGGAAAAGGCATTAAATTTGTGGGTAAAAGGCATGAGCAGAAACGTGTTCTGATTGATGGCAATTGGGTCTGCTACTATCTATGGTTTCAAGCATCCACTGGAGGTCTTGGGACCTAACCCTCATGGATAAGGCGGAACTACCGTATGTGTGTAGGGGGGCGGCAAGCGGTGAATTACCATCAGAGGGACTCCAGAAGGCTTCTTGCAAGGGGTGGGTGTGAACTGATCTGCAAGAGGTTATGCACAGCAAGGTATAGGGGTTTGGGAATGAGAATGGAGAAGAAATCCTTCCAAACAAAAGAAATGGCTTGAATCAAGACTTAGGGACAAGAAAGTCAAAGATTTATTCAGAACTAAGGAGAGTACCAAAAGGCTAGAGCATGAATCGCATGATGGATCATAGCCTGACACCTTTGCAACCAAGTTATCTAGACTAATTATCACATGTGCAAAATGTAGTCAATAAAAGCTTTCAAACAGGGAAGTATTAGACCATGGTTGTATATTAAAAGAAGATAATTTAGGCAGTAGAAAGGATAAAGCAGAGAGAAATGAGAGATGGAACATATCAGGAAATGTTAGAGAACTTTTATTGTAAAGTAGGAATATACAATATTCTTTATAAGCAAGGGCAACGCATGGCTATATTGAATCGGACCTTGAAATTAACTCATATAATAACTTCAAAAATGCACAGTTAACATCAAAGTAAGTAAGACAAATTTAGCCAGAGGCAAAATAAAAATTGTGAAGGAGATATGAAATTCTTTGGTTACTTTTCTCCTTCAAGTAATAACAAAAGCATAGTTTGAAAATACTACACTACAGTAGACTTTTTAATAAATATTTCAAAGGGAAAATGAAATAAATTTAGTCATATCCATAAGGAGTTTTCAGTCTCCTAGACCAAGGTCATACTTAAAACAGGTGCACAATATATTGTATAGAACAGTATATATTATATATAACCATATGTGTTGTTAACTGGCTCTCTCTGATCTCATAGCCTTCCACTTCCCAATCCCCACCCTCACTGACTAAGCTTCAGCTACGCTGGCTCTCTTTCTGTTCTTCAAATTTACCTAAGCTTTTACCCATCTCAAGTCCTGTGCGCTTGGTGTTCCTCCTGGTAGGAACTCTGTTCTCCAGATCTTGGCGTAATGGCCTCATTCCCATCAATTGTGACCCATATGCTCCCCCCTCTGTGAGGCCTTCCCTGATTGCCCCAGTAGAACTTTCATCCTCAAGATGGGCCAGATTGTAGGCATTTAAGACAGCACAATGCTCTTCTGAGCAAGGACCGTCCCTTGCTCAGAAGTGGGCCCCCTCTTGGGGTTTAATGCTCTGTAATTGCCATCTTGAAATTCTAATTTTACCTGTGAATTCGTGTTTTGTCAGTGAAGTTCAATGAGACAAAGAATTATGCGTCTGGGCCTTGAAGCCTTGGCTCACATCTCCTGCTGTCCGCCCAATCTCCCTGGATTGATTCTCAGATGCCTGCTTCTCTGCAGCCACCCAGAGACCACTGCTATGCTCCACTTGCAGCACAGAGGCAAGATGAGTTGGACTTAGGCAAGCATACCCAAGTACCAAGTTGGAGTTAATGAGGCAAGGAAGGCCCTCAGCACTGACAGGGTGTGCTCTCACCCCAGGACTATCCCTATGCTTGAGTGAGCATAGCATTAAATGATGATTTAAAAAAAAAAAAAAAAAAAAAAGACACCATGACACATCAAGACAGAACATGAAACAAGAAAATGCAACTTTTTCCCTGTTTTGAACAAATTGCATAGCTTGCCCTGCCCCCAAGTCAGTCTCTGCCACAGAAACCAATTCTATTGTTTTCACTGCACTTTTTAGTATCTTTCTATCATCTTGTTTGTCTTTGACTTGTTTCTCTTTTGCTCAGTTTGGTTTTGCATCAGTTATCCTGATACAAAAGCACATCTTTTCTATTTGTCTTTAGACATGAAATCCTTCATTTTCATTAGATAGGACAGTTTACTACAAGAACATCCTCTATGGTCAAAGGGAGTTGCCATATGCCTTACTTTTCAGATTTTTAAATAATGCTTCTCATTAGAACAGTGAGGTATTATGAATTGTCCAAAATAGAGATCTCCACTTCAGATGAGAATTAGAGCACTTTAAACAAACTCTAGTGATGTTAGCAAAATATGTTAGAGCTATGGAGAATTAAAATATTTAAAGTACAGCTTAAATAAATTAATAAAATATTTATATCTTATACATTTGATAAAATTAGAATTGTGCATTTACATGTAAAAATAACAGAGGTATTTTTTTCTTTTCCTGGATGGGTGGTCCATCTACCATAAAATAAACAGTGCTTATTTTTCACTTTCGATGTTTAAGAAAAAATATTGCAGGGGATTTCTTTAGGGTCAAACCGTTTTTATGACTTAATCTTATGTCATACAATTTATATAAAGGAGATTCATTAACACCTACATACAAGTGAAAATTGGAAGTTGAAAGTTATGTGGAGTTGCAATCACCACTTCAAAGATGTGTCATACTGTCTTTATAAGAGCATTTACTATTTTCTCTTGTTTCTTTTTTAACACCCTTGTTCTTAGAAATAACCTTCACCTATAAATGAATATCTGGTTGGTGGTTATGAAAAACTGCTGTAGTTACTTTAAAAACATGTAAACATGATTGTAGAAACTCTGTTTTGCCCAAAGGTTGATTGCTGCCCAGTTAGTTTCAATGTTTCTGACTGAAACATAGTTATATTTTAAGGTAACTGTTCTCAAACTTTAGTGTGCACAAGAATTTCAAGTACCATTGAAAATGTCAATTTTGTTTTCAGCATCAGCCATTCCAATTACTGAAGTAGGGCCCAGAAACCAGCGCTTACAAGAAAAATTCCATATGATTTTAATGAATATTTGCAAACCAAACTGAGAGAAACACTGTTCAAAAAATCTCAGAATATAGGTCAGTTTTTAAAGCCCATTTGTCAAATTATGTACTTTCTAACTCTAAAATTTCTTGCCTATAAAATTAGGTTCAAATATCTTGTACCATTCAAGGGCCTCCATAGTCTGAACTCAGCCCCCTCATCTATTGCCTTTACCCCATGCTCCCTGAATGGCAGCTGATCAGGACACTCCTCCCTGAGTCACTTTGCCACTCCCTCCATCCACTGTCCCATATATTGTGCTTCCACCAATCTAAACCACCTGCAGTTATCCGAACATGCCATTTCATCTCTCAGCTCTGCTCTCCTGAGTGGGTTTATTCGTCTGTACTGATTGCCACCCTACTCCCTCTCTTCACCTGGCTAATGCCTACTCATCCTTTAAGACTCAGTGCAAATCATTTCCTCCACAGCATGTCTTCTGAGCCTTCAGAAATAGGGAGGGTAAGAAGAATCATTTCTTCAAATCCGTTAATTTATATTTTCATTTCAATCCTCACACAAACTAAAGAATTAGGTTCTAAAATCTTCCCAAATTTACAGATGGAAAAGCTGCAGCTTGGAGAGGTTAAGTAAACCTGCCCAAAGTTACAGAGCAAGCACGTAATGGAACAGAGGTTCCGAGTTAGTGCTGAGTGACTCTAAAGTCTATGCTCTTAACAATCACCCTAAGCACCCCAGGTCTCTTTAGGTGCTCTTCCCGGGAGTTCCCATATTATGCTACATAAATTCCTACCATAGGACACCATGCTGCCTTATTTACCATGTGCATCCTTATTTACCTGAATGTATCCCTCGCCTGAGCAGAAACTTCTTAAAGGCAAGCACAGTGTTATTTCACTGTTATAGCCCCAATAATTAGCACATGTTTTGATATTCAGTAAACATTATAAAAGAATGTATGAGATGAATGAATGAATGAAATTTATTCATTCTTTTAAATTGGGCAGGCTCCAAGGATGCAATAAACAAGAACTTGGAGACAACTGGGGAAGACAAGCTCACAAGTAGTTTCATTAAAGTATGATACACATTCTAATAGGGTGCTTGAGGAGGAGCTCCCTGGAGGAGATATGATAAGACATATTGCATAAGAATAAGTTAAATGGAAAGACAGTTCCAGGAAGAAGTGATAATAGTAATGAAGGACTAATAAGATGCTTCACCTTCTGGAATGTGGGCTTGAAGCAAAAAGTAATGAAAGAGCAGGCAGGAGAGGTGGGTAACAGCCAGACTGGCAAGGCCTCGGAGGAGCAGTGGGAAGGCGTCTCAAAGTCTTGAAGAACCAGAGTGACATATTAGATTTCCATCAAAAATGTACATATACAAGGCTGGATGCGGTGGCTCATGCCTGTAATCCCAGCACTTTGGGAAGCCAAGACAGGTGGATCACCTGAGGTCAGGAGTTTGAGACCAGCCTAACCAACATGGTGAAATCCCGTCTCTACTGAAAATACAAAAATTAGCCTGGCATGGTGGTGTGCATCTGTAACCCCAGCTACTCAGGAGGCTGAGGCAAGAGAATTGCTTGAACCCAGGAGGCAGAAGTTGCAGTGAGCTGAGATCATGCCACTGTACTCCAGCCTGGTCAACAGAGTGAGACTCCGTCTCAAAAAATAAAAAAAAAAAAAAATAAAAGACATATACAAATAAAACTACCTATGCTGCAGTATGTGAGGATGAATTAGAGGGGAAAGACTAAAACTAGAAGCCAAGAGTCTAGCCTGGAAGCCACTGAAGTAATTAAGGCAATAGGTGGGGGTTGCAAGGTCCCAAATGGCAACTATGGGAATGAAAGCAAGAAGAACAAATTGGAATATGGAGAAGGGAAGTAAGAAGAGAGAAGTCAAGCACAATTTACTGAAGCCACATAAAATGAAAAGAAAAAACAACATAGATCTCATAACCATTTACAGAGAGAAGTAGATCGAATCATTTCTATTCTATTTTCAGTATCCTCAGGACAAGTTCAAATGATCCTGAAAGAAATAATTCACTAACCTGTTTGTAAGGAGTATCATTCAGGTAAATTTCAGTGTCCCCAACTGAAATCAAAACACTTTTAGAACAAACAATATCGTTGTCAAAGCATTTCTTGTTCTGGGCAATGACAGATATGTCTGAATCATCTACACTCTGAAATGTCAAAAATATTTTATTAATACGAATATATACAACCTATATTATTTTTAGTTATTTTTATTAAGAAACCTTAAATATTGACAATGGATTGCATTAGAACTGAAAAACAACTTACCTCTAAAATAAAAAGTCATTTTTAACTAATAATGTGAAGAATTTTATAGAAATATAGTAGGATAGCTCAATCTTTAAACACCTATAATATCTCTGTTAAAATTTTGTTCCAGCCAAGTTTACCATTTTATTCCTACAGCTCAAATGTACCAACCATTATCATTTTATTTATCAATAAATAATCAACAAAACAATATGTCACTTAGGAAAATCTTTAAAAAATATTCATTTGAGACATGTCTTTTGTTTTATTTAAAGGATATTTCTGGCTGAATAATTATTTGTCTATAAGTTAGAATTCAAACAGATACAAAACTTTGGTATTTGTTAGTAAATAAAATAATGTGTATTATTTGAAAGCTTGCTTTGAATTTTACATATACTATCCAATTTAGTTCTTATGAAAACTTTTTGAATTAGGTATTATTTCCATTTTACAGATGAGGAAACTGAGATTAAGAGGGATTAATTGATTATCTAAGATCGCTTTGCTAAATAAGAGAAGGATCAGAGTTCAAATCCCTAATCTGTTTTGTTTGCCTTGATGCCACTTGTAAAGAAATTAGGAAAGGTCTAGAAATGGTTGAGGAGAAAAGACAACTTTAGATGATAGGGAATCCCTAAATTCAAGGAACACTATTTAGTCTTTCTACTCTAAATGACATACTTCCACCTCCGGATAGACCCCTTTCCTTGGCAACTCCCCACTGCATCCACCAAGTCACTCTTAAGAATCAAAGTTTCTAACTTTCTCCCCCAGTTTAATGGATAGGTTTCTTCAGTTGTACTGACTCTGGAAATTTCATTATAAAATATCGTTTACATCTGGTTCTTTAACAGTTTTAATTGGCAAGTTATAATTGCATATATTTATGAGATACAATGGGATGTTATATGTATATAATGTGAAATAATTAAATAAAACTAACATATTCATCAACTCATATACTTACCATTTTTCTAGGAAGAAGGTAAACGCTTCTTGTCAAATTTTCAAAGTCGTCCTAATCTCCCCCAAAGTTAAAAGCTACTGCTCTAAGAGCCCTTTCACTGATTGTGGACAGTAGAGATTTCATTAAAAGGAAAGGAAGAAATGTGACATTTCTCTTTGGATTCAATGTCCAATTTTCAAAGGCTCACACACATTTCCTGAATCTTTTTCCATTTTGAGACATATGGGTCAGGGTTTATTTTCACAGTAAGAAAAAGTCATTAAATGTCTGGCAATCATAGGCCAGGCACAGTGGCTCACGCTTGTAATCCCAGCACTTTGGGAGGCCGAGGTGGGCAGATCACTTGACATCAGGAGTTCAAGACCAGCCTGGAGAACATGACAAAACCCAGTCTCTACTAATTTTTGCTACTAAAATTGCAAAAATTAGCCAGGCGGGGTGGCATGCGCCTGTAGTCCCAGCTACTCGGGAGGCTGAGGCAAGAGAATCGCTTGAACCTGGGAGGCTGAAGTTGCAGTGAGCTGAGACCACGCCACTGCACTCCAGCACTCCAGCCTGGGTGACAGTGAGCCTCTGTCTTAGAAAAGTTTGGCAATAATACAGTTTGGTTTTTGTTTTTGTTGTTGTTGTTGTTGTTTTTCAGATGGGGTCTTGCCCTGTCACCCAGGCTGCTGGAGCGCAGTGGCATGATCATGACTCACTGCAGCATCAACTTTCCAGGCTCAAACAATTCTTCCACTTTGGCCTCCTGAGTAGCTGGGAGACTATAGCTGTGTGCCACCACACTTGACCAATTTTTAAAATTTTTTTGTAGAGGCAGGGTGTCACTATGTTTACCCAGGCTGGTCTCAAACTACTGGGCTCAAGCGAGCCATTCATTTTAGCCTCCCAAAGTGCTGGGATTAGAGGTGTAAACCACCTTGCCTAATGATCATAGAGGTTTTGATGTAAATTCTCCACATTTAGTTTTTCACAACACTGGCAATATGAAAACTAGCTCAATTCATCTCTTATTTTGGCTAAATTCTTTCTGCCTTGTTAATAAGTATTATAGTACCTAGAGGATAGGTTTTTAATGAATGGTATAGATGGAGTAATTAATATATCCCTCTGTAACCCATTTTTCCTTCATAGATGCTGGGAGCTTTTGCTGCTTTTTAAACAATCCTTTTGCAAAATAATAAGGGTCATTAAGATGATTATGGCATTGTACTGCTCAAAAAAATAATGTCATACTTTTCTGCCTTTCTGCATAATTTTCAAAGAGAGAAAAATACGTAATTCAGGGTTTTGTTTTGCTCTTCCTCTTGGGAAAAGTTATTTAGATTAAGGGATGTGAAAAGCTGATTGAAAGGCTTTCTATTGCCATTATATTTTATTGCTATTAATTAAAGTGCCTCAATGTTAGTTTCATCCTTTATATTAAATCTGAAAAGTCAAGAAATATTCTATCTTGTATGGTTTGTCTTATAATATCATGCTATGCTGACAGTAATTTGTAACAATAGCAATATACCTAAAGTCACATTTCTATACTTTCCATTTCTAATGTATTTCAAGTTAATATTAGGTTTAGAAATAATGCCACAGAGTTGCTAAGCAACATAGTAATAATGACAACAAAGCTGGAGGAAAAAGGTCAACATCAATGTGCCACATGGGCTCCTCAAAAACCTTTATTCTCAGATACTAAAAGCTTTAATACAGAATATGCCCCAAAATGACTCTGAAACAGAAACTGTCAGCGCCTGTCAAGGAAGTATATAATTATACTTGATATGTCAGTCTCAGCACCTGTCATAGCCCCAGCCCCTTTTAAGGGTAATTATCCCACACAAAGTCTCTGCTGATACCATAGCCTCAGGCAGCCACGGTTTAGGTCCCAAGGCAGCGCATTCATTTATGGGCAAAGGGACTTCAATGCTGGCAGAAAAAAAGAACTATATTCTATTCAATTCTCTCTCAAATTTGAACCAGAAAATACCGATTTTTTAAAGTGTTTTGCAGTAAGATCTGAGGGTGAATAAACATGTAAAGGATATAAGGAAGAGTAGCAGCTGACCAGGTAAAAACAAGCTGAACATATGAAGAAGTAGAAATGATGACTGAACTGAAGAAAAAGTAGAGAAAAGACACAGAAAAGAAAGCTAGACATGCTAGCCTGAGTAGCAGAAAATAGAGCAGTCACACAGAGATTGTCCAGAGTTGTCCAAGAATGACATCAGGTCAACCATGACTCTCTGCTGCCTGGGGCCAAAACCACCCTTCAGTTGACACTTTCATAAGGTTCTTATTAGAAGACATAAAAAGTTGGAAAAAAGAATGGTAAATATTGTAAAAGGTTACAAAAAGTTTACAAAGATCTTACCTTGTGATCAAACTAATTAAAATTGGATATATTTCTTAAAATTAACTTTAGTGTTAATAATGCACAATGCAAAGGTAAAATTTGGTTTTCTCTTTTGAACAAGCTTTTTGTGTAATATTAAGAGATAGTAAAAGATTTTTATTTACCTTTTGAGTATACGGCAACAAAAAAAGGGAAGAGGGAGACAGATTAAATTTACCTTTTTAGCTGTCTTTATTAAGTTTTAAGATTATTTAGGAAACTGAGTCTCCTCTCTACCAAAGAGTAAAGGTTTTTGCTTTTTAAAATATTTGAATTATCACTTTGGTTAAATAAATGACTAATTTTACAGTTATCTGTGACTGTATCTTGCGATATCAAGTGCTTTAAGCCTTTGATATTTGATAACCTTTCCAAATTCTAAATTCAGTCTTTTGGCCTCAAACTAACTTTTTGGATATTAGGGCTCCTGAAGTCCGAGACAGACATATTCATCTTCGTTGGTATGTTAAAATTATACCAGAATCATTGTCAAATACGAAATGGTGTTTAACTTTGAGTTATTTTTATATGAATGTGTCATTAATATATGTTCCAAAATTATATAAGATTCATATAATTCTGGTATGTCTTAATCTATGTTATCAGGAATAATTATGACTATTACATTAAATTATTGTATGCCACAGAAATAATCAAATTTCCTTATCTATTGTGTCTTTAACCATGGCTAGTCTAAGACTTTTGTCATGCACAGACAATTATTGTTTTACTTTGATTCTTCCCAAAAAGCACTTTATAATCAGCTGCAGTCCACAACTTGCTTCCTTACGGAAGTTTGTGGAAAGGACTCTGACAGGTGCTCTTGAAGGCAGGTTTCTTATTACTTTGGAGATTGTGCCATCAGACTAGAGAGAAAACTTCTGGGATTCTCACAGGAGAGCAGATGTGTTCGTGAGGATTGCTGACCCAATACCAGGCAGCACAGGAGTTAACTGCATGAGACTGAACTAATAGAAGGCTGAAATGTTTTCTTACGACTTTTTTGTTTGAAACATTGGGCTTCTTTATGTTTTGTTTTCTAAAGTCAAGAAAACATTTCTGCTAGGCGCAGTGGCTCATGCCTGTAATCCCAGCAAATAGGGAGGCCGAGGCAGGCTGATCTCCTGAGGTCAGGAATTCGAGACCAGCCTGACCAACGTGGAGAAACCCCATCTCTACTAAAAACACAAAATTAGCCAGGTGTGGTGGCGCATGCCTGTAATCCCAGCTACTTGGGAGGTTGAAGCAGGAGAACTGCTTGAACCTAGAAGGCAGAGGTTGTGGGGAGCCACGATTGCATCACTGCACTCCAGCCTGGGCAATAAGAGTGAAACTCCATCTCAAAAAAAAAAAAAAAAAAAAAAAAAAAAAAAAAAGAAAAAGAAAAAAAAAGAAAAGAAAACATTTCTTTCTTTTGAGCTATTTATAGCTTACAACAAATTGAGTAAAGTATGCTCTTGTGGGCAAAATTTGAGGCATAATTCTTCCTATCTGATTTATCCAGAATTTAAAAATCATTTGCGAGTATTCTTAAATTATGGCAATATAGCTATTTGCATAAGTTCAATAAGAATCTATTTTCTGTTGTAACAGGACACAGTTGGAGATGCTGGTTATTTTACCACAGCTTTGACTAGGATGAACATTTACAGATATGACTGGACTGCTTTGGGGAATTTAAGTTGACATTATAGAGCTGACCAAAGCCTCTCATACAGACTGGCCTGACACCTTGTTTATGCAATTCCTTTACAATGTTTGTCACCTGTAGTAAGTAAAGCACATCACTTTCTGACAGGCCTAGGAACCCCAAGTTATTTTAGAACCTCAAGAAGAGAGAAATTAACCAATTCATATAGGTATTTGCAGACACATATAAATCCTTAGTTTGGCTAACCTCAAGAGGCTTTTAAAAGGTCTAACCTGACATTATGAAAAAGTTACAACAAAGCCAACATAAAAGAGCCTATATGAAAAATAATTATTCTTGCTGCATTTTATGCAAATAATCAAGCCAAATATACTACGATTAAAACTTATTTTGCAAGTAAATTGGTCCTGTTACGATTTGTCTTTCATAGAAATGAAGAACTAGAAAGAGAGAAAAATATCATTTGAAAAGAAACTATGGTACGTCTTTTATTAGATTCTGGCCTTGTCCATTATTTATTAGTTGATATTATTTCTCTAAAATTAAACATAAACAAAAGATTATAGTTTCCTCTTGCCAGGACTCAGAGTTAAAACAAATACTCCACTTGAAATGTTTTCTGCACAATCACTATTTGAAACGACAGTGATAAATGCTATGTTTTCTCTACTACAAAAGAAAATGAGAGTAACAGGAGAAAATACTAACAAGTAGTTAAGTTCACCAAATGCCCAGCACTCTGCAAAATGACTTGGAAAGAACAACAAGAAATATAAGGCATCGTCCCCACCATCAAAGCCTTAGAATTTTCTTAGAGAAATCTGTTTTAATATGGAGTATAAATAGTAGATATGTCTTTACTGGCATGCTTTATATTTAATAGGCCCCTAAATTTGTTTTATTAAATGAATGAAATAATAATGTGAACAAAGATCACCACCATACATTGGAAAATGTTTGTAGAGATGCTGACACATGAACAAGATTTTTGATGCTTTTGATAGAAATGTGCAAATATTTTTTCCATATACAAAATGAAAAATAAAGCTTCACAGAATCTTTGTCTTACTACTTAAAATGATACCATAAACAAACATCTTTAACAGTAATGATATATCCAATGGGAACATGTCATGTTTGACATTATATTGTCAGCAAAACTTTCTTTTTTCTGAATGTAACTTAAATTTGACTATGCAGAAGAAGAGAATAATTTCAAAAATAATTAAAATCAGGTTGTTAAAGAAAGTAAAGTGTTCTACATCCTTACTACTCAAAATATGGTCCATAGACATGGAGCATAGACATGGAGCACTATCTAGTAGCTTATTGAAAAGGCAGAACCTGGGGGATTTGGCAAGATGGCCGAATAGGAACAGTTCTGGTCTGCAGCTCCCACTGAGACCAATGCAGAAGGTGGGTAATTTCCGCATTTCCAACTGAGTTACCCAGTTCACCTCTCTAGGACTGGTTAGAGAGTGGGTGCAGCCCACAGAGGGTGAGCAGAAGCAGGGTGGGGCGTCGCCTCACCCACGAAGTGCAAGGGGCCAGGGAACCAGGGAACTCCCTCCCCTAGCCAAGGGAAGCCATGAGGGGCTGTGCTATCCAGCCCAGATATTACGATTTTCTCACGGGTTTTGCAACCCACAGAACAGGAGATTCCCTCATGTGCCTACAACACCAGGGCCCCGGGTTTCAAGCACAAAACTGGGCAGCTGTTTGGGCAGACTCCAAGCTAGCTGCAGAAGTTTTTTTTCATACCCCAGAGGCACCTGGAATCCCAGCAAGACAAAACTGTTCACTTCTCTGAAAAGGGAGCTGAAGCCAGGAAGCCAAGTGGTCTCACTCAGCGGGTCCCACCCCCATGGAGCCCAGCAAGCTAGGAACCACTGGCTTGAAATTCTCGCTGCCAGCACAGCAGTCTGAAGTTAACCTGGGATGATTGACTTTGGTTGGGGGAGGGGCATCTGCCATTACTGAGGCTTGAGTAGATGGTTTTCCCCTCACAGTGTTAAGGAAGCCACTGGGAAGTTTGGACTGGGCGGAACACATCACAGCATGGCAAAGTAGCTGTGGCCAGACTACCTCTCTGGATTCCTCCTCACTGGGCAGGACATCTCTGAAAGAAAGGCAGCAGCCACAGTCAGGGGTTTATAGACAAAACTCCCATCTCCCTGGGACAGAGCACCTGGGGGAAGGGGTGGCTGTGAGCACAGCTTCAGCAGACTTAAATGTTTGTGCCTGCCAGCTCTGACGAGAGCAGCAGATCTTGCAGCAGAACGCTCAAGCTCCACTAAGGGACAGACTGCCTCCTCAAGTGGGTCCCTGACCCCTGTGCCTCCTGACCGGGAGACACTTCCTAGTAGGGGTCGACAGACACTTCATACAGGAGAGCTCCGGCTGGCATCAGATGGGTGCCCCTCTGGGATGAAGCTTCCAGAGGAAGGAGCAGGCAGCAATCTTTGCTGTTCTGCAGCCTCCGCAGGTGATACCCAGGCAAGCAGGGTCTGGAGTAAACCTCCAGCAAACGTCAGCAGACCTGCAGAAGAGAGCCCTGACTGTTAGAAGGAAAACTAACAAAAAGAAAGTGATAACATCAACATCAACAAAAAAGACGTCCACACAAAATCCCCATCCAAAGGCCATCAGCATCAAAGACCAAAGGTAGATAAATCCACAAAGAAGAGCAAAAACAGCACAAAAATGCTGAAAATTCCAAAAACCAGAATGCCTCTTCTCCTCCAAATGATCACAACTCCTCTCAGGCAAGGGCACAAAACTGGACAGAGAATGAGTCTGACGAATTGACAGAAGTAGGCTTCAGAAGGTGGATAGTAACAAACTCTTCAGAGCTAAAAGAGTATGTTCTAACCCAATGCAAAGAAGCTAGGAACCTTGATAAAAGGTTACAGGAACTGCTAACTAGAACAACCAGTTTAGAGAAGAACATAAATGACCTGACGGAGCTGAAAGACACAATATGAGAACTTCGTGAAACATACAAAAGGATCATTAGCCAAATGAATCAAGCAGAAGAAAGGATATCAGAGATTGATTATCAACTTAATGAAACAAAGTGTGAAGACAAGATCAGAGAAAAAAGAATGAAAAGGAACAAAGCCTACAAGAAATATGGGACTATGTGAAAAGACCAAACCTAAGATTGATTGGTG
Source organism: Symphalangus syndactylus (assembly GCF_028878055.3). NCBI lineage: Eukaryota > Metazoa > Chordata > Mammalia > Primates > Hylobatidae > Symphalangus > Symphalangus syndactylus. The sequence continues at coordinate 75,639,934 of NC_072435.2, read as the reverse complement.
TAGCTGAAAGTGATGGGGAGAAGGGAATCACGCTGGAAAACACACTTCAGGATATTATCCAGAAGAACTTCCCCAACATAGCAAGACAGGCCAACATTCAAATTCAGGAAATACGAGAACACCACTAAGCTACTCTTCGAGAAGAGTAACCCCAAGACACATAATCTTCAGATTCTCCAAGGTTGAAATGAAAGAAAAAATGTTAAGGGCAGCCAGAGAGAAAGGTCAGGTTACCTACAAAGGGAAACCCATCAGAATAACAGCGGATCTCTCTGCAGAAACCCTATAAGCCAGAAGACAGTGGGGGCCAATATTCAACATTCTTAAAGAAAAGAATTTTCAACCCAGAATTTCATATCCAGCCAAACTAGGCTTCATAAGCGAAGGAGAATTAAAATCCTTTCTAGACAAGCAAATTCTGAGGGATTTTGTCACCACCAGGCCTGTCATACATGAGCTCCTGAGGGAAGCACTAAATATGGAAAGTAAAAACCAGTACCAGCCACTGCAAAAACATATCAAAATATAAAGACCAATGACACGATGAAGAAACTGCATCAACTAATGTGCAAAATAGCCAGCTAGCATCATGATGACAGGATCAAATTCACACCTAACAATATTAACCTTAAATGGAAATGCACTAAATGCCCCAATTAAAAGACACAGACTGGCAAATTTGATAAAGAGCCAAGACCCATTGTTGTGCTATATTCAGGAGACCCATCTCATGTGCAAAGACACACATAGGCTCAAAATAAAGGGATGGAAGAATATTTACCAAACAAATGGAAAGCAAAGAAAAGCAGAGGTTGCAATCCTAATCCCTGATAAAACAGACTCTAAACCAACAAAGATCAAAAAAGACAAAGAAAGGTATTACTTAATGGTAAAGGGATCAATGCAACAAGAAGAGCTAACGATCCTGAATACATACACACCCAATACTGGAGCACTCAAATTCATAAAGCAAGTTCTTAGAGATGAACAAAGACACTTAGACTCCCACACAATAATAGTGGGAGACTTTAACACACCACTGTCAATATTAGACAGATCAACGAAACAGAAAATTAACAAGGATATTCATGACTTGAACTCAGCTCTGGACTAAGCAGACCTAATAGACACCTACAGAACTCTACACTCCAAATCAACAGAATATACATTCTTCTCAGCACCACATCACACTTATTCTAAAACTGACCACATAATTGGAAGTAAAACACTCCTCAGCAACTGTAAAAGAATGGAATTCATAACAGACAGTCTCTCAGACCACACTGCAATCAAATTAGAACTCAGGATTAAGAAACCCACTCAAAACTGCACAACTACATGGAAACTGAACAACCTGCTCCTGAATGACTACTAGGTAAATAACTAAATTAAGACAGAAGTAAATAAGTTCTTTGAAACCAGTGAGAACAAAGACACAACGTACCAGAATCTCTGGGACACAGCTAAAGCAGTGTTTAGAGGCAAATCTATAAATGTCCCTATAAATCTAAATGCCCACATCAGAAAATGGGAATGGTCTACAATTGAGACCCTAACATCTCAATTGAGAGAACTAGAGAGACAAGAGCAAACAAATTCAAAAGCTAGCAGAAGACAAGAAGTAACTAAGACCAGAGCAGAACTCAGGGAGATAGAGACACGAAAAATCCTTCAAAAAATCAATGAATCCAGGAGCTGGTTTTTTGAAAAGATTAACAAAATAGATAGACCACTAGCCAGACTAATAAAGAAGAAAAGAGAGAAGATTTTCTAGTTTACTTGCATAGAGACACAATAAAAAAATGATAAAAGGGAAATCACCACTGATCTCACAGAAATACAAACTACCTTCAGAGAATACTTTAAACACCTCTACCAAATAAACTAGAAAATCTAGAATAAATGGATAAATTCCTGGACACATACACCCTCCCAAGACTAAGGCAGGAAGAAGTCAAATCCCTGAATAGACCAATAACAAGTTCTGAAATTGAGGCAGTAATTAATAGCCTACCAAACAAAAAAGCCCAGTACCAGATGGATTCACAGCCAAATTCTACCAGAGTTACAAAGAGGAGCTGGTACCATTCCTTCTGAAACTATCCCAAACAACAGAAGAAGAGGGACTACTCCCTAACTCATTTTATGTGGCCAGCATCATCCTGATACCAAAACCTGGCAGAGACACAACAAAATAAGAAAATTTCAAGCCAACATCCCTGATGAACATCAATGCGAAAATCCTCAATAAAATGCTGGCAAACTGAATCCAGCAGCACATCAAAAAGCTTATCCACCACGATCAAGGTGGCTTCATCCCTGAGATGCAAAGCTGGTTCAACATACACAAATCAATAAATGTAATCCATCACAAAAACAGAACCAATGACAAAAACCACATGATTATTTCAATAGATGCAGAAAAGGCCTTCAATAAAATTAAACATCCCTTCATGCTAAAAACACTCAATAAATCAGGTATTGATGGAACATATCTCAAAATAATAAATGCTATTTATGACAAACCCATAGCCAATATCATACTGAATGGGCAAAAACTGGAAGCATTCCCTTTGAAAACCAGCACAAGACAAGGATGCTCTCTCTCACCAGTCCTACTCAATATAGTATTGGAAGTTCTGGCCAGGGCAATCAGGCAAGAGAAAGAAATAAAGGTATTCAAATAGGAAGAGAGAACGTTAAATTGTCTCAGTTTGCAGATGACATAATTGCATATTTAGAAAATCCCATCATCTCAGCCCAAAAACTCCTTAAGCTGATAAGCAACTTCAGCAAAGTCTCAGATACAAAATCAATGTGCAAAAATCACAAGCATTCCTATATACCAAAAATAGACAAACAGAGAACCAAATTATGAGTAAACTCCCATTCATAATTGCTACAAAGAAAATAAAATACCTAGGAATACAACTTACAATGCATGTGAAAGACCTCTTCAAGAACTACAAACCACTGCTCAAAGAAATAAGAGAGGACACAAACAAATGGAAAAAGATTCCATGCTCATAGATACGAAGAATCAATATCGTGAAAATGGCCATACTGCCCAAAGTAATTTATAGATTCAATGCTATTCCCATCAAGCTACCATTAACTTTCTTCACAGAATTAGAAAAAACTACTTTAAATTTCATATGGAATCAAAAAAGATCCCATATAGCCAAGATAATACTAAGCAAAAAGAACAAAGCTGGAGACATCATGCTACCTGACTTCAAACTATAATACAAGGCTACCGTAACCAAAACAGCATGCTACTGGTACCAAAACGGGTATATAGACAATGGAACAGAATAGAGGCCTTGGAAATAACACCACATTCTACAACCACCTGATCTTTGACAAACCTGACAAAAACAAGTAATACTGAAAGGATTCCCTATTAAATAAATGGTGTTGGGAAAACCGGTTAGCCATATGCAGAAAACTGAAACTGGACCCCTTCCTTACACCTTATATAAAAATTAATTCAAGATGGATTAAAGACTTAGGCATAAGACCTAAAACCATAAAAACCCTAGAAAAAAACCTAGGCAATACCATTCAGGACATGGGCATGAGCAAAGCCTTCATGACTAAAACACCAAAAGCAATTGCAACAAAAGCCAAAATAGACAAATGGGATCTAATTAAACTAAAGAGCTCTGCACAGCAAAAGAAACCAGCATCAGAGTGAACAGGCAACCTACAGAATGGGAGAAAATTCCTGCAATCTATCCATCTGACAAAGGTCTAATATCCAGAATCTACAAGGAACTTCAACAAATTTACAAGAAAAAGACAAACAACCCCATCAAAAAGTGGCCAAAGGATATGAACAGACACTTCTCAAAAGAAGACATTTATGCAGCCAACAAACATATGAAAAAAAGCTCATCATCACTGGTCATTAGAGAAATGCAAATCAAAACCACAATGAGATATCATCTCACACCAGTTAGAATGATGATCATTAAAAAGTCAGGAAACAACAGATGCTGGAGAGGATGTGGAGAAATAGGAACGCTTTTACACTGTTGGTGGGAGTGTAAATTAGTTCAACCACTGTGGAAGACAGTGTGGCAATTCCTCAAGGATCTAGAACCAGAAATACCACTTGACCCAGCAATCTCATTACTGAGTATATACCCAAAGATTTATAAATTATTCTACTATAAACAGACATGCACACGTATGTTTATTGCAGCACTATTCACGATAGAAAAGACTTGGAGCCAACCCAAATGCCCATCAATGACAGACTGGACAAAGAAAATGTGGCACATATATACCATGGGATACTATGTAGCCATAAAAAAGAATGAGTTCATGTCCTTTGCAGAGACATGGATGAAGCTGGATACCATCATTCTCAGCAAACTAATGCAGGAACAGAAAGCCAAACACCGCATGTTCTCGCTCATAAGTGGGAGTTGAACAATGAGAACACATGGACACAGGGAGGGGAACATCATACACTGGGGCCTGTCAGGGGGTGGGGGAGCAAAGGGAGGGAGAGCATTAGGACAAATACCTAATTCGTGGTAGGATTAAAACCTAGATGACAGGTTGATGGATGTAGCAGACCACCATGGCACATGTATACCTATGTAACAAATCTGCACGTTCTGCACATGTATCCCAGAACTTAAAGTATAATTTAAAAAAGAAAAGGCAGAACCCAAAACCCTACTGCAGTCCTATGAAAACAGAATTCATATTTTAACAATATCCCTAGGTGATGTGCATGCACACTAAGGTTTAAGAAGTGCTGCTCTAAAAACTTCACATTGAAAGCTCGTGTATGCATTTATCACAAGCGTTAGATTGCTATAACTAAAAATTTATGTTTAAGCTTGTGGTCTCTATTCTCAAGTGGAGACTGTTGAAAAAAGTCAAACAAGTAATTTTTTAGCTTCATAATTCAGCCGTAATTGTGCTAGCTCCTATGAGGAACCCAGAAGAAGTGTACCACATAGTTCTGACATAAAATGATACACAATCTAGATGAGTACATAAAAATAATCAGAATATAATGAGCTGCTTAATTTTGACGTTACGACTATAAACACAATAGGATATAAGAACAGGACAGATAACTGTGAGCTGAAAATATGACTTTGAGGGAGCAGAGGAAATCAGATACAGAGAGTACACTGAGAAAAGACATAGATGAGGGATGGAGCTGACAGAACCTTTGGAAAGACTGGTGTAGGCGGTTTGACTTTATGATGCTATTGGAAGCCACTGGAGGCCACTGGAAGTCACTGTAGTTCTTAAGAAGCAATTACATGATAAGAATATGAGTCTCAGAAAGATAAATAGAAAGAAATAGTATATTATTGTGAGGATGAACTTAAGTCAGAAATATAGTCAAGAAATTGAGGGTCAGAGCTGTACATATCAATTTGGAACTCATCAGTGTGTAGCTGTAGCTAAGATTTTAGAAGTGGATGAACACACCAAGCACTAGGAGAAAGGGGTAAAGAACCACAAACAGATGTCCAGTTCAATAAACATTCAGTGAGAAACTATGTTCCCAGTATGGTACTCCTCCCTTGTGAAACAATGATGAGCAAGACTTGGTCCTTGCTCTAAAGGAACCAAATCAGTCATCTCTGAGTGGGAGCTTATGTAAGAGGAAAAGGCAACACATGACAAAGAAGAAACCAGAGAGAAAGACTCATAATATCCAGAAAGTCAAGGGTGGAGGTAACTTAAAAGAGTGTCAGAGGCACCTAAATATCAAGGAAAATTAGGATTTGATATAAAATCAACCTGAAAAGTATATTTGTTTACGCATCCAAATTTCTAAATAGTTATCTACTTTTCTAAGCCTCTAAATTTATACTCTAAACCTTGGGGGATGAAAGGATTCTATTACAAAATTTTTTGCTAAAAGAGCCTTGTTCAAAGAAGATACTTAGAGAATGTATATTCATTAGTGTGCCTTCCGTAGGCTCCAAAAATAATCCAAACAACACAAGACAAAAAAAAAAAAAAAATACCCTATAGGCAACTTACCATCCGCTATAATTATATGACTGCCAAATCCATTCCTAGGTATTTATTCTTTAAGAAACTTAAAATCATTCATAAAGGAAGCCAAGACAAGTACCAACACGAAAATCCAATGACGTAAAACATAAGCAAGAACCTTCCTTAAGTTTAAAAGGCTATAGATTTTACTATTCATTTTTTATTAAACAGAACTAACATAAAATGGAAGATAGTCTGTTTTCTTGACTTAGGCTTAAATAACAAAATCACACACAAACCTCTAATAACATAAAAGTCATACCCAGAAAAAAATGCATTAATCATAAGTTAGTTTGCTGGAGGAAAAGATGTTATTTTTGTTTATTCTTATGTGACTTCTTTCTAAAGCTCGCATTTTTCATTTAGAAATGTAAATCTGTGATCAGTAATGTCTAAAATTTGAGTATACAGGTAATTCAAATGCATTCAATGTAAGAAATTTTAAGGATTTTATCAGATATATAAAGCCTGGAGTTTACCAAATCATATCATCAAAATAGCATTTCTAGAATTCAGCATAATATCTGTTTATTGTCATAACCACAAAAAATGTATAACCCAATTATGGTTTAATGTGTTACATTTATATTCACCAAACCAAGTTAATAACAATAAAAATGGCTAACATTTATTGAACACTCACTTTATATCAAATACTATCTAAGCCTTTTATATATATTTATCTATTTAATCCTCAGAACTACTTTCACAATTATTTTTCTCATTTTATAGACGAGGAAACAGAGGCACAGAATGTTTAAGAACTAGCCCATTACCTATAAATAATAAAAGTTAAGAATGAGTTAAAGAAATACCAAAACCTGGCAGAGATACAATGAAAAAAGAAAACTTCAGGCCAATATCCCTGATTAACATAGACACAAAAATCCTCAACAAAATACTAGCAAACTGAATCTAGCAGCACATCGAAAAGCTAATCCACCACAATCAAGTAGACTTTATTCCTGGAATGACAGGTTGGTGCAACATACACAAATCAATAAATGTGATTCATCACATAAACAGAACTAAAAACAAAAACCATGTGATCATCTTAACAGATGCAGGAAAAAGCTCTGGATAAAATTCAACATCCCTTCATATTAAAAATCCTCTAAAAACTAGGCATCAGAGGAATGTACCTCAAAATATTAACAGCCATCTATGACAAACCCACAACCAACATCATTCCAAATGGGCAAAAGCTAGACCCAATCCCACTGAGAAGTGGAACAAGACAAGGATGCCCACTCTCGTCACTCTTATTCAACATAGTACTGGAAGTCCTAGCCAAAGCAATCAGGCAAAAGAAAGAAATAAAAGGCATCCAAATAGGAAGAGGAAGTCAAAGTATTTCTCTTCACAGACAATATGATTCTACACCTGGAAAACCCCACAGCCTCTGCCCAAAGGCTCCTAGAACTGACAAACAACTTCAGTAAAGTTTCAGGATACAAAACCAATGTACAAAAATCAGCAGCATTTCTATACACCAATAACATTCAAGCTGAGAGCAAAATCAAGAATGTAATTCCATTCACAATAGCCATACACACACACAAAAATACCTAGGTATACAGCTAACCGGGAAAATGAAAGATCTCTACAACAAGAATTACAAAACACTGCTGAAAGAAATCAAGATGACACAAACAAATGGAAATACATTTTATGCTCATGGGTAGGAAGAATCGATATTGTTAAAATGGCCATACTTCCCAAAGCTATCTACAAATTCAATGCCATTCCTAAGCAAAAAGAACAAAGCTGGAAGCATCAAACTACCCACCTCCAAACTATACAAGACTACAACAACCAAAACAGCATGGTACTGGCACAAAAACAGACACAACAGACACAATGGAACAGGTTAGAGAACCCAAAAACATAGCCACACACCTACAACCATCTGATCTTTGACAAAACTGACAATAATAAGCAATGAGGAAAGGATTCCCCATTCAATAAATGCTGCTGGGATAACCGGCTAGCCATATAGAAGATTGAAACTGGAACCTTTCCTTTCATTAAATACAAAAATCAACCAAAGATGGATTAAAGACTTAAAAGTAAGACCTAAGATCATAAAAAACCTAGAAAAAAAACTAGGGAATACTATTCTGGATGTAGGCCTTGTCAAAGATTTCATAGCAAAGACACCTAAAGCAATTGCAACAAAAACAAAAATTGACAAGTGGGGCCTAATTAAACTAAACAGCTTCAGCACACCCAAAGAAATGTCAACAAAGTAAACAGAAAACCTACAAAGTAAACAGAAAATATTTGCAAATTATGCACCCTACAAAGGCCTAATAACCAGAATCTATAAGGAACTTAAGTCAATAAGCACAAAACAACCCCATTAGAAATGGGCAAAGGATATGAACAGACACATCTCAAAAGAATACATACATGCAGCCAACAAGCATATGAAAAAATGCTCAACACCATTAATTATTAGAGAAATGCAAAACAAAACCATAATAAGATACCATCTCACAGCAGTCAAAATGGCTATTACTAAAAAATCAAAAAAACAACAGATGTTGGCAAGGTTGCGAAGAAAAGGGAACGCTTATACACAGCTATACACTGCTGGTGAGAATGTAAATTAGTTTAGCCACTGTAGAAAGCAGTGTGGCAATTTCTTAAAACATTTAAAACAGAATTACCATTCAACCCAGCAATCCCATTATTGTGTATATACCCAAAGGAATATAAATTGTTCTACCATAAAGACACATGTATGCGTACATTCATTGCAGCACTACTCACAATAGCAAAGACATGGAATCAACCTAAATGCCCATCAACAGTGGAATGGATAAAGAAAATGTGGTATATATACAGCATGGAATATCACGCAGCCATTAGAAAGAAATGTCTTTTGCAGCAACGTGGATGCAGCTGGAGACCATTATCCTAAGTGAATTAACACAGGAACAGAAAACCAAATACTGCATGTTCTCACTTATAAGTGGGAGCTAAACATTGGGTATATATGGACACAAAGAGGGGAATAGACAATGGGGCCTACTTAAGGGTGAAGGATGGGAGGAGGGTAAGGGTCAAAAAACTGTCTATTGGGTACTATGCTACTACCTGCATGATGAAATCCTTTGTACACCAAACCCCAGCAACATGTAATTTACCCACATTAACAAACCTTCATGCGTACCCCCGAACCTGAAATAAAAGTTGAAAATATATGTAATTGTTTTATAGGTTTTATAAATAACCCATGAACTCGATATATCAGGGACCAGCATACTTGTTTTTTACATTCAATCTTTATACAAATGCAAATAAAAATGTGTAACTGTGACCTACCTTTATCAAAAACACCTGGCAATCACTGATATAGTCATATTCTAGTCCATCAAAAGAATAATAATGTCGGTCCCCGTATATTGTGCACACTGCTGGGCATGGATAATATGTGCAATTGAACATTCCTCGTCGACAAACGCTATTAAAAAATAACACAAGTTACCTTTCTAAAGAAACTTGACTCTAACTAGTGATTTCAAGTGACAGTAACATTGGAATGTCTGTATTCAAGAGAATTCATGAGCCAATATCCCTTACGAATACTGCCAATTCATTCTGATACTACCTATTACATTGACAAATTAGGCATACGTTTTTCACTTTGTTTAAATGAATTATCAGACACCAAAACCAAGCCTGGGAATCGTGCATAGGTCACACAGAAAGTAGATGATAGAATGAAAAACTGAACACAGGTCTGCTGGTAGCTGAAAGAGCACAATGCCATCTCCCATATTTGAGTAAATTTAAATGCATTAGACATGACATTGCTCATGAGTTTAGAATCTTTGTCCATATTTTAGGGAAATTATATTTCAAGTTTTATTTTATGGTATTCTTTTGACTCACCTTGAAACTGAAACCCTTCCATTAAATACGGTCTTTTCTTTGTAACATTTAGCACTTTCTTATAAACATGAGATATTTTTTCCTATTAAAATTTTAGATTGTTGTATTTCACAGTTTTCTTCTGGGCTGAACAAATACGCATAAAGATAATGACATAGTCCCCTGCAGATAGTAACTGTCCACCAGCTCCTGCAGGCCTTTAAATTATTTGCTCAGGCTTGATTTACTTTTTGCTGATGTCAGTCCCATTAAATAAATACAAGATGATTGAAATTTACACAATTACTTAGGAAAATATTTGTGAAATAAATGGATCTCCTTACCAGGTGTAACACGGTGTAGCAATCACTTCTCCTGAGAGATACTCCCAATCTTTCCAAATACATGGGCAGCTTTCAGGAACAAAACACTTTCCTTTGTGCTCTGCCATTCTTCCAAATGAAGAATAAAATGCTATTTAGTATGAACTACAAATTTCAGTTTTAAAATATCAGTAATCTTAGCATATTAACACTGTCATCTATATTTATTACAGCTGTCTAAGGCACTCTATCTAACCTATTGAGGAGTTGAATCCAGTCTTTCTCCTCGCTTTTTCCACATAGTACCTTACATATCACAGTATTAAATGCCAGGCAAATGACTAGATGTGATATATTGACCTTTTTGCTATTCACTGAGTGCATGAAAGGAAGACAGAAGCCTAAATTTCTAATAAAGTGAGTCATTCTGAAAAAAAATTTATAGAGGAAATGAGAGTCCCATTCTTTAATATCTGCTACTTAAAAGAGTCTGTAGGGCCTATGATTTTCTGATGAAATAGTAAATTATTAAATGGTTAACATTTTTGTTACAAGATGTAGAGAGTAATCAAAAGCTTCTTTCTGAGTGCTTAAAGTTGAAATCAGGAGAGTTTAACTTAGGTGTGTGTGGAACTAAAAAACATATTAAGTGTTTCACATTGTTTCTTATTTATTTAATGTGATAACTTTCTAATGTTGGTTTTCTTTCAAGTGTTATTTTCTTCTTGAAAGATTATACCCTAAAAGTGCCTAAAAATGTCTATGGCTATAAAAGCTAAACATATACAAATGTTATATTTTAATATATAATTTAAATATAAATATATAAGTATAAAATTTTAATATAAAAATTGAACTAATCTCAGGGAAGAATTAATTTTGGTGTGTTATCTAAATATTTGATATGAAGATTAAATATATATTACATATAACATCAAATCATTTAATATAAATATATATTTCAATATTCTTACAATTTTTTCTGAAAGTTTTAATAAAGTAATGATTTTTTCTAGAAGTGTTAATAACAAAATAATGACAACAGTATAACAATAATTTTGTAATTAATTATAAATATAATAAATATATAAAATAACAGTAAAAGGCCGGGCGCGGTGGCTCACGCTTGTAATCCCAGCACTTTGGGAGGCTGAGGCGGGCGGATCACGAGGTCAGGAGCTCGAGACCACGGTGAAACCCCGTCTCTACTAAAAATACAAAAAATTAGCCAGGCGCGGTGGTGGGCACCTGTAGTCCCAGCTACTAGGAGAGGCTGAGGCAGGAGAATGGCGTGAACCCGGGAGGCGGAGCTTGCAGTGAGCCGAGATTGCGCCACTGCACTCCAGCCTGGGCCACAGAGCGAGACTCCGTCTCAAAAAAAAAAACAGTAAAGATAAAAATAACATTAAATTTGAAAATTAGTTGTCATTATTTAAATAATTTGTTATTATGAGTTAATCTATAATTTATTTAAATAACAAATAATAAATAAATAAAAATTAAAAGCTCCTAAAATAGATAAGGTATAAAACTTTTTTTACATTTTGCTTTAAAGTATAAAAATTCAAGATTATAAAAATACAAGATTATAAAAATTAACATGGAATTCAGGAACCCTGAATTCTTGCCTCTTCTCTAAAACAGAAATAATTTCTCATGTTGTTTTAGCTCTCTGCTTTCTCTCTCATGGCTCTTCGTACACAGTACTGTAATTCCTTATTCAGTGTATATGCTGTCCACTAGACTTTCAGCTTCACTCGAGAGGACCATAAATATCCTGTTTATGTTCATGTCACACAATATGTAGCACATAGAAGACAACTGAAGAAACGTATTTATATAAATGATGCATTATCTCATTTAGATTTCTTTCTTTCAGACCAACAATGCCCTCGATTCTACAATCTCTCACCTTGGCCCTCCCAAACTTCTAGCCATGCATCCTGAGCTTTGAATTTTTCTTCTGCCTAGAAAATTCTTTTCCCATGTTCTGTCTGGCAAACTTATCACTTAAAACTCAATTCGATGCAATCTTTTATGTCCCCAGCTCCTTCACATACTCCCTATACTTAGCAACTTTATAAACTTTTATTGGAGGATTTATCACAATGAACTGTTAAGTACTTCATTAAATAGCTTATAGTGACAATAACTATAAGAACAATAAGAACTATAAGAACAATAACAAAACTAATATTCTTGACTGCTTACTATGGCAAGGCACTATTCTAATCATTTTAACCATGCCCCTAACTGATTTTATCCTAGTGACAATCCCCTAAGGTAGATTCTATTATTATCTAATAAATGTATTTTAGTAGCCCCCATTCCTATAGCTTAACACAATGCCTCAAACATAAGACGCTTCATAAACTTTAATTGTTCAGTTGTTTAAGTGAGGGAAACCTCACCAAAATGAACCACAATTCTTACATCCCCAGCCAAAGTCATGGTTTTAACTGGCGTTGCTAATTAATGACTGATGAGTTTTTCATAACTACTCAAAACTGGAAGAAGGAAAAGGAAAACTTAAATCACTGTAAATTATAGGTGTATTTCAGAGATATTGTTAATTTGGTTCTAGACCACAGCAATAAAGTTAATATCACAATAAAGCAAGTCACCAGATTTTTTGGTTCCTAGTATATATAAAAGTTATATTTACATTATAGTCTATTAAATGCATAATAGCATTATATCTAAAAAATATGCATACCTTAATTTAAAAATACTTTTTTGCAAAAAAAATAGTTAATGATCATCTGAGCCTTCAAGGAGCCATAATCTTTTTGCTGAAGGAGGGTTTTGCTTCAGTGTTGGTGGCTGCTGACTAATCAGGGTGGTGGTTGCTGAAGGCTGGGATATCTGTGGCAATTTCTTGAAATAAGACACAGTGAAGTTTGCCACATTGATTGACTCTCCCTTTCACAAAAGATTTCTCTGTAGTGTGCAATGTATTTGACAGTGTTTTACCTAGAATTTTCTTTCAAAATTGCAGTCAGTCATCTTAAACCCTACCACTGCTTTATCAACTAAGTTTATGCAATATTCTAAATCCTTTATTATCATTCCAACAATGTTCACAGCATCTTCACTATGTATAGATCACATCTCAAGAAACCATATTTTTTGCTCATCTGTAAGAAGCAGCTCCTCGTCCATTCAAGTTTTATCATGAGATTGAAGCAAATCAGTCACATCTTCAGGCTTCACTTCTAATTCTAGTTCTCTTGCTATTTCCTTCACATCTGCAGTTAACTTCCTCCACTGACGTCTTAAAACCCTCAAAGTTATTCATGAGGGTTAGAATAAACTTTTTTCAAACTCCTGTTCGTGTTGATATTTTGACCTCTGCTCATGAATCACTAATGTTCTTAATGGTATTTAGAATAGTGAATACTCTCCAAAATACTTTCAATTTTCTATTCCCAGATTCATCAGAGAAATCACTATCTATGGCAGGTATAGCCCTGTGAAATGTATTTCCTAAATAATAAGACTTTAAAGTTGAAATTACTACTTGATCAATGGCTGCAGAATAAATGTGTTAGCAAGCATGAAAACAACATTAATATATTCTTCTGTATCTCCACTGGAGCTCCTAGGTGCCAGGTGCACTGCCAATAAGTAGTAATATTTTAAAAGGAATCTTTTTTTTCTAGGCATCAGTTCTCAACAGTGGGCTGAAAATATTCAGTAAACCATGCTGTAAACAGACGTGCTGCCATCCAGGCTTTGTTGTTTCATTTACAGAGCCCAGGTAGAGTAGACTTGGCATAATTCTTAAGGGCCCTAGGATTTTTTGAATGGTAAATGAGCATTGGCTTCAACTTCAAGTCACCAGCTGCCTTAGCCCCTAACAAGAGAGTCAGCCTGTCCGTGGAAGCTTTGAAGCCAAGCACTGCCTTCTCTCTAGCTATGAAAGTCCTAGATGGCACTTTATTCCTATATAAATCTGTTTCATCTACACTGAAAATCTATTGTTTAGTGTAGCCACCTTCATCAATTATCTTAGTTGCATTTTCTGGATAACTTCCTGAAGCTTCTCCATCAGCACTTGCACTTTTATGTTATGGAGATAGTTTCTTTTCTTACACTCCATGAGCCAACCTCTGCTGGCTTCAAACTTTTCTTCTTCAGCTTTGTCACCTCTCTCTTATAGAATTGGAAAGAGTTAAAGCCTTGCTATGGATTAAGCCTTTGCAGAAGTGAATGTTGCAGCTGATTTGATCTATCCAGACTACTAAAACTTTCTCCATATCAGCTAGCTGCTTTGCTTTCTTACCATTTGTGGGTTCACTGGAGTAACAGCACTTTTCATTTCTTTCATGAACTTTTCCTTTGCATTCACAGTTTGGCTAACTGTTGCAAAAGGACTAGCTTGTAGCCTATCTCAGCTTTCAAAATGCCTTCCTCACTAAATCTAATCATTTCTGGCTTTTGATTTAAGGTGACAGATGTGTGACTCTTCCTTTCCCTTGAACTTTCGGTGACTATTGTAGAGTTATTAATTGGCCTAATTTCAGTATTGTGTTTCAGGGAATAGAGAGACCTGAGAAAAGGGATAGAGATGGTGGAATGGCCTATACATGGAGAAATCGGAGCACACACAACATTCATCAATTAATTTTTCCATCTTATATGGGCACCATTTGTGGAACCCTGAAATAATTACATAATAATCAAAGTTCACTGTTTACAGATTACCATAACAGATATAATGATAATGAAAAAGTTCTGAAATATTGCAAAAATTATCAAAATGTGACACAGAGACACCAAGTAAGCACATGCTGTTGGAAAATGGCACCAACAGACTTGCTTGATGCAGGGTTGCCACGAACCTTCAATTTGTAAAAAAATGCAACACCTGTGAAGTGCAATAAAGCAAAACACAATGAAACAAAGTATGCTTGTATCTGCTTTAAGCAAGTTTGGGCAGTGGGATAAGAAATAAACATTTCCTGAGCACTTACTATATAACTGGTGTGCAGCATATACTCAATCATCCAAGAAGTAAATATATTGTTATATCCATTTTTAAAAGAGAAACTTGAGATTTCAAGTGGTTAAGTAACTTGCCGTGAGGGACTTCAGCTTATAAGGAGGGCCAACATAGAAGCCATTTCCATCTGTCTTTTCCTTTATACTACTTTCCATTTCTTCAATCCACAGTGATTTCTCAATTAGGGTTATGTGGTCCTTTTATAGTCAATAAATTGCTGGCACTGTTAGGAGCCACATAAAACAAGTCACACTGGACTATTGTGCCAAAATGAGCCAGACAAGGTCACATAGAAGACATGGCAAATCACATTACCACAAACAATGTTGTAAGAGAAAGCTATCTTAATAAAGTATTTCCAAATCTGTCAGAGGCCTCTAAGTCAATTCCAATCACATTTATTTCAATACAGTCAGAGAAGGTAGGAGGAAATCTCCCTAACGTTTTGTAGTGAGATTTAGCCAGCAAATAAATCACTGTCCAACTAAACGTCAAAGGTGACAATAAATATATTTTAAAAGATAATAGCTCAAGCACAGCATATAAAACAAAATTAGGATATGGCTTTAATTAGCCATGCATTCCTAAGAGTCACAATCAAATCTAATAAATCAAGCAATGTTGTGGGTTTTAATTGTTCTACCACAATAAAGGTTTTATTTCCCTTCTCCTTTTTACTAAAATGTCTTCCTTGCTTATCTGCTCTATGGCCTTATTTGTACCTGTCTTTATTTTCCCAGCCACGGGCACTTGTTCTTTTGTGACCTTCTTTTCTCTGCCTCCTATGTCCTTTCTTTCTAAAGAGATTAATGCCAGTCCCAAGTTACTTGGCTCGTCAACCTATTCCAGATGGGGGCCATTTAGACAAATGTGATTGTCCTGGGAAACAAACCACAAGACCTCGCTCTTCTTTGCTCCTGGTTTATATGAGCTGATCCCAGGAATCCCTTTGTGTGAACATGTTCATTGAGGAAGAATGGGTGACCTGTTTGCCTTAGATGGCACTCTCTCTGCACGGCCTCTATTTCATTACCAGAAGAGGGAGGGCCAGGGAGGCCAGATTATATGTGTGCCTGTGACGAAGCCAATAGCCACCAGATTCTGTGTTTGTCTTTCACGTGCACTAGGCATTTCTGCAATGGAAGAATATTTATGAAGCTAAGAGTAGAATATGCTGCCACAAAATAGTGGCTTATATTTATTAAATACACACACATACACACACACACACACACACACACCACATATCACAATGCTTAACTGAGGCTTAAAAGGAACTTGCAGAAAAATCACTCCACTAACAATGTCAGACTGGGATTTGAGCAGTGGTGTGTCTGATGCCAGAGCTCCCACTCTTACCCACTGCCCTTTGTAGCCTCAATACACTATTTTCTTTAAGATAAAACAGTTGGCATTACCATTACAACTTCACATCAACACCAGTAACTGCACAACAGAATATTTAAAAATGCACTTGAAGAGTGTTTTGAATGAAGAGTGATTAATTGTGTCACTTTCTCAAAATTGCAGTTTCATCAGGGGAGAAATTCCAACTTCATCCAGAAATGAGTTTTCTCCTCGATTCAGTGTATTACATTAATAATATTTCACAATGTTACATGAGCCAAGCAAAATAATCACAATAGCCTTCTAGCTACCAACCCAGTTAACCACTAGTCAGAACAGCAATTCTGGCTATTTCTGTAAAGAATGTTTTCAGGAGATCTTGTGCTTTCAGGCAAATCCTGAATGTTCTGTATTATGAAGAAGAGGCTTACCCTGGAGCACAAACACAGCCACTTATACAGGGTGAGGATGGGGCGCAGGTGAAGTTCATGGCTAGGTTTGCACATGTAGTCTCACAATTAACACCACCAGCTGGTAATTCAGGGTTAGGAAACCTGCAGTCGAAATACTCTTTTCCCTCTGGGCAGATGTGAACTTCAGATATAAGCACAGACAAAATGTCCTTAACTTGTATCTGCTCCACAGACAAATAATCATATTGGCATGTACTTGTCATCAAAACAAAATTCACCACAAAATATTTTACCAGTTATTATTACATGATGCTCTTACTCCGTGATTTTTAATGAGCTTATAAATATCCCCTAGCCAGATTCCCTTTAGTCACAAAATAGGTTTAAGATAAACCTATTTTGAGTTTGAGAATGTTAGCTGCCTTCCATAAGACAGTAACTAACTAGAGTATAATTTTCTGAAGTCAAAAAACAGGATGTTTTTATTAATTCATACAAATATTACCAATTTTTCAGCATATTTTATCAATTTTTAAGCATAATGTAAAAGCATTGAGGCTTTTACAAAGCTGCAATGAACACACGATTATTCTAAATCTTGCTTCACCTCGAGTCATTGTTTATATCAGTTCTCACTATACCACAGAAGCGCAGAAGTAGACATAATTATAGTCAGGACAGGAGCTCCATATTCTTCCAGAAAGCTTTTGGGCTCTTAGAGATCAAATAAATTTCCTCAAGTGGGGCCAGAGGAATCAAATCCTGTGGGTTCCTCTGTGAGAAGGCTAGCCACCTGGGCTTCCCTTCATTGAATCAAATGTGGGCGAGTCACCCTGAATCAAATGAGGCAGAGTCAGGATGGCCCTGTAGCTACTGAATGTGTGTGGTCCATAAACCTGTCTTGTAAAGAAGCCCTAGGCTTGTCTGAATCCTTGTAAAGTAAATTCAGGGCATGTAATTCAAAGCTCTTTAATAATAATATATACCCGGCCATTCAAATACATAACAAAGCAATAATAGCTCACAATTACTTTTATCAGCCTACACTCTTCCTGCCCATTAAAATCTATGAAAGCAAGTGTTGTTTATTATGTGCCTAGAATCTGCCCATAGTAACTGAGAATTTGAGACGTTTTATATAATGAAAATAAATAATACATATAGTCCTCATATATAAGATCTTAGGAAAGATATTTAAAATGACATTCTGAAGGGATGACAGTGGATGTCATTTTACATGCATTGTTAAATTTATTGTTACTAGTCCCAGAGCCATGCTACTCATAATGCAGCCCAGGAACCAGAAGTATTAGTGTTATCTTGGCCACTGATAGAAATGTAGAATCTCAGGTATCACTCCTGACCTAATGAATCAGAATCTGCATTTTAACAAGATCCCCACATGTGCACACTAAAATCTGAGAAGTGATGGTCTAAAATAGAGTTTCCCAATTTCTGTCCCACAAATGGGTTACAACACTTGCCTAGATACATATCCCTAAAGTCCTTGGGACGCCTGAGGTGGTCCCGCGTTAGGCAGCATCTCGGCAGCATCCCTGGGTTGACCTGCTCCGCCCCTGAGCTGACTTAAGACTGTCCTAAAAATATTATAATTTTCAATGTGGAAAAAGTTGAGAAGCACTGGAACACCATGTTGAAGAACATTCCCAAGGCTATAGCCATGCACATTGGGAAGAAGAGGTGATTGATGACTTCTGCCAGGAGTGGAGGCAGTATCAGAGCTGCACCCTCATTCAGGAAAACATCTTTTAAGATCTTACCAGCAGAGGGCGTTGCCAATTCATCACATTTCACGGTCCCATTTGAACACTGGCTAGAAGTAAATAAATAGTTAATTTATGGAACCAAATCTGGTTGTTTTTTTTTTTCCTGAATTTCAACAACAATCGAATGTACAAGAATTGATTGAGTACATTACACAAATGTTATTTTTCCCACAGAATTTTTTACAAGCTGTTGGGTTAGGTCTGATTTCAGGAACGCTATTTCAACACTTTTTATCAAACACCTATAAGTGTGGAGCATTGGGATAGGCATGGGAGATATGAACACCAAAATTCATAGTCCTTACCGTAATTTGTCTCGTAGGAGGGGAAGACACACAAATAAATAATGTATGCAGTGTGACACATGCAACATAGAAATATGTTAAGAGATAGAAGTAAAACAAAGAAAAAATGTTTTTAAAACCTGTTGGCAACCAACATCAGGGAATCAAAGGAAGTAAAGTCTGAACAGTTTTGAAGAGTGGATGGAGGTTATGGCACACCTAAGGTAGGAAGGCTATAACACTCAGTGGAAACACATAAACCATGAAGAAGTAAAGCAGCGTTCTACATAGCGAAGTGCAATGCAGGAAGGGACAGGCTGTGAGAATGCCAAGAGAGGCAGAGGCTAGCTCCTAGAAGATGCTAAGATTTTACCCCTGAGGTGAGCCATTGAAGACCTAAGCAGAAAAGTGATATGGTTGCTTTGAATCATTTTGGCAGCAGCATTGAAGATAGGATGGAGTCACAGCTTCCTTGCAACTTACATTCTAAAGTCAGGGTAAAAGGCAAGAGCCGCATATAGGAAAAATTAACTTTGAAAACCCCCGAAGAAGATAACATGATGGAAAACAACACATCAGTTCTCAATAACTCCAATACAGTTTTTCTTTCAGCTTTGGACCAGATCATATGTTCTATATTTAAGCCCAGATGAAGAAGCTGAATCACATATACAGTCCACATCACATGAAAAATATGCAATGCATAGTTGAACACTAGAATGACACTCAGAGGTGTGATTCACCACTGAGTCACTTCTGACTGAATTTGCTCACACTTTGAATAGCACAGAGGAACTGAGACAGGTCTCAGATCACACATCCAGGTCTTCCATATCATACTTATTCTGGGACAAAGGCTTTTAAAAAGGAATGGCTAACAAAGTCACTATATTAAGTGAATTTTGATTTTTTTTCATTGAGGAGGGATGGTTACTTTTTTTTCTTGCTAGGTTTACATACATTAATTAAGTTAAATCCAAAAAGACATGACACCTCGGCAGAATGAAAGAGAGGAAAAACTAGAGGCAAGAACACCAGAGAGGAAGGTCTAGGAAAGAGAAAATGAGACACACTGATTGCTAAAGCAGTGATGATGGAAAGGAGGAAATGGCTTTTGACTACGTGTAGAAAGTAAAATCAAGTAAAATCCAAAGTTGCTGGGTATTTACTGATTAGGTGTTTTGAGCAAGAGGAAAGAGTCGAAAATGATTCCTGGAGCTCTGGCTTGGAAAACTGTGTGAATAGTAGTACTGCCTATCACAGAAAGATCCAAGAGCTAGTTGCCATTGTGTCTTGATGTGGATAGGAAAAGAGGTGGAGATAAAGATAAAGGTAAATTGAGCATAATCAATATTCTGCTGTGAATACAAAAATCAGCTGCAGAGCAAAGTAGGCAGGCAACAAGCACTGCCGAGCCAGGTTGCCTGGGACTAACTCCCAGCTTTAGTATCCGGTTCCTTAGCCACCTGTATCCCATTTTCCTCACCTGTAAATCAGGATGAAACAACATTGCCTATCTCTTAGGGTTATGGTGATGAGTAAGTATCTTAATAATAGATATTAAACACTTAGAATGGTACCAGCACAAAAGAAGTTACACAGTAATAGTTAGATATGATTATTATTGTTATTATCTACTGTCTATTATTATCTGTTGGCACCTATGGGGCAACTAAAAAGGGGAGGTTAGGAATTATATGTAAGTATGGACTGCTGCATGGACATGCCTAGATTTTCAACAGAAAAGTTATAACCAGAATGAGTGTTATCCTATGATTAAATGTTATCTTTCTAGTATTGATGGGCCTGGGGAGGAGGCACACTTACTACTGTGCAGGACATTTTTCAAATCTATTTTGAAATTGCTTTTTTTTTTGAGCCTATTCAGTAATACTGTAGTATTTAAACACATACTTCACCCCTAACTTATATCTAATAACCAAAAATGATCAAAGGACTTTCATTTTGCTGTGAGATACTTAAATTCATAACTCCTTTCTGCAGTTATGAGTACAAAACTTGGTTATTTCACTTTGAAATGTCATATATGCATGTGTTTTGTATATATGTGTTTGTACATATATATACAATCATATGATTATAACATATTTAAAGATTACATTGTTACCTTTATTTTTTAATTACAGAAATATTTCAACTTACAGTTTGGGTTAAAAAAACCAAACACTGCATGTTCTCACTCATAAGTGGGAATTGAACAATGGGAACACTTGGACACAGGAAGGGGAACATCACACACCAGGGACTGTTGTGGGGTGGGGGGAGAGGGGAAGGATAGCATTAGGAGATATACCTAATGTAAATGACGAGTTAATGAGTGCAGCACACCAACATGGCACATGTATACATACATAACAAACCTGCACATTGTACACATATACCCTAGAACTTAAAGTATAATAAAATATATATATATATAAGAAAGAATTATATTAGCACATATATCATTTGTCAAACACAATCCCCATCATCGAAACCTACCATAAGCCCGAGGGTGTGGGGATGAGCTCTCCAGGTTGATAAACACTGCCCCTATAATGACACCGGCAGTGGAATCTATAAGAAAAAAAAAGTAAAGTAAATAGGATATAATTTTTTTCAAAAACCACTAAAATTCAAGCCGACCCTATGCTCTCCATTGGTCATTGTAAGGTACACTCTAAGGTCCACATTATTCTACAAGACTGCATGTAATCTTATTACACAAATGGCAAAAGCTGCTTAGACATGAAGTTTTGTGTGGCTCCAGATTTTGTTTTCTAAAATACAACTCAAACTGTGTTGTTTTAGTCACAAGAAAAATCACTGAACGCAATTCAGAGAAACATAACTGATATATCATTTAATACTATGTATAAGACAAAGGGCTTCACTCTGTGTGTAAATTGAGAAATTTGTCAGTGCTGAGATATTAAAGTCCTGCTACTAAAGTTTGCCATGTGATAGTGAAGCACAAACCTTGTTATTGATTTGACTATGGTAAAAACAAGCAGGAATACACTTCAAGATCAACCATCAGAGATTCCTTAGCTCTTTCTGTAACTGTTGACGAGCATGTGCAGGGTTTTTTTTTTTAAAGAGTAAAGACGATAAGAAATATTTTTTCAAAAACTTCCATGAAAGCTCATTTAGCCCGTAAGAAGAAAAAGAGATTAAAACAGGATGCTGCCAACCTGTTTCTCTGACTTACATGGGTACACAAAAGTTAAGAGTGTCTTCATAGAATTTGCCTTCCGGACAATTACAGCCTTCAGCACAGTCATCATTGCACTGCTCCAGGGAAGAGAGAGAAATGCAGGAACGGAGGCAGAACGAGGAACAGTGATGGTACAGCATGCCCTTCTGGCACACCACAGCTAAGGACAAGGAAGTATCACTTGAGAAAGATTCCCATGGCACACAGAAACATTTTATGCCTCCTTAGAGGTCTATGATAGAAAATGAAAGTTGGCCCGTTACAAGGCAAGGAATTGGGAGACCCTTAACTGGGATGCTCAAAGAGCAACATCCTCAGTGGAAATGAAGGACTAAAGCAGGGGTTGGAAAACTTTCTCTGCAAAGGGCCAAATGGTAAATATTTTCAGCTTTGCAGAGCATATAGTCCCTGTCACAACTACTCAACTCTGCCCTTGTAGTATAGAAGCAGCCATAGACAACACGCAAACAAGTGGGCATGACTACATTTCAATAAATTTTATTCACGAAAATGCAGGAGACCTAATGGTTGTAATTTGTCAACCCCCAGACTAGAAGAAATTGGCTCATAGTATAGAAAGATGATAGAAAAGCTTCTCTAACTGCTGGGTCTGCAATTAAAAAGTTATCTCTAAGAAATTAAAATCCTAGACAGATATCCTAAACAAATTTGGTATATGAACTTACATTACTTTTATATTTACATTATTTTTGTCTTAGAAAGCCAAAATTGAGCAATTAACATCAACACCAGCCAATGATACCCCTGGAATAACTGGAAAAACCCACTGAAGGAATGAGGAGGTGGAGAGAGTGGTACCCCTAAAACCTACATCACAGAAGATTCTAATGGGGATGGAGGGGTGCTGGTAAAAATAAGCTGATAAAAAAAATTATAAAACACACAAGGAAACAATCTACCATGAATGAAAATGGCAGACAACATAAGTGTGAAAATTAGAGCCCCAACAACTTGATAATAATTGCCTGTTGCATAACATCTATTTAAGCACAAATCAACTGTGTCGCTGTATTACATAATCTCTTCCACACTTTCCAATATTTAGATATGATATTTCCACGATAAGAATTTTTTAAATGTTTTAAATTAGTTCTGTGCGTATTTCAAAACATAGTTACAATAATTTTGTTTATTACGAAACTAGTCAAAAGTTATTGGTCTTATCCAACATATCTCCGATCTTAAGATATTATTTCATTCGATTTTCATGTTTGTACATTATGAGAATATTTCAAATAACTTAATGCAATATTGACCTTTCATTTAAAAAATAAAGGCAGTCATTACAAACATAGAGGTCTCTAAGGTATTATTTGATAGTCTTTATCTGTGCCATTGTACTCACCACAGAAAGAAATCTGAGCTCTGAAATCAATGGGAACACCGTGCTGGCCACAGAGGTAGGCATAGTGGGCAAGAGCATTGCACAGGCAGGAGCTTCCACACTTGCATGCATCGTGGCGGCATAGCTGATAGTACAGCCCAGGGCTAATATAGATGTGGCAAGGAGCAAAGAGCTCCTGGTGGATGACATCACAGTGTGCTGCATACCCAACTAACAAAGAGCCCCATTAGCATCTTATTTAACAGTTCAGATCTTACCCCAGAATTATCCAAGCATTTCACATTCTTAGAAATATACTGTAGTGCATATTACTTTTAATACAAGTGAACAATTTCAGTTTATACGGTTGTTTGTTTTTTTATAATATTGGTAACAGCACTTAATCCATAGTCAACAGTCTTTCAGGAAAAAAAAATAGTGTATTGTACCTGAATAACATGAGTAATAGAAGGGTTGAGAGAAGCAGTGGCCTCAACCATCCCACTGCATGAGGATCATCTTAGGAAACCTACTATAAAGAATTGGAGAGTATTGGGAGGCTTATTTCCAGACATCCACACATAATAAAGTGGTTCCAGATTGTGGATATCATGGCAACTCTGTGTAACACACAATTGTCTAGGAAGAATTGGGAATGATCTCATTTCAGTGGAGTCTCTGAAATGAATGGTAATGTGTCAGATGCCACATAGTCGTTGAACTCAATGTCTGCACAATGCACAGTGTACAATTCCTGGCAGATATTAGGAGCTCAATAATGTTTGATAAATAAATCTATAAATGCATGAATAATTGAATAATGAATAGAAATTGGGGATTAGGGTATATGCTAAAGGCCATGAGATGTAACTATAAAATCACCTGGGGAGGGGAGGACATCTGTGTAATCATTTCCTGAAATCTGTTGATTTTTCCCTTGAGAATGACTGCTCAGATATAATTCTTTATGGAAGTAACCAAGTTTGAAAAAACAATTCAGATTCCATCTTTCTGAAAGAGGGTAGCTTTGTGGTTTCTTGATATCGTGGACCTAGTTTGCATTGGCTTCCTAACAGATAAAATTAATCAATCTTTTCATTGTCATTGTCTTTTACAGACCAGATAAGCTGTTGGAGATCAGTTTTTTCACTACTAAGGAATTATACTGAACTTATTTTGTTGAGTATATTACATATATTTATTATTGGTAAGAAAACATGATAATTGCTCAAGTATGATACTTTTGCATTCAGTATGTATATGTATATAAAAACAAATGACAAACTATGGCAGTACACTGTTTACATATATATTCTTAATGCGCAAGGATCCTGAAAGAGCAAAGTAATACACCAAAGAGGCTAATAATTTGTAGATCAAAGTATATTCCCACTGACATTAAGTTAAGGATAACTAAAGAAGACCCTCATGAAAAAAATCCTTTAGAATCTAGATCAGAGTTATTCACTTTTGTCTATTTATTTTCCTTTCTTTGGGGATCTTCCTGAATTTACCTATCTGAATTTTTTTTAAAAAAATCACAGTTCATGGCAAAGCTAAAAAAAAGTTAATATAAAATATATGTATACATGTACATAGCATGTGTGTGGTTTAGGGTGGATGTGGGGAAGTTAATGTGGGTAGTTCGCAGGCTTATTTTCAAAGACAAGACAAATATCTCAAAATATAAATAGTCTATATATCTACTTTAATATTTCAATTTCATATATGTATATATATAAAAGACATGGGATATGGGAAGAAAAGTGATAGAAAATAGAGCAAAATAGCATATAATAAAGGAGGTAACTAAAGAAATGACCACAGGGAAACTGAATTTATCAATTGAACTCTACTTCAACTTTAACATGTTATTAAAAAATAAAAAAATAAAGTTGCTACAATATCCAGGAGGAAACCAAGAAAGAAACAAACCAAACAAGAGTAGTTGAAGGAGGAGGAGAAGATTAGTTGAAAGTTGGGGACAGAATGGAGGAAGGTATTGTTAAATGGCAGTAAGATTAAAAGTTGTCATTCATGAAACTAAAAAAGTCTAGTCTAGTCGTGTTATTATAGATAAGAAAAATGATCAAAGAGGTTAACAAACTTTTTCAAGTTTAAAAGCTGGCTTAGATTTTAAAAAAATAGAAAGCACAAAGAGCAAAAGTATCTTGTGCTCTTTCCAGCATACCAGAATTCTATGTTAATAATAAAAACAATATGGCAATCAACAAAATCCTCCCAACAACCACCGCACGATCCATAAACTGTGCTGGCTTCTTATGAATGCTCAACCAATATGAGTAATGTATTTTTAAAGACTACATCCAAATAGTGAACTAGCCAAGATGATTAAAGGAAAAAATAAACTTACAAGAATATTTAAGCATGTACATTAATTTTTTCACAATTATATATACATGTGTATGTCTTGTGTGTATCTTCTATCTGAATATATACATGTATATCTTTTTTATTGCAAAGTGAACTAGACTTTAACATGGTTTGCTGGGGCTTTAGTTTTAAAAAATGCAGCCAAAAATTCTTAGCATGTGAGTTGTCCTGTCATTGCAAATTGGAACTCTGGAGCATGACCATCTCAAATTGTTGCCCACTCAATGGCACAAAGCCTCTTTGGATCACTGGCTTCCTGCTTATAAAGCCATAATATATGCTGTGAGTAGGGACTTCTAATGAGATGGTAATAACTGACATCAAACATCCCTGGACTATCACAGCATTCTCAGAGGATTCCTAGAGGCTTTTCTTTAGCATTTAAAGACTCTGAAAACTCCCAAATGCTAGTCCACATCTGCAAACAAGGGATTTCTAAACACCCAAAATAAGAAAATTTATGAATGAAAAATAGGAAATAAAAGTCACTGTCAGGTTTTTTAAAAACAACCTAGGTTACATGAAAAGACATATGTAAAGGCATAATATTAAGCAAAAAAAAAAAAAATACATGAGGAATGGCACTGATTTTACCATAATGGAGAAAATTAGAATTTAAACTCACTATCTAATTTTATAAAATTATAGTAATACATAGAACTTTTCCCTAAGTTTACAGCAGAAAGGAAGTTTACATGCAAAACTTACTGTTTTGTTGATTGATGTTACAGGGGTCCACCACTGGGACATGAACAGGTGCAAAACAGGTAGAAGAAACTCTCCACGCATTTGCGTGAAGCTGTGGTGTACCTTCTATCATGCCTGATGGAGAACTAGAAAGCAAAGACAATGCTCATCTTCATGTACCTCTCATTCATTTGTTCATAACCTTCAGATATTTAAATAAGAGAATACTATTTTTCATAATGTACACGGAAATCTTACAGCTTGAAATTTTTCTACCAGTTTAAAAAAAACAGTACAATGATATTAAGCTCCATATTACTGACATTTTACAATGTGCCAAATTGTAGACATACATGATTTTATTTAATCTTCATCTCAAACTTATAAGAAAAACATCTTTTATCCCCATTTTACAGAGAAAGCAAAGCAGAAGCTCAGAGAAATATTAAATTACACTAAGCTGATAAGTATCAAAGCCACGATTCAAACCCAGTTCTCCCTGACTTAACCATACACACTCACACAACCAAAACTTTAGCATGTGTGTGGTTGAGGGTGCATGTGGGGAAGTTAGTATGGGCATTTCACATGATTCTTTTCAAAGTAAAGACAAATATCTCAAAATATAAATAGTCTATATATCCAGTTCAATATTTCAATTTCCATTATGAGATCTGAAATACCAAGATTCCATTATGAAGTGGGCAAACCAAATGAAAAACATCTATCTTAAAACTACAACAGTGTTTAGGAAACAAACACTGCAATTCCACCCCCAGCAGCCATTCAGATGTATTAATTTACCAACCAACATTTATTAAGTGACAACCCCTATTGGACAATGTGCCAGACACTATCAAAACTTCTTAGGGAATCAGGTTGAATTAGATCTCCTGCAGGAAGTTTTTGACCACACCACAACCCTGACTGTGTTAACTCCTCTAATATGGCTAAGTAGAAGAGTAGGCATTATCTCAGCTTTCTCTAGTGTCCTTACAGATTAACTATTTTCACTGGAGCTGCTCAGCAGAGTGACTGAGAAAGGACAAAAAAAGAGAGCAACGCAAACCATTTCCTTGTCCCCACCCTTTCGTCCTTCTCTTCTTTTCCTATTCCTCAAAATCAAACTAGCCCATAACTGTAAAGAACTACAACAAACACCCTAGTACAAAATCTCATTTTGTTTATTTAAGAACACCGAGACTCAAAGTAATTGCACGGTTTGTGCTAGTTC
The DNA here is from genome assembly GCF_028878055.3 of Symphalangus syndactylus. Classification (NCBI taxonomy): domain Eukaryota; kingdom Metazoa; phylum Chordata; class Mammalia; order Primates; family Hylobatidae; genus Symphalangus; species Symphalangus syndactylus. The sequence goes on along the minus strand of NC_072435.2, from coordinate 75,611,980 downwards.
ATTTCTTCTCATTCTCTCCACTTCTTTCTCTCTTCACTCCTCTGAAGGACAATAAAATAGGTCAGGGTGGTACGTGTAGTCAAGGTTTCCAGGTGGAACTGACTTAGAGCTTGGCTCTCTTATTTCATTTAGTTTACCTTAAAACAATAAATTTTAAAAATAGGAGCTAAAATGTGGACTTATTTATTGTCTTTCATTTTATAAAATAACCTTTCAGCTCACCATAGTCGACTTACTAAAATAAGGCATACAAAATATGTTTTCAAGTAATTAATATTTTCTATTCCACGATGTCCCCATATTCACATTAACCTTTGTGAAGAAAGAGTTTTAACTACTTAAGTTGGAAAGCTAAACACTGTTCACAAGTTATCTCTGACTCTGAAATATCATCCTGCACTCTTATCACACCTAAATGTTTATACATGGCGGAGACTGGTGCCTTAGAAAGAGGCAGACAGATCTGCCATCTCTGAAACATTGACTGCTGACCCATTCTGACAAACAAAGAAGAGAAAAGAGGATTAATGTCTTTTCTGAACATCATAGCCAAGCCACTTAATGTAGTTTCTGCTTCTCAAATGTGGTGAAGATATCAATATTTTGACCTACAAATAAATAAAACAAAAAACTGAATTACCTAAAAACAAGGTACAGGAAGACAAGGAGACAAGATACAAGAAATTGAAATTTTTTTAATTTTAAATGCCAGTTCCCCTTGCCCATCCAAACTATGTTCCTAATGCCCCACTAAACATTCTACCTCAGTTCAATTAACTGTCCACTATATGTGAGGTTCTATGCTAGTTCCTAAGAATACAAAGACCAAGGACATAACTCTTAGTCTCAAAGCCCTAACAGATAAACAAGACAAGAAACCAGACAGACAAACAATAAATTTTCATAGATAATGCATTGTCATATTTAATTTTGTATGCTCAGCTTTTTGAGGCAAATAATGTCTGAATTGGGGTGAACAATAAATGGGAGGTCATAAGAAAGATAAGGAGCAGGAGAGAACCCAAGCAGGAAGGAGGGTATGGGCAAGAATGTTTTTTAAAAAGCACATATATTTACTGCAGCACTATTTACAATAGCAAAGACTTGGAACCAACGCAAATGCCCATCAATGATAGACTGGATAAAGAAAATGTGGTACTATGCAGCCACGAAAAAGAATGAGTTCTTGTCTTTTGAAGGGACATAGATGAAGCTGGAAACCATCATCCTCAGCAAACTGTAACAGGAACAGAAAACCAATCACTGCATGTTCTCACTCATAAGTGGGAGTTGAGCAATGAGTACACATGGACACAGAGAGGGGAGTATCACACACTGGGGCCTGTCTGGGGGTGTGGGGCTAGAGGAGGAAGAGCATTAACACAAATACCTAATGCATGCGGGGCTTAAAACCTAGATGACGAGTTGATAGGTGCAGCAAACCACCATGGCACATGTATGTCTATGTAAAAAACATGCACATTCAGCATATGTATCCCAGAACTTAACGTAAAATAAAATAGAAAATAAAATAAAATAAAAAAGAAATGAAACAGTATTTGGAGAGTAGCTTCTCCATGAAATGTCCCCTGGCTGCCCAGCCCACAATGAACCCCCTATTGTTCTTCTAGCCATAATCACAAAGCCCAACACTTAATTTTTAGAATCACCTCAGTATTTATACATATAGTTGATTTTTATATATAATAGTTGATTTATTTATATATATATAGTTGATTGATCCTTGCCTAACAGTAAATATTCATTTTTTAACTATTTTTAAAATTAAGGTATAGTTAAAAAAAATTATATACATTTACAGAGTATAACATGATGTTCCAAGGTATACATTGTGAAATGGTTAAATCAAGCTAATGAACCTGTCCATCACCTCACATTCTTATTTTTTGTTGTGAGAACTTTTAATATCTACTCTCTTAGCAATTTTCAAGTACACATTAATTATAGTCATTATATAATTAATTGATCCCAAAACATCTCCCAAGCTTACGCATCCTGTCTAGCTGAAACTTTGTACCCTTTGACCAACATCTTCCCACACTCCCACCCGGACCCTTATCCCCTGGCAAACACCATTCTATAATACTTTGCTTCTGTGATTTCAACTATTTTAGATTCCACATACATTTCTTAAAGGTTGTTATCCTCTCCTGATCTGCAACACACGGCTCCGTGAGGCTGAGAACCATGGTCTACTGCTTAAATTGCTCCCATTGTGCTTTTAGCATGATAACAAGTGCACAAAGCATTTACACTAAATTATAAACTGCTTCTTTTCACACGTAGGTGAAAAGTACTTGGTCAATGCAAGGGGTACAAATATATGTTATTGCTTCTCTTCCAGTGAAACACCAACAATCACAATATCTAGCAAGATAATAGAATGTTGCTTTTTAGGTATTAATAATACCAAATGATATCAATATTTATAGAGTATTTACTACCACTAATGCATACCAATATTGAGGGTTTTTTGTTTGTTTATTTGTTTGTTTTTTTTTTAGGCAGCAATGCTTCAGAAATAAAATACTGTTAAGGTTGGTAGGTGGCAGAGAAGAGAATAGCTGGAGCAGTGAGCAGAGCTGAGCCACACTGTCTAAATCCAAAGCCCAGCTCCCCTACATGTGAGCTAAGTGACCTTGAATGATTTATTTGCCACTTTGAGGTCTCGGTTAGTTTCCTTATCTATAAAATAAACATATTAATCAGAGATTGCTATACATTTTAAATATGATGATCCATGTAAATCTCTTGGAATAATGACAGCTAAGCTATTATTAGTTAAGTAAACATTTTTAATGAATTTATATCCTTTAAATGACCAGTCATTAAGTTAGGTTAACTATGCAGAAATCATACTTACAGAAAATCATCCCTTATGTTGCCATTAAAAGTGCCACACAGACCTAATGTTCTTCTTTTCCATGCGCTAGTGAGCTGAATATAAATTCTTTCCCCATCTATAGCAAACAGAATCTTTAAACCAAATGTGGTTCTTAGAAGTATAAATAAGGATGACAGAGTTTGAATTTCAACAATACCTGCAGGAAAAGAACATACGTAAATCAGCTTTGACATTCATAGACAGTGTTCTGAAATGCTAGGGTACACCATCAGGACTCTCTTCCCCAGATACAAAGGAAGGAGGGGAGGCAGGCTAGCGGTTCCTGCCTGTGCTTCAGGGCCAATTTTTGCCACCCATGGCTGCCTTTTTTCCCTCCTATTCCTCTCCTTTTCTCCCTCCTTCCTGGTCTTCAGCAGCCATTTTTAGTAGTTGTTCAGGTCAATACTTACTTTCAGTTTGCAAGCATCTCACAAGGAAGGAGGAAGTCCTTAGACATTTGAAATCCATGACCAAGTTCAGACTTTTGTCCTAAATGTTTTTTCAGTCTGTCTTCTTCTCTCCATCTCTATCATCACTGCCTTAGATGACCTCCTCCTCATTCCTCGCATGCCCTACTTTTATAACATCCTAACTGTTGCCCATATTTCCTGTCTAGCAACTCTCAAAGTCACTTCTACACTGTTTGTCATAGTCATCTACCAAAAAAAAAAAAAAAACTGCACCTTAAAACCTCCTTAAAAACTCACCATCTATCTGGTTGAACCATGGGATTGCCCTCTTTGTACATAAAAATGGTCAAAAATGATAATCTCATATTTGATTCATATCAAGTTCAACTTCCCTAGCCTGACACCTGTGTAGCATGAGCATGCAATTTGTAAGATAAATCAGGACACTTTTGAGAGTGAGAGTGTTATTAATAGCTATGCTGGAATGCAGGCACGAACAGGACCTGCCCCAGAAATGCACAATGTAAAATACCTCCCACATAAGCCCTTCTCATCCTTACCTACATCCAGACATTCTCCTTTACCCTCACTCTGCTGTAGCAAAACCAATTTAGTTCTGGTTTCCCCTAAATATGCCGCAAAATTCGACACCTCCTTGATCTGCATGAAATGCTTTCTCCATCCCCTTCAACCCAGCAATTCCTCATCCTTAAATGCTCAATGAGACAATCATTGTACAATCACCCACCTCTTTCAGAAAACACTCCTGACCATTTCAGTATACCCCTCTCCAGGGCTGAGTGAGCTGCACCTCATTTAGACTCCCCAAAGTCTTTATGTATGTCTTTATCACATTTTATTGTAAGTGGCTGCTTGCTTGTCTCTCTTCCCTTCCAACGTCTAGATCACTTGAGGTAAACACTAGGTCCCATAAACATGATCATCATCACTATCTGTAGCTGATGGCCTGATGACACATAGGAACTCTATAAATGCTAAGTAGTCAGCCTAACATTAGGAAAAGATCCCATTTTGTTTGCGTGTGTTTTTTTTTTTTTTTTTTTTTTAATTTAAAGAAAGTACACCATTAGCATTGTTTCTTACCATTCAGGTTGAAGCCTTGGTTAGGACTAGTGAGAATCTGTCCTCCCCTACCAAGGGTCACTTGTTTATTAAAATCATCCTCCAGAATCAGAGTTATAGACTGAAGGCAGACCAAGCCAAGATTCTGCGTAAAAATCAAATTATCAATGAAAGGTATGGGAGAGAGAGAGAGAGCCATAGAAAGAGACAGGAAGGTGGAGATGAGAGAAAGGGAGAAGGGGAGAAAGAGAGAGGAGAGAACAAAAAAGAAAGAGTGCACATAAATTAGAATTTCTAATATATAAAAGGCTTGGGTATAAGTAATGTAATAAACTAGCTGATATATAACCCGTTTTATGTAGCCCCATTCCTAATAAAATATAACTTTATATAGTACATTAAATATATCATGTGTATACATACATTTTACTTAGAACATTAAAGTCTTTCAGTAAAGTACCAATAGTTATGTTTTCCATGGCATACAAAGTACCTCTCTAAATTCATTTAACTGGCATTTAGACATAAAAAGTCAATAAAGCAAAGAACCAAGAGAATTAGACTTCTACACAGAAAGTTAATTCCGACACTAATATATTACATAGAAAAAATAAAACTGGAAAAAAAGCAAATAAAGCAGTTCAGAATCTTTGTTGGAAATAATTATTTTCTATTATTAGAATAGAACTAAAAAAATTAAATATTTTGGCAAAATTTTAACTACCTGCTTTAGAGAGATGAATGAAAGACCTAGATTTCTTTATTTAGAAATTATTGATGAGTTTACTATTTCAAGAAAAGATCTAAATAAATATTCCAATGTGTTAAGAAATTCATCATATCTGTTTAGAATGCTATGAAACCAGTTCAAAACTGTCAAAAATAATCTCTTTAAAATAGCTAAGTTGAAGCAAACAAAAAACTTAGATCCATTGTACAATCATGCATAAAATGTTCAAAAAACTATACGTACAAAACTATATGTACAAAAAACTATACGTACTACTTTTTAAAAAGGAAAATGCAATTAAATATATAGTATTTAATGTAAGACATACTTGTTTTCACAGCTTAATATCTCTGAGATCAAGATGTGTCATGTAACCAATGGTATGTCATAGAATAATTATCAACACTTCTTTCTAATATGTAGAATAATGATGTATCTTAATAATCAACGTCATCTTAGTTTTAAAGAAAATAGCTATATCCATTCATGTTATCATTCTTAGTCTGAAATGAAGTTTAAGTAAAAATCAATGAATCCATATTCCTCTGGTCATTTTGAAATGTTCTTACCTGCTCACAGGGAGCTTTCTGTAAAGTAATCGTGAATTTATCTTTTCCAGTTCCTTTCACAAGGATGTATTGGCACATGCCAATAAAAGAATAATGTCGACCATCAAAAGTTGAAAAGTGAGAATCACCTACAACTGAGCATTGAACTGCCAAAAAAAAAAAACAAAAAACAAACAAACAAAAAAAAAAAACAAAAAGAAAAGGAGGTGGCGATAGAGGAGGAGAGAGAGGAGGATGATACGATTAGGTTAATCCTTTAAAAGCAGATCAACTTAGGGTAAATAATCATGCATCAAAACTTTGAAAATCTATTGTGTTGTATTTAAAATTTACCATTTTGACAAACTTACTAGACTAAATTACATTATCCCATTTAATTTAATGTTTATAAAATGATATTTATTCCACATTTTTTAGGTTTTATAACATTTACACTATTTTAATAAAGTTTTACCAAAGTTGCCCACTCAATGCTATCACTTGTTCAATTTTCCATGTGTCCTCTGAGTAACTGCATTTACAGATTTTTGTAGCCCTTGGTATATATGAGATGTCTTCATAAAGATCAATGCTATCTTTCTCCCCAATCTAAAGAAATTTGAAACATTCTCTGTAAAAACATTTTAAAAAATTACCTGGACAGTCATGCTCAGTGCAGTTCCAAACTCCACCAACACACACACTAAAAGAAATTATGAAAATATTAATCTATTGGCATAGAGAAACTGTATTAATGTTTGCATCAATGTATTGATTAATGTACCAAAATATATCATGTTTATAGGTTCAGAATAATCTGACTTAAAAAAATCTCTGCCAAAAAAATAAATAAAATCAATAAATAATAAAAAAATCTCTGCAAAAGTTCAATTGACTGGTCATTTTGAGCTGGCTGGCACCTAAATTATTATCTCTTGTGTGTCATACGTAAAAATCACTGACTATGATGAAGATCAATAGACATTAAAAAGAGAGAAGAGATCTCCTCTTATGTCAGATAAATTCTACCTTCCACCCTGACAAAGGTGTGAGTTTTAGAGGACAAAAGCAGAGTACCTGTAAAACGGAAACAGAATCAGCATCTGAGAACGTGGTTAGTTATCCTGTTACATTTCAATTACATACACTGACACCAAAGGGAAAAGCATCTGACAACATTTAGACCTGTTTCTTTTTAGGACTGTCCTGCAGGGATTTCATATTTGCCAACAGTGTTAGTTAGCAAATTTTATATGGAATTCTAAATGTTTCTAATCATGGACCAAAAATTGGTGATCTGGAGAGGCATGTTTTATAGTATGTAACAGAGAAGCCCAGAAGCACCATCAAGTTCTAAAAGTATGTGCAAATTAATGATTACAAACGATAAGAAAATGCAACAGACTGATTATGTGGATATAAGATGTTGTAGAATTACCAAGGTAATTATAAGAATTACATCATAAAAGGAAATACAGCTGTCACATCCCCCAAGGAGTTTAAATAAAATGCAAGTTTTGTGTTGGAATTTGGGGAAGGAAATTAGTAATGAGTATATTCCTTTAAACATCTGTCATGGTAAAGTTGTCAACTAGCCAAGTACCCAGAAATAATTGGCTGCACGCTGATCACATACCATTCAGTACATTCTTGTTCAATTTTTGAACCAACTGAATAAGCTAATCCATGAAAACTGCATGGGCAATTTTCCAAGGAGATGCAAGTCCCATTGTCCATTACGAGGCCTAATTGAGAAGAAATACACATCAAAATTTCAAAAGAAATAATAAAGATTGTATTTCTTGAATATAATAATTCAATCAACTTCTGTTGAACACCTACGCATGATGCTGGAAATACAAATTTCTTTACTTTCAGTGGGATTACTGACAACCTGACTCTTAGGCAGTAGCTACCTTAAAGGATCTATTTCAGTAGTTCTCAATTTTCTTATCCCATGACTTGCCATCAAAAACTCAAGGTTCACCATACAGAATAAAGAAAACGAAACAGTGTTTCCTTGCATTTGAGGGAGGAAGGGAGAGAAGGAGGGAGAAAGTACATTTTTAGTTTAATTTCTGTTCATTCCAAGGTGAGAAAGATTTACACTGTCACACGGAATCATAAAGAGCTAGGTACTGCTACTCAAATGTCCAAGACCATGGGACTGTGTTTGTTACTTCTCTCTGACAAGTAAAGGAGGTTGAGCCAGAACTTAAATCAGCCATGTTACTAAGCACACTGTTTCATTCAGCTGACCTTTATCATGGTAAGACTGCAGGAGAAAGCACTGACTTTATTTTTGTGCTTGGGCTTACATTCTGGTGCAAATACGTTATCTTGTCATTGACAGGTCGCAAACAGCTCAGACTAGCACTGGTCCGTCATACTTTGAGTAGCACTAACAGAACAATGAACAGAGGCCAAACAGATCTGGTTCCAAGTAATCCTCACTCAGTTAATGAGGATATTGGGAAAATCATTTATCTCTGTGATTCTATTTTTTTAATCTGTAAAAATAAAAAGGGTTTGAGTAAACCCTCAGTGTTCTTTAGAAACAGCTATCATTATAGCAGATTCATTCCTAATTTTAAATCCTACCTCTCTCACTTGCTAAGTTACTTTTAATTTCAAATATTAAAACTACATCAGTACTAGATTGTGCTAGAAAAATGTGAAGCCTTTCTCTCAAACTTCCTTTCCTTTTTTAAAAAGTGAAGATATATAAATTGTTAAATACCATTAAATATTGATCAAACAAAAGATTTCTCATGGGTGGCCAGGCGCGGTGGCTCACGCTTGTAATCCCAGCACTTTGGGAGGCCGAGGCGGGTGGATCACGAGGTCAGGAGATAGAGACCACGGTGAAACCCCGTCTCTACTAAAAATAAAAAATAAAAAAAATTAGCTGGGCGCGGTGGCGGGCGCCTGTAGTCCCAGCTACTGGGGAGGCTGAGGCAGGAGAATGGCGTGAACCCGGGAGGCGGAGCTTGCAGTGAGCCGAGATCGCACCACTGCACTCCAGCCTGGGCGACAGTGAGACTCTGTCTCAAAAAAAAAAAAAAAAAAGATTTATCATGGGTAACTTCAGGACTATAGATTCCAAATTTCCTGGAAACTTTACAAAGTAATGAGCCTTTTATCAATGAAAAGTAGCCATTCCTCCTTGTCACTTCAAGGACCAACTTCTACAAGAACAGAAAATTGCAATAGGTCCAATGTACTGGGAAAGGACAGCAAAACGAAGATGTGATCCTTAGATCACTGGGTACTGGTTTCCATGAGTGCAGACATGGTTTCTTCATGAAGCACTTACCATCTGGGCAGTAACATCCATCAAGACAATGGAGATTGCTCCCAAGACATTGCTTCTCAAACGTGCAGGTTGGTGGACAACAACTGATACAGTCCCGATGGACAAAGCTATCATCACATTTATCAGCTAAAATGGACAAACAGAGGAGCTTAAGTCAACTTTATTAGCCTCTATTTCTTTTTAAAAATTATAATTTTATTTTTTACAAAAAATAATTTGCAAAAAATAACTTTCAATTGCAAAAAAAATTGCATACTTGTTTCAAAAAGCATGCACGTTCACGGATATCGCAATAACAAATCTTTGCAATTCATTAGTATTGAGTAGTACAGTAAGTTTTGAGTTCTAGGGTTAACCCAAAATTGGCGAAAGTACACAGGGCTTGGAAAATAAAAAAACATACTGCATGCTGGAAAGTCATCTCTCCAGTCTTGAATAGGGTAGCCAGCATGAGAACAGGCTCTAGCATACTCAGTGGCTGTTCGACAATAGGTTTCATCATCATCAGTTCTAGAAAGTGAAAAGACAGAGCCAGAATCACATAGGAAATATTGACAGAAACCGTACCATTGAGGTCCTGATCCCTAGAAATGCTGAGTGCATGACGAATATTCCAATGTTAATTGATGTCAGCATATGTTTCACTCATATCTTATTAAGTACAACAATGCAGAAAACACATGAGCATGGGTCCCCAGCTAATTAGGCCTAGATAAATAATCTTCATCAAAGCATTTTAATAATTTCATCACTTTTCTTTTGAGTCAATGGAATACTATAATGAAAAAGATTTATATTTCAATTATAACATTTTCCCCATAATCCGTGTATTTTTTCACTCACACACAAAACATTCCAGGCCTTTTAGAATTTAATAAGTCCCATTAAAACAGATAAAATTCTATCACAACAAAAACAATAAATATGAAAGCTGTTTCCAAAAGATCATACTCTTGATTATCCACATACTGGAATAAAACCAATACCAATAATCTATAGTACTCAAAAGTATTTTAATGGTTCCTCAGCAGTTCTTGCAATAAGAATCCAAAACGTAGTATTCCATGATGTATATGTGCCACATTTTCTTTATACGGTCTATCATTGATGGGCATTTGGGTTGTTTGAAAGATTGAATAAATGGCATTTAGCTTAAGATTTAAAAGAGGATTTTGAATTCTTTCAAGTTTAAATTACTAAAGCTAATTATTTTTATAACATTGCCAAGACTAAATAATCTTTAATTATTTTCTTATAATCACTTTAGGAACTTCCCCCCAAAATAATTTCTTATTAGAGCTCTGAAAATTCCCAAAGCAGATTAACAAGGCACTTATCAAGTAAGCAGATTTACACCAAGGTAGAGGGCTTGTTTTTCAACCTAATCCAAACTCAAAATTGAATAGTTAAATATCTTAGGAGATAATGGTCTTAAGAATGCTGCATTTTGTAAGGCTTAACATTTTCAGTGTCACTATTGTAAAAGCCACCATCTCAAATTGCCCTTATCCTGTGCTACTATAATGGGAGTCCTGCAGCTTATCTAGTCCAATCAACTGAGCTTTAGAAGGAAAAAAGGACTGACCATATAAACTCTAGAGGCTCAGAAAATATTCTAAACCCACAAATAAGAAAAGTCTTTTCAAAACAGTATAGGCTAAAATTGCTAAATTCCTGGAAAGACACTACATTTATTATTTACCTTCTAATATGTGCATTCTTTCCTATATTAACGGTGGTTTTAAAAGTTAGCAAAGCAACTGAATATTGGTTTTCCAACCCAATGCAACTATTACTATAATACTCACCATTTGTTGTTTATGTTATTCTAGGAACAATGACAGGCACATTAATATGTGACACCTCATGAAAACTCACAATAATTGGGCAAGAAAGAAATTATTATCAAGAAAGAAATTATAATTTACTAAGGGGAAAATAAGTTTATTTTTTCCATTTTGAATGATAACTTTGACAGGAAAAATGGGTATTAAACAATCTTGGTTTTCACATCAATTGGCTTTGGCATGGCAAAATTAAAATCATTTCCTTGCTGCTGGGTTTGGCATTCTTAGAAGCAGAAACGGGAGGGCATAATTCAAGGATTGGTGGATTATCATGCATGTTCCAAGTCAAATGTTATCTCCTCCGTGGAGCCTGTGTAGGCACTCTCTGATAAAGTTAATAGGTCTGTCCTCCACATCCAAAGCACTTTGCATTTAGGGCATTTTGTCATTGTTAGAGACCTGTTTCTCTGCCCTATTAGAATATGAGTTCCTAGGACAGAGATCATGTCTAAATTTTTTGTTTCTCCAAGAGGTGACAAAATACTCAGCTCAGAATAGATACTCAAAAGATGTGTGTTGAACTGAATTCAATACACTATCATAACCCAAGCAGGAAATTAATCTGTGTTCACCCAATTCACATTTTCATTCTCATGGTATGGGACCCTTGTGATGCAGTCCCCAATACAGGAAATGAAGAGAATCATTCATTTCCTACAGAAAGAAAGAATGTAAATAAGTCTAGCCCTGAATGAAATATTGAAGGGAGTGAAAGGCTGGCTCTGGCAGCTTCTCACTTCCATTTTATCAATGTCCACTTAATTATAATGTCCTTCCTTTGGTATTGCATGCCTGCTTTGTCCCTAAACCCAGCCTCTCTACCACAAAGGTAACTCTTAAGGTGTCAGCTGATGTCAGCCAGCACAAGTTGTTTCTCCATCCTGCTATTTTTATTTTCCCTGGAGAAAGCATCAAAGTTTCAAAAGTCAAAGTCTAAAAACTATCAAAATTTCAAAAGACAAAAATGCTAATTTCTCAATGATGAAATTTCAGATGAAGTAGGTGTGGCAGAGACTGATTTTTGTCTCCAGTTACCCCTTCTCCTTTTTAGTATTAAACATCCAAGTTTTTGCCAGGTAGATGGCTGCCTGCCAAAGACAACATTTTCAGCTTCTCTTGCACCTAGGTGCAGCCAGGTATCCAAGTTCTGGCCAAAAGGTTAAAAAGTGGAAGCATGCATGAAACTTCCAGATCAAAAGATGCCAGTCCTTTTGGTTTTTTTTTCTCCCTTTTTAAGGGCTAAAATGTGGATATGATAGTGGTGATGCAGTTTGGGCCATGAAATTGAAAATACTACCCTCGACAAAAGGAAAAATGTAGCAACAAGATCACTCAGTCACTGGAAAACTCATGCAGCAGAGCCACGATGCCAATTCAAGACCGCTAACCAGCATGGATTTTTATATAAGAGAAATATAAACATTCCATTTAATTTAAGTCACAGTCATTTTAGCTGTTGAAGCGGCTAAACGATATCCTGAACTAAAAAATGAAGAATGACTTTCCTGGACCTACAAAACAATATTTTATCTCAGACTACTTGACAAATGGGTGCTAAAGATATTAAAGCTAAGGCAATTGAAAAGATGGCTGGAGAATAGTCCAAGACTGACACACTGTGGAATAAAAACAATTTTAATTCCATACATATGACTAAATAAGGACTATGGCCTACCTACAGCCATCCTTAAAAAAGAGAAAAAAACAAAGAGCTATAGCAAGTAGCTCTTAAATTAAAAATGAAACCAAATAGGGAATAGAATTTTAAAAATATATATAGTAAGGTCACTAGCCAATATTTTAGGCAGAGTGGGGGCTCTTTCAAGGCTCCTGCATTAGTTCAGGAATCCTTGAAATTTAGAGACTATACATATAAATCTAGGTATAATTGCACTCTATTCAAAAGTAAGAGATGTCACAAATAAGCTTATTTTAGTATCTGGAAAATATTACATTTGTTATTTTTATAATAATTTCAATTTAGAGAGGAGTAGTTATAAATACACAATTTCATACCACCTCAACCTTTCCTCTTTGTTCTCACCTTTGATAAACCTCTTAATGAGCTGCTCAAGATGTCATTTAAGTGGTTTTACTAAACTAAAAACTAGTCTGGTTTTTTATTTTAAAAGTTTCTATGTATCACTTATACTTCTTGGGATTCATAAAATATACAGACATATTAAAATTTCTTTAGATACTCTTGAACATTCAAGATGAGTAATCACATATACTTGGTAATGTTTTGAAAGAAAAATAATTTTAAAAAACTTTAATTATGAGTAATTTATGGTAGGTTCTACAATGAACTACCATTCATGAACATAGTATGATGAGTCTCATTAAATTTGTTGCTTATGCAACCACCTATCCTAGATGTTCACAACCTGAGACAGAATGCAGGAATCTGTGACCTTAGGTAGAAAAAATATTACATGTTTATTTTCATTAATTTCCAATGGAAACTTAGCATTTCCTTCAATTATGCCTATAGGCAACACATCACAATGTTCTTAGTGATATCTGTGACTTTGTCACCACATGTCTCATATGTCCTTTTATCATATTTTTATATTTTCACTTTCCATTGTTGCAGACTCACAAAGCACTGTTTACACTAATCACTATGTCAAACTGCAGTAGTTATTAGATTTGAAATGTGTGTTAAAAGCATATATATCAGAAATTCATTTTTTAATTATTTTGATAACTACTTTATTAGAATTAGTTTTCTTTGGTATCTTATGTGTTTTATTTCGTGCATTTCAAACATTGTTTTTCAAAAGGGTCTATAAATTTCTCTAGACTCCCAAAAGGGATTCATGGCCTAAAAATGCTTAAGAGCCACTGTATTTTGTTCATGCTGGTTATGTAAAACATTTAGAACTACCATTCATATATAATCTAGCAATCCACTAAGGAGTATATATCCCCCAAAAAACAAAATCAACATATGGAAGAGATATTTGCACTCCTGTGTTTATTGTAGAAGTATTCATAATAGGCAAAATATGGAATCAACCTGTGTCCATCAGTGGATGAATGGATAAAAAAATTGTGGTATATACACACAATGGAATATTATTCAGCCATAAAAAAGAATGAAATCCTGTAATTTGCAACAACATGGATGAAACTGGAGGTCATTATGTTAAGTGAAATAAGTCAAACAGAAAGACAAATATCACTCATTCTCACTCATATATGGGAATTAAAACAGTGAATCTCATGAAGATAGAGTGTAGATTGGTGGTTACCAGAGTCCAGGAAGGGTAGGAGAGAGGTGGGGGAAGAAAGATTACTTATGGGTACAATGTACACGTAGAAGAAATAAGACCTGGTGTTGGATAGATAAGTAGGGGGGACTATAGCTAACATTAATCAATTGTATATTTCAGAATAGCAAGAAGATAATAATTTGAATGTTCCTAGCATAAAGAAAACTGTTTAAGGTGACAGGTACCCAATTCCCTTTAATTGATTACATGAATGTATTAAATTATCACATATACCCTAAAAATATGTACATCTACTATGTATCAATAAAAAAATTAGACAGTGACTGTTATATAGCAAGCTTTTAATAGCTGTTTGCAGTTTACATTTTACATTTCCCACAATACTTTGTGAACAGTTGAAATGGTTAAGTAACAGAAGTAGTTGTGGGTCTTCTTTTTGCATAAAGAAAATTTTATTACAGCTACAAATCATTTCACTTACTTGCAAAGATCATTAACACAGCTGGCAATATATAAATATGGATCAATATACTCATGGCAGCTCAGAAAAGGAAACTGCAACAGTATCTGACACTTGAAGAAGATTGCCTGTGCAAACAAAGATGCCAGTCACTAGAATATATTTCATGGTATGTGTATAGTCTTCTATTATTTTTACAGAACTAGTTGCAAGATTTTCAGTTCTCACAAGGAAAAAGATGGTAACTTATACATTTTAACCAACATTTTTCTTACTACATTATTTTCATGAGTACTGCATTTATGATATTCACTACATTCACTATTTCTAAAATTAAAGTGATTTCCTATTGCAATTACATTTCCTGGATATAATATTTTTAAATTATATTGTGTTTACACTAAAAAATGCTACGCTAATTATACAAATAAGATATATGTGTATTCTGTCTGACATGCCCACATTTCTCACATCAAATTTACCTCAAATGCTGGCATTCCACTGGAGCACGGATTTGGAAAATCTGAGGGTGTGAGTACACATTTGGTGTCATCTGGAGTTTGCACCGACCAACTATTTGCAAACATAGCGATGTCTTCTGTATAGTCCTCTATTTCACACAAGCACACACACACACACACAAATAGGTGTAATTGTATCATTTTCCACTAACATAGAATGGTTCTTCAACACAAACTTCCTGATCAAAACATTAAACTCAGTAACATTATAATTACCAATGTGATATTAGATAATAACATTACTTTATCATAATAAAAACAAATTGAACAAAATGTGGGTACCAAATAAAAGTTAGTTCCATTGGAAAGAAAAAGCAAACTGCATTCAAACAACATGGGGAAGGATTGAAGGTGAGTGGGTACAACGTACACACCAGTGAAGCATTAATCGCCAATGTTGAATCAGTGCTGTTGAAAGGAGAAAAAATATGCGTAAAACGAAAAAACATAAACGTTTAGTGTAAAAATTATCAGACAGCTCTCTCATTATATTTAATATTAGTAAGAACCTTATTAAAATTGCAGTTACATTTGGTGGGGAGGGTCAGCACAAAAAAAAACTTGTCAAATTCTTTGGGACATTTCAGAGGATAGTCACATAGGCAATGAAAGACTAGAAAACACATCAATAGAAGAGAAGACTAAGAAGTATATCTATTCCATCTAAATATGATGAACAGTGTTTCGAAACATGCTCAGGAAAGACATCCCTGTTGAGAACCCTGAAGCTAATCCAGCATTAATCTCAGGCAAGATTCAGGAGTTAATGTGTGGGCAACAACAAACAGATATTTGGTAGTGAGTGCTCTGATTCAACAGAGTGCTCTCTGTTCTAAATCAAGTTTTTAAGTTGTCTCTCTACCTGATCTGAGAACAAGTTCAGGGAATGATGCAAAAATTAATCCTTCCCCTCCTCCATTCAGACAAAGGCTGAATCTCAAAGCTCAAAGACTTGGCAAAACCAAACAAGATGACATCTAAAAGTTCTAAGTAAAACGGACTTCAGATTTGAGGTTGGAGTTCTCCACCACCCAGATTTGCATGGTCAGAAGTCAACAACTGATGACAATCTATTGCACCACTACAGTCAGAAATCTCCAGCCAAATGTTTGCCACTCTCTCTGAATATCTTCAAAGTAGAAAAATAATGTGTGCATGGCGCTATCAAACACTGGGAAGATGAGGGACTTTATTATCTGTAAGAATGCTTTGCTCTCTTGGAGTAAAATCCTAAACTTTACCACAGCCTAGCAGACTTTGCATGAGCTGGGTCCTGTTCTCCCCTTACTCCTACCCTGCTCTGCCCCTCATATATCTTCTGCACCTTTTCTTGCTCAACCTACTCCAGTCATATTAACTTTGTGCTGTTCTTCAAACACTCAAACTCATTCCCACCTCAGAACACTTGCTCTTGTTCTTCCTCCTTCAAAACCACTCTTTCCTAAAATCTTCTCACTGTTGCATCCCTTACTTCATGTAGGCCTGTTCAATGTACGCCTCAGAGAGCCTCTCTCTGACATGTGATCTAGACTAGCACCAATCACACACTTGCTCCATCACTCTTTACCTTCTTTCTCTATCTTTATTCTTTCATGGCTGCTATTGCTCACAAAAATTATATTTTGCTCTGTTTATCTTATTTTCCATTACAATACATACTATACGAAGGCAGAGAGCTTGTCTCAGCTGTTCTATTGCTGTATCCCTAGTGTAGTATCTGGCATATAGTAGGTACTCAAAATATATTTGCTAAATAAGTGAATGAATACATATAGGGGAATTTGTGAAATTTATTAGAGATTATTAGAATCCTAGGGCTTTCAGGCTAGGTGTGGTGGCTCACGCCTGTAATCCCACACTCTGGGAGGCTGAGGTGGGTGGATCACAGGAGGCCAGGAGTGCGAGACTGGCCTGGCCAACATGGTGAAACCCCATCTCTAATAAGAATACAAAAATTAGCCAGGCATGGTGGTGCATGCCTGTAATCCCAGCTACTCAGGAGGCTGAGGCACGAGACTTGCTTGAACCCGGGAGGAGGAGGTTACAGTGAGCCAAGATCACGCCACTGCACTCCAGCCTGGGCCTGTCTCAAAAAAAAAAAAAGAAAGAAAAAGAAAAAAAAGAAAAACAAAAACAAAAACAAAGAATCCTAGGGCTTTCTAATTTGTCTGGCCTGCTGCTTTGTCTCTGATATCATTGAAATGTTGCACACTGAGGAAAGCACGGGCCTGCTGTAATATACTTTTTAAAAATGGAAAAACTGTCCTTTTTAAGTACACTTATAGTCAAAACATTTTTTAGAGGTCTGAAGAAACAAAAGCATTTTCTAAAAACCCACTTATTTCAACACTTAGACACAAATTTTAATGTGACTAAACAACCTGGCCAATCCCTTAGAGTTCACTTTAATTGCAGCTTTTGAACCATGTATTTAGCTATTTTATATTGCATCAAGAGTCCTAAAAGTTGTTTATCAGGAGATTTTTAAATCCATATCTAATGGTGGTGTGGGAGCCTGCTAAACTAAAATTAAAATGCTTTGTATAAAATATGCTCTAAGTAGAGTAATTTATTGTCCATATTGGGACATTTTTGAGAGAGAAAGGCAAGCATTATTAATTATTATGCTGGGAAAAAAATGAAAGTAGACCAGGACTTCTATGCTGTCGCATAGCTAGATGTAGACATGAATTATGGAAACAGAATTCTCAACTAGACAACAAATTATATTTCTTCCTATGTGTACAGAAATTCTGACAAGTCTAACTTCTTTGTGAAGTCATCCCTGAAGGATGAGTTGGAATGCAGAGAGAAATGCAATTTTAATCACCATTAAGAAACTATGCATTCAGTGGCATTCAATCAAACTCACTCTCTCTAAACATTTTTCTAATCAGCAAAATACGGGTTGAGTTTCAAAAAAATATCAGGCTTCTTAAAGCTAAAGGTAATACTGCTCATCTGTAGACGTTTTCTTGCATTATTATACTATGGGAGGAAATAGAAAGGCAGTTTCTTGTCAAAGTTGTTGTAAGTTAGGTTTTTTAAAAAAAATTACTCGGCCGGGCGCGGTGGCTCATACGCCTGTAATCCCAGCACTTTGGGAGGCCGAGGCGGGCGGATCATGAGGTCAGGAGATCGAGACCATCCTGGCTAACACGGTGAAACCCCGTCTCTACTAAAAATACAAAAAATTAGCCGGGCGAGGTGGTGGGCGCTTGTAGTCCCAGCTACGCGGGAGGCTGAGGCAGGAGAATGGCGTGAACCCCGGGAGGCGGAGCCTGCAGTGAGCCGAGATCGCGCCACTGCACTCCAGCCTGGGTGAAAGAGCAAGACTCTGTCTCAAAAAAAAAAAAAAAATTACTCTGCCTTATACTGTGAAGCAAATAACATTGTGAAGAAGCTGAAATAGTTCCTTAGGTCTTTCCCATATACTTTCCGGAATCCTTCTTGCCTTCTGCCAGTTCAGCCATAATTCAGTTCAATTGCCTTCTGCCAGTCTTCCTCCACTTCTAATCCACTGACATCCTTGTGCATGCTGCCCCAGTTGGCTCACTGTGAACAACCATTTTATGTTCCAGGTTATCTGGAACATATAAGTCTGTCTGGCCCTTATCTCAAACCTAAGTCTTCCTGCCTCTAACAAGGGCAGATGTTATTTTCTATCCTGACCTCCATACCATGCTCCCTGGGTGTCCCAGGAGAAGTTGCCAAAAGCAGTCTTTCCTTTTTTTTTTTTTTTTTTTTAAGACAGAGGCCTGCTCTGTCATCCAGGCTGGAGTGCAGCGGCATGATGGTCTCTGCTCACTGCAGCCTCCACCTCCCGTGTTCAAGCAATTCTCCTGCCTCAGCATCCCAAGTATCTGGGATTATAGGTGTCTGCCACCATGTCTGGCTAATTTTTGTATTTTTAGTAGAGACAGGGTTTCACCATGTTGGCTGGTCTGGTCTTGAACTCCTGACCTCAGGTGATCCACCTGCCTTGGCCTTCCAAAGTGCTGGGATTGCAGAAGTGAGCCACCACACCTGGCCTACCCCAAAGCAGTCTTTTCTAACTCTACCACAGAGAACTGGACTAAGGATTATTTTTTTTGTGTGAAGGTTTGATACAGAAGAAAAAGAAATCAGCAATTACCATCTGACTCATTCTGCCTGCATCCAAAACCCTAATTATTAATACAGTCTCAAGATTCTAAATTTGTGACCCCTCTCATTGCAAATGCCAACTGGGTGCAAAACACCATTTCAAGATGATCCCAGTACTATACATTTGTATTGTGCTCAGAGACTTTTAAGCACTTTCATTTACATTTTCTCATTCAATATTCACTGGCTGGGAAGCTCCCAGAGTCATTATCATTACCTCTATTTTACATATGAGGAAATTGACTTTTTGGAGCCCTGCTCTCTACTCTAGCTACTAGTAAACTAATCCTGATGATGCATTGTCTATCTTGAGCAAAACATTTGCATTTTAATAAAGGCTTCTCAAAGCAATGTAGAGACATTTTCAAACGTTTTTATTTCAGCCCCATTATAGGCTTATGGAGAGATACTTGGAGATGGCTATAAATTAAATTAAATGTATTATTACTATGTGCCAGGTACTGTACTGTTGTACACGAATTGTCTCATTTAATCCTTGCAACCCTTACGAAGTATATGCTCTTATTATATCATTAAACTTATAAAGTTTAATAAGTGATAAAGCTGAATTTGAATCACACAGTCTGACTCCAGAGCCCATGCTCTAAGTAGTCCTTTCACCATCCTTTAAAACATAACATAGGGGCAAATCATCTCTATTAATTTTATAATATAAAACAAAAGTATTATATAGCACTTTACAGCTTCAATGGCAATTACTCAAGCACTTATCTAAGCACAGGATTGGGAGACTGTCACGTCTGTAATCCAACCCTGACAGTATCAGTTACAAGCTGTGTTACATTGGACACATCACCTTGTGTTCTCATAATAAAATTAAGAAAATAATACTGGCTGAGTGCAATGGTGTACCTGTAGTCCCAGCTACTTGAGAGGCTGAGACCAGAGGATGACTTGAGCCCAGGAGTTCAAGACCAGCCTGGGCAACATAGCAAGACCCCATCTTAATGAAAAGAAATAGCAAGACCTCATCTTGAACAGAAGAAAAGGAAAGAAAGGAGAGGAAAGAAGAGGAAAGAAAAGAATACTCACCTTACAGGATGTTGTGAGGATTGGGAATAATATAGCTATGTGCTCAAACTAACTATTGTTATAAATATTATCAAAGTATATTATTATTATTACTGACTACTCTGTGAGTTCCAAATTAGTATAGCCCCATTTTACAGCTGAAGAAACTAAGCATAAAAGTGATTAAATGAGTTTCCTCAAATTACAGAACTTATAAAAGTTGAAAGGAGATTCAAATCCAAGTTCACTGGTACTAAGAACAGTATTCTTTTTTTACTGCACTTCCTTGTGTGGACCTAAGTCATGATTATGGTTTGTGATTCTCTTATTCTATTGCCATTGCACACTAGTATCTGAATTGATACAGAACCTATTTCTTATAACTCACTTTTAGTTTCATAACTTAGATTTCATAGATGATCTGGTAGGTATATAAAACCTTTCCAAGTTACTATTCAACTTTCCTGCTCACATTTGATTATTTTTGCAAAACTATTATTTGTCAATTATTCAACTTATTCCTATCAAGAAGGGATACAAAAATAGTTTTTGACCTAACATAGACATATCTGACCCAAATGGGTTTGAACCACTAGAATACAAACTTGAAGATGTGAAAGGTTTTGTTCACTGATGTATTCCAGGTTCCTAAAGCAGTGGATACAGAGGTATCCCGACCTTCTGACACAAAGCAAATGCTCTATTAAAATGTGTTATGTGAGTAAGTGCTTCATGCTAATTTAGCAAAGGTAAACTAGTTCATGGTTTTCAAGAATTACACCAAAATATTTTCCTATTCAACCTTTACTTAAAATCACTAAAGCAGGCAAGTGACAGCCACAAATTTTCCCCAATCTATGACAAGTCTTCTGGGTACAAACAACTTGGTCAGGGGAAGAAGAAGGCTTTAGAAGGTACCCACGCATTTATTCTGCTTCACTTACCTTGCAGAATTATGAAATCATCAGACTGAATGTCATTGTAGTTTCCACATAGGCCACATGATTTCCCCTTATGGTCCTCAGACAGCTTGAGGTAGATCCCAGATATCCCATCCCAAGCCAATGAAAAGCCAAAGGTTGTTTTCACAAGAATGTAGTCAGCTAGTTTCTCAATGAAAATCTGTCCAATTGTCTGAGGCAATGTTAAACTTGAAAAACAGAACAAAAGCTATCTAAGAATGATGATAAAGCCTCAATTACAGAAGACATATTTTTAAGTGACTGAGATACAATTAAAAGAAAATGATTACTTGAAATTATTGAATAAACTGTGCAGCAAGAGCTCCAAAGCAACCAACCTCCGGAAAATCTCAACATTTTTGAAAACTTCAGTATTGAAATAAAGATACAACAAAAATGATACTGCTTTCTTATATTGATTTAGATTTTGTACTTACAATTAGATGCTTCTTTGAACCAACCAAAAACACACAGCTGCTAAATACTGGTGATTTTTTAAACCTGGAAAATAATCTTGCCTATTTAGAATACTTAGAGCTTAAACGTGTTTATTATTTTTTATCAAGAGAGTTAAAGTGATCTAAAAATGATGCTCAATAATTTTGAAGGACAATCGTCAAAATATATAAACATGATGCTTGAGTTTTCTGATTTTGTTTAATTTTATTTTAAACAAGGCTATAAGGAAATATGAGTTTCTATCTTTAAAATGACACCTTGACATAAGTCATTGTTTTCTAAAAAATATCAAAGGATGATGAATTATAACTTATATTTTTAATGCTGCAAAGTGCAATATTAGGGATATAATATACGTTGTCACAGAGTATTGCATAGAGGTGATACTCAAAATTTTTAAATTGGATACCTTTTGGCCTATTTAAACAAGGGTCACATAAAATATTTAAGCTCCTGATACAATGTCTAATTTTTCCATTTTTCACAAGCATATGCACATATAAAGGAAGTGGGTGACATAAGGTAACTGAAGAGAACTAAACAATTGAATATTTTAAAAGTACCTAGAATACTTTTGAAAGAACACAATTATCCTTTCATCCATCAGTACTGCCAAAAAGATTAGCTAAATGACGAGTTAATGGGTGCAGCACACCAACATGGCACATGGATACATATGTAACAAACCTGCACATTGCGCACATGTACCCTAAAACCTAAAGTATAATAATAATAATAATAATTACAGAAATTGGAAAAAACTCATTTCTATTAAGATAGTCATATCAGCCGGGCTTGGTGGCTCACGCTTGTAATCCCAGCACTTTGGGAGGCCAAGGTGGGTGAATCACAAGGTCAGGAGTTCGAGACCAGCCTGGCCAACATAGTGAAACCCCATCTCTACTTCAAAAAAAAAAAAAAATTAGCTGGGCGTGGTGGCGTGTGCCTGTAGTCCCAGCTACTTGTGAGGCTGAGGCAGGAGAATCACTTGAACCTGGGAGGCAGAGGTTGTGGTGAGCTAACATCACGTCACTGCACTCCAGCCTGGGCAACAGAGTGAGACTCCGTTTCAAAATATATATATATATTTTTTTTAAAAAAAAGGTAGCCATGTCAAATAAAAATTATATACCAAAATGTGAATAATATGGGTAGTTAATAGGTATATTCATATGTTTCTCTCAAAAATTGCAAATTAGTGAGTTCCTTTCTAGGAAGAGCATGGCTTAATGGACCAAACTACAAAACTGAGCATACTAATTAACAAAAGGATAATCCCCAAAGAAACAATTCAAAATATCTGTAGCCATTTGCACAAAAAAATTTTTTGCAGATACTTATTTACAGAAAATTATTTACAAAACTAGAAAAATAACTAAATGTTTAAATTGGAGAATAGATAAAAAAGACTCTAGCTAACTACTGCCATAATACATTCTTATTAAAAATTATAAATACGAGGAATTCATAGTAAAAGTCAATATGAAATAACATTAAAGAAATACCACTTGTTTTAAGTTTCTAAGTTTATAAAAACTATACTTAAAAGAAGTGAATCAAGTTTATAAATATATTTCAGAGTAATGGAATGCTAATCTTATGGAAGTATAGTTGTACTATTATGCATATTTTTTGTTTGGTCATTTGACACTTGGTCATTTGGTCTCTTTAACAGTAAATTTAATTAAATACTCAGTTTTTGAAAATAAAAGTGGATAACTGTGATTATCCTGAAGTTTATAACATAGAAGGATGCTAGTGGAGACAGGAGATAATAGTTTAAACTAGACAATATTCAATAGGTCAAAGAAAAGTATGCAACCTAGGTGGGAAACATTAAAATGTAAACCTAAATGAATGCAGAACCGCATGCTGAAAAGCATTCAGGGATTCATTTGTACTGAAACCCCTTATTTCACAGGTGAAAGAATTGAAATCCAGAGAATTAAAGCTTCATGCACAGAGCCACACATTTGATTTTACTATGGCAAATATTTCTGTAGCATTTGCTATGAGTTAGGTCCCAAGCCAGAAACAGCATTTGTGTAAGCAATATTGCTTAATAATAAGAAGACCACCCTTTTCTATCACATAATCTGAATCATAGAAATGCTTTCTCTGAGTTAAAATTAAATATTATGTTCCTGCTTTAATAAAGAAATAATATTCTTGAAAATCAATCTGAATGGCAAGTCTGTTCTACAAAACATAATAATTTTTAAATGCCCATTGTATTACCCAAAATTCCATACAGAGAATCCTAAATGACTATTTAAATTCAGCTCCAGGAAACACATGTGTAACTTCATTATCTTCTTACTCAAATGCCTGAACTTTCTTTTATGAGAAAATGAGAAGCACAGAACCCAATTGACCAAGAAAATAAGCCTCAGACAAGGGGAGAAGCTGCTCTGGGTTGTCTGGCTGTTTCAAGGCTCCCCTGGTGCTCTGTCCACTGCCCTTTCTGCTACCACCTGCTGCCTTTTGAGGAATCTAAACCCAGAAAAAGCAACACGGGTTGATAAGGCCATTGCGCTGGAAAGAATTCGTATGGTTCAAACACTTGTTAGTGAATTCTGAATGAATAGAATTGTTGCAGCCCATAATTTACTTGTTCTGGCATAATCCAGCCAGGAAATATTAAAAATTGAGTCTCTCTATCATTATTTAGATTGGAAGGTAGATTATTCCGCAGTATTTCTAGGTTAAAACGTAAAAAAAAAAAAAACCTTCAGCCAAATACGAAAACATCCCCTGCCCCAAAATTCTCATGTCATATTTTTGGCAGATAGGAAACTGGAAGTGGGCTTCTCTCTGATCTATTCGAGGCCAGGCAGTTGTTGGCTCTCAGTCTGTCAGAACTTCCGTGGAAAATCTTAAGTGACACCCAAAACCCATTCACACAAACTGGAAAAAACTTCCAGAATCCTTTCCAAATAAAAGAAAATAGATTTTTAAGTTTCTGCTTCAAAGAAAGAAGAAAATATTTAAGAAAGAGGGCAAAAAGAATCAAGAGTTGAACTCTTAAGGTATCTCTTGAATCTCTCAGAAAAAAAAAAGAGAGACTCTCATCTCCACCCATGTAAACATATTATATTTATATTCTGCACACAAGCATTCGGAAGGGTAAACTTACTGTACTCTTGACCACCTGGTTGGCCTCAGAGCCCACTGAAGTTTTGATGTATGTATGTTATACCTTTAAGAGTATTGTTGAAGAAATCCTCTCTTCCTACTCTCCACAGTTCACTTCCAGCATGAGATGTTTGGAAATTCTATTAATTTGTGGTGTTACTGACATTTTACTGTTTTCCATATCCTACCTGATTCCATTCTTTTTTATTTCATGACCATAAATTCGAATTTCCTCTTGGTTTGAAAAGAACAAGCTGATTGACCGATAACAAGAATACACCGAACCAAGGCATTTAGGGCTGTTATGAACCTTAAAGGGAGAAAAACAAAAAGAAAGCATAGGAACAAACAACAAATTTGAGTTACTAAAACCACAATGTATGTTTACAATCATATAGTTTCATTAGTCCCATGACACTTTACAATGTTATAACAACATTTGGGACTTCTGAGAGAAAATAAATATTTACCTCAGAAATTGGGCAACAAAATTAACTTCCTAAAATACAAGTTAATCAGCATATTTTTGAACGATTTGAATCTTCACCTGTTGGATGTTAATATCATCAAGGTACATGGTATGCTTTGGGAGAAATTAGTTCTAATAGTAAAGCTCTAGAGTGCCACAAAGAAGCACATTTGTCATTTTTACGTCCGTATTTTTTACCTATTAGAGAATCATAAAACAGAGCTTCGAATGGAGCACTACACAAAACAATATTTAAAGGTTGAAAAGTGACCATGAACTCACTAAAAATAAAATTGATTTTATTTTTATTTATTGCCAGACACATTAGGGAAGAGAGAGATTATTTTTCAAAAAATTAATAGGAAAATTAGTTTAAAAAAAAGAATTCAAGGAAGAAAAGAAGAAAGGAAGAAAAGAGAAGAGGAAGCTTAGATTCTTTTACCCTATACCAAAATTAATTTCAAAAGGTCCAAAAAGTAAAGTATAAATGTCTAAACCATGACATAACTGAAAGAAAACGGAGATTACAACTACAGAGGTGGAAAAGAACTTTCTAAGCCTAAAAGTGATTTTTAAAATTATCAATAATATAGGGGGGTTTTTGTTTGGTTTGGTTTTGGGTTTTTTTTATTTGTTTTTGTTTGTTTGTTTGTTCGTTTTTTTAGATAGAGTCTCTCTCTGTCACCCAGGCTGGAGTGCAGTGGTGTGATTGCAGCTCCCTGAAACCTCTGCCTCCTAGGTTCAAGTGATTCTCGTGCCTCAGCCTCCCGAGTAGCTGGGGCTATAGGTGTGTACCACCAAACCGGCTAATTTTTGTATTTTTTTGGTAGAGATGGAGTTTCACTATGTTAGCCAGGCTGGTCTCAAACTCCTGACCTCAAGTGATCCAACCACCTCGGCCTCCCAAAGTGCTGGGATTACAGGTGCGAGTCACCACGCCCAGCTTCAATAATATAGTTTTAATATTGTAGTAATTTAATGTATATTAGTTTTATGCTTAATCAGAAAATTGTATTGATCATTTATTATGTATCAGGCACTGTTCTAGGTTCTGGGCATAGAGCAGTCAACAAAGCGGACAAAACTATCTGCCCTCATGAAACTTGTATTCTATTAGAGGAAAACAGCTAATAGAAAATATAGCTATGTGAAGCTAAAATATATACTATGTTAGATGATATTAAGGAGAAATATTAAGCAGGGAAAGGGGATAGGGCATGTGTCAATGTCTGGGGGCAATTTCAGAGTGAGTGGTCAAGGAAGGCCTTGCTGGAAAGATGAAATTCTAGTAAAGATGGAGCGTGAGAGAGAGAAAGCCATATGGGATATCTGGAATACCATTCTAGGCAAAGGAAATAGCAAGTACAAAAGCCTGAGGGAAGAGTAGGCCTAAAATGTTCTCAGGATCCAGGAATCCAAGCATCTGACCCCAGACTAGACATTGGAGGATCCTTCTTTCGGGAAACAAAATGGAAAAAAAGACATATAGATACTAATATTTGGGGGCTTATCTAATGAAACAAGCAGATCCTTGCTCATTCTCACACTAGTCCAACAAGCCCCCATGCATATATCCAGAGTTTCCAATTCGCTTTTAGAGCCTTATTCTCAAATGTGAACAAATATTTATGAATCATTAGTCATTTGATGAAAGTCTGCGACATGAAAGACATCAAATAAACAAAAGAAAACGAATCAAAGAAATAAAAAACAATTTAGAAAAACCCCAAAACTTTAAAAATACATAGTTAGTATCTTCTGAGAGAAAAATGATATATGCGGTCCTTGACCTGAGAATAAAATGTTGCTAAAAATGAAATTCAAAGAATAAAAACAAATAATTGAATACTGACAATATAAAAGGAGAAGTGTATAACTGAAGTAGAAAGGTGGGAAGATAAACATCTAAGAATTGGACAGAAATATCCCAAAATGTCGAACAAAAAAGGAAAAAGTGGAAAATAGGCAAGAATCAATGAGAAAATTAAGGGATCACTCCACCCCAGAGCCCCAATATATGAGCTCCAATATAAAAGCCCATCAAGTGCCCAGCACAAAAAAAATGAGAAAGGAAATTCACATAATTACAAAATCTCAGAACTCCGGGAATTAAAAGATCTAAAAATTTCTGGAGGTTGAGTAAGGTTATATGTAAAATGATCGGAAATCAGAGTGAATTGAAATTTAAAATTCTGAAAGTGATTTTTAAGTTAAAATCAAGGCTTCAAAAATTCTCTTCCCATGCACACTTTCCAGGAAAGTATCTTCCCTTTCCAGGAACCAACTTAGTCATTAAAATAAGTGAGTAAACAAAGAGGAAATGGGTCCTTGCTTAATCACCACTACAAACACTGGCCACATATTCAGAGCATCCAGTAAGCTTTTCAGAACCTATCTCTCTAGTATGAACAAAGATAAAGGACCACTAGACATTGGTGGGAACCAAGAAAGAGGAAACTGTTGAGAGAGAAGAATAAAATTCTCCAATAGGATGATGAAAAGAAATCCCAAGTGATAGATGTACAGTAGACTTCAAAAGCAACTAGTCTGGATTGAAAGATGGGAAGGAAAAACTGAGGAAGGGTTGTCTCATGAGGGAAAAGAGAAGCTGATAACTTGCTTAATGCATCTGACCATATTGAAGAGTTTTATAAAGGTAGAGAGTTAGGAAAAATATTAGTGACTGGAGGAAAGAGAATGCAGCAAAGAAAAAATGGGATAACTGTTTACTCTAGAAAAATACACAAGTAGAGACATAAAATCATCATAACCTATTGGGATCAGCTCTAAACAATATTTACATTGTGACAATAATATAAAAAATATAAATTATTTAACCAAAAATGGTGACATAACTCTATTAGGAGGAGTGAAGTGTGTGTGTGTCTCTGTGTGTGTGTGTGTGTGTTAGGAGCAGGAAGGGTGGCATAATTAAGATAATTTCTCATTTTCCATGAAAGGAAGTGAAGGAATAAGGCCTAACTTTGAAAAATAAAGAGATAATGGCATATTTTGATGTGTAAGATAAAAACCAGAAGAAACAGCTAAATTAGTTGAAGTAATTGCCTCTTGTGAGCCAATGTCTGCTAGGGTGGAGGATGAAGGAAGGCAGAGACTATTTTTCGCCATATATTCTGGGATGAACTCTTTCACCATACACATATATTATTTTCATAAAAATAAAATAGAATTTAAAGACGGAAAAAATAGTCGGGGGTATAGATAAGGATATCTGTATAATAATGTTTATCAATATATCCTTTGAAATTCTATTTTTAAAAAATCTAAATTTCCAATATAGGACATCATTAAATTATTTGAGTATTACAGAAGTTGGAAAAATACATCTAACTGTATTTGGATGTATCAAGAATATTTAACATTGAATGAAGTTGAAGACATAATATTAATTGAAAGTGTAGGACAGAAAACCATAATTTAAATTTTATAAATATGTATAAAATTCAGAGGAAAATGTTGAGAAGGAAATAGATGAAGCTGTTAAACAATGGTAACCCTTAAGTGATAATTTTAACATTTTTCAGACTTCTCTGAATTTTCCAAATTTTCTACAAAAGAAATGAACTGCTTTTATAATCAAGGGGAAAGTGACATTTCAAGTAAATTGACGTATTTATTTGAAAGCAAATTTTACTACTGAAAACAAGGCCAAGTAGAAACAATATCTACTAACTCCAGAGACATAGTTCAGCATTGTGTGCTACTAACAAAGGACAGGTTATCTCGCTGACACCTCAGTCCTCAAAAGAGTGGGACACTGAACAAGAACATTTTAAAGAGAAGGTCAAAGGTTATTCAAGTGAGAAAACAAGTGAGGGGTGAGGGAGTAGTGGACAATGTAAGAACTGAGAACAGGAGAACTGCAAGCACAGAAGACGCATTTCACCAACTTCCCTATCTAAAGAGACCTCTAAATTTTTATTCTTATGCCCCATAAGTGAACTTTCAATATATCTCATTTCTTTTTTTTACTTTAAATACATTTGTTATTTTGTTTAGTTTCTTTGTTTTTGATTTTTGTGGTTACATAATAGGTGTATATACGTATATATGTGGGGTACAGGAGATGTTTTCATATAGGCATGCAATGTTACATAATCACATCATGGAGAAAGACATATGCATCCCCTCAAACATTTATCCTTTGTGTTACAAACAATCCAATTACACTTTTTAAGTTATTTAAAAATGTACAATTAAGATATTATTGACCATAGTCACCCAGTTGTGCTTCTTCTCTGGGTCACAAAGATTTGTAGCCTTAAAAAGTTTCAGGGTCTAAAAGTTTCAGGATACAAAATTAATCTACACAAATCAGTAGCCCTACTATACACCAACAGTGGCCAAGCTGAGAATCAAACCAAGAACTCAACCCCTTTTACAATAGCTGCAAAACCCATTAAAATACTTAAGAATATATTTAATCAAGGAGGTGAAAGACCTCTACAAGGAAAACTACAAAACACTGCTGAAAGAAATCATAGACAACACAAACAAGTAGAAACACATCCCATGCTCATTGATGAGTAGAATCAATATTGTGAAAATGACCATACTGCCAAAAGCAATCTACAAATTCAGTGCAATTCCCATGAAAATACCACCATCATTCTTCACATAACTAGAAAAAACAAACATAAAATTCATATGGAACCAAAAAAGAGCCCATATAGCCAAAGCAAGACTAAGCAAAAAGAACAAAGCTCGAGGCATTACATTACCCAACTTCAAACTATAGTATAAGGCCATAGTCACCAAAACAGCATGGTACTGGTATTAAAACAGTCATACAGAACAACAGAGAACTCAGAAATAAAGCCAGATGCTTACAGCCAACTGATTTTTGACAAAGCAAACAAAAACATAAAGTGGGGAAAGGACACCCTATTCAACAAATGGTGCTGGGATAATTGGCTAGCCACATGTAGAAGAATGAAACTGGATCCTCATCTCTCACCTTATATAAAAATCAACTCAAGATGGATCAAATACTTAAATCTAGATGTGAAACCATAAAAATTCTAGAATATAACATTGGAAAAGCTTTCTAGATATTGGCTTAGGCAAAGCATTCATGACCAAGAACCCAAAAGCAAACACAACAGAAACAAATTATAAACAGACAAGACTTAATTAAACTAAAAAGCTTTTATGCAGCAAAAGAAATAATCAACAGAGTAAACAGACAAGTCACAGAGTGGAAGAAAATCCTTGCAATCTATACATCCAACAATGGACTAATAGACAGAATCTACAAGGAACTCAAACAAATTAGCAAGAAAAAAACAAAAAATTCCATCAAAAAGTGAGCTAAGGACATGAACAGACAGTTCTCAAAAGAAGGTATACAAATGGCCAACAAACATGAAAAAATGATCAACATCACTAATTATCAGAGAAAAAGAAATCAAAACCACAATGCGATACCACTTTATTCCTGCAAGAATTACCATAATTTAAACATCAAAAAATAATAGATGTTGGTGTGGATGTGGTGAAAAGGGAACACTTTTACACTGTTGTTGATAATGTAAACTAGTACAACTACTATGAGAAAGAGTATAGAGATTCCTTAAAGAACTAAAAGTAGATCTACTATTTGATCCAGCAATCCTACTCCTGGGTATCTCTCCAGAAGAAAAGAAGTCATTATACAAAAAAGATACCTGCACACATATGTTTATAGCAACACAATTCACAATTGCAAAAATATGGAACCAGCCCAAATGCCCATCAATCAATGAATAAAGAAAATATGATATATATACATATATACCATATATATACACATATACACACACACACACACACACACACACACACACACACACGCCATGGAATACTACACAGCCATAAAAAGGAATAAAATAATGGCATTTGCAGCAACCTGGGTGGAATTGGAAAGCATTAGCCTAAGTGAAGTAACTCAGGAATAGAAAACCAAACATCATATGTTCTCACTCATAAGTGGGAACTAAGCTATGAGAATGCAAAGGGATAAGAATTATACAATGGACTTTGGGAACCAAGGGGAAAGGCTGGGGGGTGATGAGGGATAAAAGACTACACATTGGGTACAATGTACACTGCTCAGGTGATAGTGCACTAAAATCTCAGAAATCACCACTAACGAACTTATTTGTGTAACCAAACACCACCTGTTCCCCCAAAAACCTATGAAAAAAAAAAGTTTCAGGGCCTACTTTTAATATTTGCATCACCTTAGAAGGGAGGAGAATGTAGGCAGCCCCAACATAAGTATAAAGGGAAAGCATAACAGAGATTCAAATATGTTTTGGCTATGGAGAGTTGTAGCTTTTAAATCAAACAACATAGCAGTTTCCTAGTAGTGACTGAAATACCTAGAAATTCAGAAGATTGTAGGCAAAGAAAGAGGTCCCTGACATCCTTATTCAACTAGAGCCACTCTGCAGCTTATATTTTCGAGAGGTCTCCTAAGAATTCATTTGAATCAAGAATTCTGCAACTAAGAATTAATTCTCTGAGCTCAGTCATATAGTATCAAACTACCTAGCAATTAGCTGTCAGGCTTCACATCCCATAGCCTGTGCTTATGTAACTCAATATACTCCATTTTATAAATGGTAGCCTCTGGTTCATACTGAGGGTGTCACTTCAAAAAACTAAACCAGCTGGACATATCTCACTGGAAGTATCAGGAAGGAAGGAGGTGTGAGTAATATGGTTGGTAACAGAACCTAGACCCTTTTCAAAATAAGTATTCATTCTACGATTAGTATATATTTTGCATCATTTGCCCAGTACTTTTAAAATACATACTCTTCCAGAAATAATATTTTTAAGTTAATCTTGTCCTACAATCACCTACCCATACAGTGTACCGAGGCTCCAAATCACCACAGTCCTTTGCAAAAATATAAGAACAGTTTCCTGGGAAGTAATAGTAGATGCCATCAAATGTTTCAAAATGATACTGTCCCCAGGTTTTACAAATCCCATCTCTGCCGTTGCCCATGTTTGGGACTGAAAAGAAACAGGATAATATTTTGTAGACAAAATAAATTACACATTTCTAGCAATGTTCAGTCAGTCATGGTAAATGATTCTAATTTTCATTCAAATTTCCTTCCTTGGTCTACATCACAGGAAGAAACAACTAACATAAAATTACCAGTTGCTCTCAAAACTATCAAACTCCCCTGAAGAAAAACAGGGTCTCCAAGTAGTTGTGAAGCAAAGATTTATGTTAGAAAGTTTCTTAACTTTTGTTTTCAAAGAAAGATTCTAGAAGAAAAAAAGGAGTATGGAAAATAATTCAGTAAAAGGTGATAGTAATAAAGCAAGTAAGATGGCTCAGAAAAGAGAGAAATGTCACCACTGAGTGTCCTAAAGATTAGCATATGCAGCATTACAGTGTTCCAGTCTTTCAAAAACGTCTTTTTTATGGTATCCACAGAGAAAAATAACTATTGACAAAAAAATCATATTTATGTGTCTGGGACCTGGATGT
The DNA here is from genome assembly GCF_028878055.3 of Symphalangus syndactylus. NCBI lineage: Eukaryota > Metazoa > Chordata > Mammalia > Primates > Hylobatidae > Symphalangus > Symphalangus syndactylus. The sequence goes on along the minus strand of NC_072435.2, from coordinate 75,579,205 downwards.
GGGGAGCATTAGTCATTCAAATTATGCTGGAATTTGGCTGGAGTGGTGGCTTGTACCTGTAATCCTAGCACTTTGGTAGGCCAAGGTGAGCAGGTTGCCTGAGCTCAAGAGTTCAAGACCAGCCTGGGTAATATGGTGAAACTCCATCTCTACTAAAATACAAAAAATTAGCCAGCATGGTGGGGTGGCACGCATCTGTAATCCCAGCTACTCAGGAGGCTGAGACACAAGAATCACTTGAACCCAGGAGGCGGAGGTTGCAGTGAGCCAAGATTGCACCACTGTACTCCAGCCTGGGTGAGTGTTAAGACTCTGTCTCCGAAAAAAAAAAAAAAAGGTATGCTGGAATTTAACAATTCATGACCTCAAACTGGCCAAATTTCAAGCAATATTTATCTTAAATCATATAACTGTATCTCCTATTGTCATGCCTACCTTTTTTTCTTACCCTTGTAGATAATCTTCAATTTTTGTTTTTTAAATTCTTCTCTTTAGAATAATATGAAAACCAGTAACACTCACTGAGCACTCAATACATGTAAAACATTTTGATACACTCTGAGGGGGGGCATAAAGGTAAGGGTGACTCTTTACATCTTGTATTTTTGTGATTCCCACCTAAATTCATTAGCCTTGGACAACTGTGGCCTTTTCAGGAAAAAATACAGAATTATTCATTATTCAGGCAGTCTTCCCTGACAGTATGCCCCACCTCTGCTTCACTTTTTCATAGCATCTTGTACTTTACAGCACCTGTCACAAGTTTAATTATTGTGTATCTGTTGTGTATCACCTTCTCTAGACTGCAGCCTCCAAGAGGACAGGAACATGTTTGTATTATTCACCGTTATATCCCCAGTGCCTAGCCTGGAATCTAGATGCCAGTAAATATCGATTAAACAAATAAATATTGATTATTATTGACATAGAATCCTACTTTAGACACCGTGGATAAAAGGTTTATTTAAAAAAAAAAAAAAAAAAAAAAAAGCCCTTGCCCTCGAAGAAGTCTCAATACTATTTTTTTACATACAAAATGTCCAGTTAATTAAAGGTCCGAAAGAATGACTGGCTCCAAATAATAAATCTGTTTTATAAAGCAAAACAGAGATGAATGAGAACCTGGTTTTAATAGGCTATTACTGGCCAGGCACAGTGGCTCATGCCTGTAATCCTAGCACTTTGGGAGGTCAAGATGGGAGGATCACCTGAGGTCAGGAGTTCAAGACCACCCTGGCCAACATGGTGAAACCCCATCTCCACAAAAATACCAAAATTAGCCGGAAATGATGGTGGGTGCCTGTAGTCCCAGCTACTAGGGAGGCTGAGGTGGGAGAATCGCTTGAGCCCAGGAGGCAGAGATTGCAGTGAGCCAAGATCATGCCATTGCACTCCAGCCTGAGTGACAGAGTGAGACTCCGTCTCAAAATAATGATAATAATAATAATAGGCTATTACTATAGAAAGCAGAAAAAATACTTGAAGGAATAAGAGAGCTCAATGAGAAGGGAAAGTGGCCCTGTCTACTTTTGTTTTACATTGTTTCTAAATTACATCAAATTACTGAGAATGAATTGTGGGCTCTCTAATTAATACACAACTCCCAATGGATGAACATTATTATAGCAAATTGTGTCTTAATTTTCTCCTTGGTATCTCATAATTATCTCATAAGCATCCCTGAAACTTACTGATCTGGCATCTTGTCCCAAGAGCCTGAAATATTTGACAGTCACATGTTCCAGTCTTAGAACAGAAAGCTCCATTAAGGCATTCATATGGACAAGAACCTGAGGGGCAAAACAAACAAACAAAAAGTTATTCTGGCATCCATTTGTTCTTTTAAGCATAATATGTCAAGATATAGCATGTAATCACTATTAACTTAAACAGAACTCTCAGCTTCTTGCCTTGCTAAGCTAAAGAACTAAACCCAACGAGTCTCTATCTAGTTCAATTTATTATGTGTGCTGTGAAGCAAGAAAGTCAGGCTTTCACATCTCAGACTACCCTGAGAGCAAAGGTTAGCCCCTTTCAAGCAATTCAAAGGTCAAGTTCCCATGTAAGGAATCTCTGTCCCAGATGATGAGAACCAGAAATACACAAGCTGCAGATGATTCCGCTGACAGAGTTTGCCGCTGGCTGCACATCCCATCAGCTTCTCTTCTAGGAGCAAACACTGTATTAAAGAATAGGGTCTCTCACGCCTGTAATCCCAGCACTCTGGGAAGCCAAGGCAGGCAGATCGTTTGAGGTCAGGAGTTCGAGACCAGCCTGGCCAACATGGTGAAACCCCATCTCTACTAAAAACACAAAAATTAGCTGGGTGTGGTGGTGCATGCCTGTAGTCCCAGCTACGTGGGAGGCTGAGGCAGGAGAATCACTTGAACCCAGGCAGTGGAGGTTGCAGTGAGCCGAAATCGCACCATTGCACTCCAGGCTGGGTAACAGAGCTAGACTCTGTCTTAACAACAACAAAAAAAAAGAATTGGGTCTATCATTAACTTGAGGGATCAGGCAATGCATAAAACTCAAAGGGAGACTCCTGCTTTTGAAGAGAATGATTAAACATTTCATTTGAGGTTTGTATATGAATCCTCAGGCTCAATTACAAATGACATATTCTTTGAAACCTATGCTGCCAGGCATGGTGGCGGACACCTGTAATCCCTGCTACTCAGGAGGCTGAGGCAGGAGAACCGCTTGAACCCAGGAGGCAGAAGTTGCAGTGAGCCGAGATCATGCCACTGCACTACAGCCTGGGCGACAGAGCAACACTCTGTCTCAAAAAAAAAAAGAAAAGAAAAAAAAAAAGAAATCTGTGCTTAAATTTTGATGAAGCAGAAGCCAAAGTCACTGCTGTCACCAAAAATATTCTTTCTTTCATGGAAAGAAAAATTATAAAATTGTCCCGATAAATTATGTTAAAAAGAGGAAGCAAGTAACTGTGAGCTCTAACCCTAATTTTACCATCATCTCCTGAGTGAGTTTTAAAAATGCAAATGAATTCAGTGAAAAAATTTCCTCTAATAAGGAGAGGACAAGAGGCAACTGGCAAAACTCAAGCAGGAAGAATTTAACACATGAGTAGAACTAGAGAACATCTTAATTCCCAGAAGATAGTTATATAATTGATCATTTGACCACAGTTCTGCCGAAGGCAAGAATTTGAAAACCCTTATGATTCCTCTCCACCTTAAAATCCATTGATCTAAAATGTCTCTTTACTTTTAAAAATGCACAAATCTCCAAGTATATCTTAAGTGAGGAAAAAATATGCTGTTTTAACTTAGTCCATAAATACGGGTAAAAAAAAAATGATGTTTTTCATAAACTTAAATGCAGCTTTTTCCACTAGAAGCACATCTATATTTACAGTTTATCTTAGATCACGATCTTATCGCTTCTCGGCCTTTTGGCTAAGATCAAGTGTAGATCACAATCTTGCATTTTTTCTGATGAAGAGATGTTAAATATTTTGATAAACAAATGTATTGCCTTTAAAAACGTATTTACAGTCCTGCTTATTCTCCTGAAAACAAATATCAAATGAAAACCAGTGAGGATCATTGTTATTTTAAACACAACAATGATAGTTTCTATTTCGTAGTTACCACTCAAATTAAATTTCAAACTACCATCAGCATTCTGCTTAATGGAAATGGGGAATTGGTAACAAAAAATAGTGATCAAAGAGCAAGTAACTGATTCACAAAAAAATAGTTTCTGACATCTGGTCACATCTTCCCTGGTCATGCAGTTATCAGGTTTGTCTAAATGTTTGGCCCTGGTTATTCTCAGAAACAATTCAAATTTCTCTAAGAAGTGAACTTAAATTATTACTAAATATTACTACCATCCTGGCTCACTTTCCCTCATGTGGTATATGGAAACAATAAATACTTGATTCAGTATATCCCCCAAAGGGATTTTCTAAGAAAGCAAATATGAAAATCTAAGTATAAACACTGACCTTTTATTTTGCTCTCACCCCAATTAATAGCATCATGGAAAAAGTATCTCGGAGAAGTAGCTTCAAACTTTGAAAGAAAGAAATGAGAATGCAAGACAGTTAAATTATTTAATTCAAGCCAAACATGCAAATTGGCAATTCTAGAAAATAGCTACAAATACAGAAATGATAAAGTGCTGACTTCATTTTTTTTTTTGAGACGGAGTCTCGCTCTGTCGCCCGGGCTGGAGTGCAGTGGCGCGATCTCGGCTCACTGCAAGTTCCGCCTCCCGGGTTCTCACCATTCTCCTGCCTCAGCCTCTCCGAGTAGCTGGGACTACAGGCGCCCGCCACCACGCCCGGCTAATTTTTTGTATTTTTTTAGTAGAGACGGGGTTTCACCGTGGTCTCCATCTCCTGACCTCGTGATTCGCCCGCCTCGGCCTCCCAAAGTGCTGGGATTACAAGTGTGAGCCACCGCGCCCGACCGACTTCATATTTTCTGGGGTTATTGAGGCTTATCATCTCCATGAGGCAGAAAGGGTTCCTCTGAGGTTGTGGTTAGAAGACCTCATTCAAGTCTTGGTTTTGCCTCTTACATGACTTTGAGAAGTCATTTACTTTGTCTGCTCTCTGTTCTGTTCTCACTTCCCATCCTCCCTCCCCTTCCCATCATCCACTCTTCCCCCAGCCCCCGATCCCTCCACCCACCTCAGAACCTCATGAAAGGAGTCTGGTTGGAGTCTAACCTTTGGAATAATTGACTGCTTTGCCTGCAGAAATAGCAATTATCTGACACTTCCAGGTGCAGATAGGTTTTGAAAAAAAAAAAAATGCATGGGGCTGACAGACCAACAGACGGTGATGTCCTGCCTGCCTGAAAACCAATTGGTAAAAAAAACATCCACAGAAGCATCTGCTGTTTCGGTGCCAGTGTGTCACCTTCAGGCTCCAAAGAGCTGATGGACACTTTAAAGTTCATAGAACATTTAAATATATCTTTTTATAGAGTCCAAGGTAGTTCAGAGTAGTGGTAAATGCATGAATTTTGAATCAAACGGAGCTGGATTAGAATCCTGACCCCGTAACTACTTACCCTTAGGCAAGTTTCCTAACCTCTTAGTGCCTCTGTTTACTCATCTATAAAAAGGGAACAATAATGGCACTTCCCTCGTTGTATAGTTCGGATAATGAATTAAAGCCATGTACGTGAAGCTTATGTACATAGTGCCTCACACAGAAAATTAGCAATAAAGAGATTTATGTCAATCAATCTAAGCAATCCAGATGAAATTTTAAGGTTTTTAAAAGATCTATATGGCTAGGTAGCAAATAGTTGTGGCTTACTAAAACTAATCAATTGTGGATTATTATTCCAACTCCATACCAATTGAGTGTATGTGCTGGGGCAATATTCTCTCCAATAGCGCTTATATTTCACCACAATAAACACACCCAAAACTTGCCAAATAATTGTCAAATTAAGTAGCAGATGATATTAGAAAAACTGAAGAAGGGGGAAAGACAAGAAGGATGGGAAAATGAGCCATGTGACTTCAGGAACAAAGTTGTTTCTCAGCAGATTCTAGTCTCCCTTATGTGAAGTTTTATTTTGACATTTTCCATCTCAGTACTTTTTTCTTTAATGGGAAAATCTACCCGTGCTATATCATTTTTTTTTTTTTAAGAGATGGGTCTTGCTGTGTTTCCTGGACTGGGCTTAACTCCTGGACTCAAGCAATCCTCCTGCCTCGGCCTCCTGAGTAGCTGGGACTGCAGGCACGTGCCATCATGTCAGCCCATGCTACATAAAAGACACACTCACTCACTATTTGAAGATTTCTTTCTAAACCCTTTGCCCCACACAATGGTTTCAAGTTCATTGTCTCCTCTTCTCAATACTCCCAGGCCTTATCCTCACTGTTCAATCTCCCCTTTTTGTTCTTGCCTCTGCCTTCAAACTAAATTAGATGAAACAACAGTCCATGACCTCAATTCCCTCAAGACAGCAAGTCTTATTCTCTCTTCAGCCACATTGCTTCTGGCTACCTAAATCTAACACAGCCCCGGATATTACTGGACACCAAAACCTTCTTCCTTTGGCTCCAAAATGATTTATGTCTATCTCTTTAATGGAAGCCAATCATCTCTGATACTCACTAAAAGTGTATAATGACTTCTACTCTACCTCATAGGGCCTATCGCCTTGAACAAATTATTCAACCCGCCCAGCCTCAGTTTCCCGGTCTATAAAAGTACCTGCCTCACAGAATTGTGAGGATTCAGTGAAATGATGTGAGTGACGCACCAAGAATAGTGCCAGGCACATAATAAGAGTTGTAAACATGCAGGCTGGGCACAGTGGTTCACGCCTATACTCCCAGAACTTTGGGAGGCCGAGGTGGGTGGATCTCCTGAGGTCAGGAGTTCAAGACCAGCCTGACCAACATGGTGAAACCCCATCTATACTAAAAACACAGAAAATTAGCCAGGGTTGGTGGTGTTGCCTATAATCCCAGTACTCAGGAGGCTCAAGCAGCAGAATAGCTTGAACCCAGGAGGTGGAGGTTGCAGTGAGCCGAGATCAGGCCATTGCACTCCAGCCTGGGTAAGAAGAGCGAAACCCTGTCTCAAAAAAAAAAGAAGACTTGTAAACATGCTACCTGTTTTTATTATTAGGCAAAAACTGAAAACACTGGATAACACTAGAACGAGATAAAAATATATAATTTGTTTTTTGCTCCATATCCTTTAACCTAACTCAATCCACATCTCCTTTATGGAAATTAGAATGACTCCCTAGCACACCACCTCTCTGGCTACAACATCCTATTTATCGAGCATCCCATACATCATAATACATTTCACCAAGCCTAAGGTGTGACATGCAGATTTTATTTATTTATTGACATATTTGAACTCAGAATGGCATCTTACATTTATAATTGTTGCATATTTATTTGTTATGTCATATAAATAATGGCAAATGATTGAGGTTGTCTTGGATTCAATGAACCAGTTGCACAGAAATGACTTCTTCATAAGCCTACCTCCATGACAGATGGAGTTTCTAGATAACAGGCACTGCTATTCTTGTTTATATCTCTAGCACTGTCCTTGGTATGTCATCAACAAATACCAAGTGAACTGAAAAAAGAGACATGGTTCAAATGGGAATCTGTCTCCCAAGGGTGTTTAGAGCCAAGACTGCAGCAGGCTTTGTTGATGCCTCTCCCCACATCCTCTCAGCCCACCTCTGAATTCACTTTGGAATTCATCCGGATTTCTGTGCACACTGAATGCCTCCAACTTCAGCACTAGCTTCTTTCTGTCTTTGACTGAGGACAGAGTCCAAGCAGAAAAGACTATAGAAAGTGACTTCCTGGAGACTTTAGGCTCTCCTGAGGCTTCCCTCAACCTAGAAATTATTCTAGGACACATTCTACATGGTTCTTCAGAAAGTCTCCAATACGACTGAGCTCCAGCTGCCTACAGCAGAAAGCCCCTCATTAATGCACCCCAGATTCTATTTTCTCCCTTCTTCACATCATTTTCCTTTCTCCTTTATTTGTACACTTCCCAAATAAATGACCTGCACCTAAGTCTATGTCTTAGGGCCTGCTTTTGGGAAAGAAACTTTTGGAATGTAATGCAAATGCAAAAAAGTCCCAGGCAGTAGGTGCATGTGTTCACATGACTGATAAAAGCCCATCCTTCCTCCTTCCTGATTACATCTCCACAGGACGGAGAGAGGCCCAGGGAAATACAGTCTTTAGATGGGAAATCACTGCAGCGCACAAATACACTATTTACAGAAGTCTGCATCTACCCTTTCTTGCTCACCTCATTGCCAACATATTTCTGAGTCCTTATTTGCGCACTTATCTACCCAATGGTGCTCTGTTTTCCTAGAGCAGAAGAGTGAATCTATGGATAAGAATGGCCTTGTAACACAAGAAATTCCCATTCTAAACAGTGCAGTGCAAGATTATGACCTCATTGCCCGCTGTTGAAACCTCTTCTTTTAAAAATTGTTCAGATAATAAATGATTTTGACACGTTTTCTAGCCTTAGGAAGTAGAAGTACAAGTCTCCTGCTCTTCATTCTCACTAAAAGGGAGTAAAGTATGTAAATCTGAAAACATCTAAATGGACAACAGTATAACCCCAATTTGACATTTAAGTATATCAGTACACAAAACACTCTTTTTAAGAAAAATAAAATGTATTTCTATTCCATAGACAATCCTTTGCCTATTCTGGTGTCAGAGGTGCTCCAACCAGAGTGATTCCACCTTGAATAGGGGCTGGGTAAAATGAGTCTGAGATCTGCTGGGCTGCATTCCCAAGAGGTTAGGCATTCTTCGCCACAGGATGAGATAAGAGGTCAGGAGGACTGGTATCACAAGATACAGGTCATAAAGACCCTGCAATAAAGAAACAGGCCCAATCCTGCCAAAACCAAGATGGCAATGAAAGTAACCTCTGGTTGTCCTCACTGCTCATTATACTCTAGTTATAATGCATTAACATGCTAAAAGACACTCCCACCAATGCCATGACAGTTTACAAATGCCCTGGCAACATCCAGAAGTTACCCTATATAGTCTAAAAGGAAGAGGAACTCTTATTTCTGGGAAATTCCTGTCCCTTTCCTGGAAAAGTCATGAATAATTGAGCTCTTGTTTAGCATATGATCAGAAATAATTACAAGTATACTCAGTCAAGCAGCTTATGCTGCTGCTCTGCCTACGGAGTAGCCATTCTTTCATTCTTTTACCTTCTTAATAAACTTGCTTTCACTTTACTCTGTGGACTTGCCCCAAATTCTTTCTTGCATTAGAACCAAGAACCCTCTCTTGGGATCTGGGTCAGGACCCCTTTCCAGTAACACTGGTACAAAAAAAAGATCTCTACTCTTGATAAGAATAAATCAGTTCTGTCTTCTAACCAGACACGACAGCATATCAGATCTGTCTTCTATTTAACTACCAATTATCTTCAATTAACAGTATAAAAAATACACAAATTCAGACATCTATCACAAAATGCTAATAAAAACTATTTGCAATTCAACATTTAACAAAGGCTTCCTTGAATATTTAAGCTGTTTGCTACATAAATACTCAAATCATACTCCTTTTCAAAGAAATGCCTTTACTAAGTTAGGATTCTGTATTTTACCATCCATCTTTTATAGAGAAATATTTTTAAACCCATCCATTTGAGCATTCCAACCAGTTTGAAGAAATTGCAATTATCCAATATCCTTCATATAAAGGCATCTGGGCAAGAAGGTCTCCTCAAATGCAGTGCTACGCTGCCCCTCCAAAAAAAATGTTACCTATTCAGAGACACCCACAATTTAGATTTATCAGACATTATAAAAACTTTCTGTCAGGACATCAGGACATATCTAATGCCCTTTTGCAGTATTTAACTCACATTATTTACACCTATTTCGGCCCCTTTTTCCATGTACATTATATTGTTGTCATGGTCCTAACTGATACTGTGCTTAATTTTTTAACTACTTCTAATTTTCTGGCAAGTGTATGGGATTAAATGCCTCAAGCCTATTAGTAGGTAACTGAGCTGAATAGCAAAAAAAAAAAAATGTATTTTATTCCACACAAGTTGATGTGACCTGAGCATGAATTCGATGGTCGTAGAAAAGCAATAGAGGTTACTTTGCTTCTTCCCCCTCCTTCCTATCTTGTTCTTAGCATTTTATTCCCCTCCACAAAGGTCTCATTGTTGAAGTGACAGCAGAGTCCAAAACAGAATGGATTATTTCTCTGCCTCTTTCCACCTGAAGCATAACCTACCTGTGCTGCTAAAAGAGCTCTTTTCTGTCGATTTTCATTAAACCCGTTTCTGGAAGAAAACAAAAGGTACTTGTATAGTCAAAGGCCCCTAGGCAACCTGAACAAGCCTTTCCCAAGAGAGAGCTGATGTTTTCCTCCTGATTTCCATCACTTTATCAAAGAGGTCTTTCTTGGTTTAACATTTAAAATGTCCTCCCTCCCCTTTCTGGAGGGGTTAGATTTGGGTGGTGGTGCTGTCTCATTTTACAAAATTCAGGAGTGTCCCCAAATTTCTCCAGTCTTTGATGTAAACTGAATTTTAGGAAGGAACTTTGAGATAGAAAAATAAAATAGTGTAACATTGTAGCACCAACCCTTGCAATATTTTGTCCACATGACTTTGCAAGTCTAGTGAGGTCCGTATTTGTACCTTCCCTTTGTTCAAACATAGTACTTAATTCTCTCCTGTGCTATGTCATAAAGGGCAAGTTAACATTAATGTAAGTAAAAACATCAAATTGCAATTTATCAAAATTAAATGGCTAATAATTCACTAAGGCATATATTTGCTTTATAATGTTTTCTGTTTTTGTGTTGTATTTATCAATAAACATTTTATTTTTAAAAAAATCAAATGGTGAATAGAATTCTGCTTTTCATTAAGCAGATCAGTTTAGTCCAAAAAATGATTTTCATTATTTACTGCTAAAACAATTTTTTATTTTTATCGTTAAAAACTGTTACTCTGCTAAAAATGAACATAATACATTTGTTACCAATAATGTATATTAATAATAATGTAAAGGATAATATTATGGAATATAACTTTTTTTTACAAACCTTTGAAATGAAAGTAATATCTTTTTAGTACTGACAGTCACCAAAGACTCCTCTTATAATTAAAATGAAAAGAAATACTTTGTAATTAAAAGGAAAGGAAATATTTTCATAAATAAGGAAATGAATGCTAGATCATTTTTCATCTGTAGAAATATTTTTTAAAGTATATTTCATGACATTTCACTTATTTTTTTCAAAAGCAGATATAGTTGCTTGCTGAGGTTTGCTCATTCCCATTAAGTTTATGTTTTAGAGGACACGAAGAACAAGAAATACTCACTTTGATGTTCCCATCAATATAGATGATGCACAAATATATTCTGCCAGAGACAAATATATAAGAATAAAAAAAAGTATCCAAATATATTGGCTACATGTTCTAGTTGTTTAAAAGAACATTTTAACCTAAATTCTAAAATTCTGATTGAAGTTTGCTGTTATTTTTGCATTTTTTAGAGGGATTTGACCAGCAAATTTCTTGTGAGACACTGAATGACTGATAAGCTAAAAAGAAAGAGCAGTGTACCTGGATTTACACAGAGACACCATGCAATTGAACAGGCACTAGCCCTGGAATCAGAGATCCAAGTTTTAGTTCTAGTCCTACCACTTAACATATGCCAAGCTTAAACAAAATACCAAGCACACCATTGGACCAGTTATCTGCAAAGTCTCCTCAGCTCTCAAGATGCCGTGACATCGTTCTCCTTGAGGTTTCAGTCACAACTGGAATTGGAAAATAGCACCTTTGACCTCTGTAGTCTTTTATACTTAAGCAATTTCTCCAATTTCCCCTACAAGCTCCAAAGCATACAGACGTTTACAGGGATTAAAAATCAACAACTAAAAATAAATAAATCCTTTCCCCATTTTGTTAGGTGTGATAAAGTGCTTATCTATTAAAAATATATAATATGTATTTCATGAATTTAAAATACTCCAAGAAAAAATGTGTAACAGGGTAAAACTAGTTCCACAAAAGGCTGATAGTTATGGAACCCGGGTGAAGGCACGTGAAGGTGTGTTATGTCATTTTAATTTTGTGTATGTTTATAATCTTTCCATAATAAAAAAAACTATCAAATAGCAAGAAACTTTATTAATAAAATTACCATAAAAATAATTAAAATCAACTTTTAGCCCCAGATGTTAGTCATTTTTAAACATTTTTTTTACTATTCTTTGGGTTGATGGCATGAAGAAAGTTTAAGTACTCAATTGCTCTTAGTTTATTACAAAATTTCAAATGTTTAAATTGCAAATAGAAAATTATTTTAAATCATCTTTTAGAAGAAAAAAGTTAGAATTAGAGCTTTTTCTAATACAATTGCATATCATGATAAAAGCATGATTTTTAACCAGTCATTTAAAAAAGATTCAAGAAATGAAAACTAAAAGGCTCTAGTACAATTGCATATCATAATAAAAGCATGATTTTTAACTAGCCATTTTGCAAAGACTCAAAAAATGAAAACCAAAAGGTCCAAATTATCTACATTATTAAGAATTTTTTAAAAGGTGATCTGAGTATCATTTAGTACAATTCATTCTAATGACTTCAAAGTGCTTTATAAGGGAAAACTATTTGTATAAATTGTAAGAGAAACAAAAATACAATAAATTAACATAAAAATTTAATCTGAGTTCTTACCTTGTAATGAAAACAGCAGTACATGAAGCAAGAATACACTCCAAGGTATCATCAAATTGAGTTTTCTTACAATGTTCATTTCAGTGTAGCCTTTCTCCCTGAAATATAACCAAATTGATGATCTTTATTATGATGGCATCTTAGAAGTATGCATATTTGTAGGGTACTCAAATTCTAATAAATACAGCTATGTAATAAAGTAATTCAAAAAGGAATTCCAGGCTTTCCAACTACATACAGCATCTGAAGCTTTAGAACTTGCAGGCAACCCTTTGGCTGAGTCTCTCATTAGTGATGCATGGCAGCTTCTTACCTGAGCCCGTATTAGTTACACCCACACCTGCACATCATAGGCCTTTTTAGCCTATATCAAACTTTTTACCTTCTCAAGACAGCAGCATTAAAATAAAAAGAAATATCTCTTGATATCTCCTGAAGCCACAAGAGATAACCATTATTCCTAATAGTTGATCTAATCTTTGCATTTTAGAATTTTATTCATAAAATAATTACTGTCCTTTGAAAAAGGGTGAAATAAAACCCTGTCAATCTTTCCTAGAATGTCTACATGTTCTTTAAGAATTAAAAGTTTTCTTTAGGAATTAAAAAGTACACTAAAACTATGTGCATCTGTTTTCAAGTCCCATTACAGTATAGTTTAAGTTGACATGTTTATGGGCCCAAAGATATTTCTGTTAAACATTCTGCAACAAAAGTAGCAATTTTTTTAAAAAAGATAATATTCTATACTTGACTTTAAAAAGAAAATAAAGTAACTCGCCCAGCCCTGAAAACCTTCCCTTCACACCCTGTTTTTCCATCCTCTGTGACAAATACCCAATTAAACAACAGACTTATTATTTCAGCAGTAGGGGCACTCTTCTTTAACAGGGATTGACTGCTTACGTTGGCATGAGAAAAGAGCTCTAATATGTCATAATGAACTTTATAGATCTGAGCCCCACACGTTAGTGAAAACCATGCCTATATAGTGGATGCACATTTCTACAGCAGATCCCATTGAGTTAACTGCACTATTATCAAAGTCATTTAACAGACCCATGTGCAGTAGTAAGGAATGTCTAATCACACAGAAGTACTTTATGAAACAAAAAGGCACAGCAGTTGTTAACATCCTGTTGTACTCAGACAACTCTCCTGCAATGACTTCTGAGTCTTTTCTATTAAGTATCCTTGACATCCTAACTAATGTTACATGGTCCAACATTCATTATATAAAGTTTCCTGTTTGTGTTCCAAATCCAATAATCATTTACTTTTGCTCTAGATGACCGTAATTCCTTTCCATTGCCGAAATTACAGCTAATTCCATGAGCCAACAGATGTTTCTCTATAAAGGAAAAGGCTTAAGCATGAAAATACAAACAAATTTCACTAAAATTATAAAGTAGTTATGTCACTGTCCCCCCTCCAGCACACACACGTACACACACATTCACTCTCATTTTGAATTTTTAATGAATAGATTTAATTAAGTATAGTATGTGTTTAATATTATTTATTGAAAGGTTACTAGTCTCTTACTCTTGAACTAATTAGACAATCATATAAATCTAGCATAATTAACTTATGTATAATTACATTCCAAATATTAGTTCAAAAATATATATTTACTCAATCACAAGCAAAACTATAAAATATTTTAGATTCTTAAGAATATGTGACTACAAAGTAAATTAAAAGGCTAAGGTTGAAATCTGTTTAGAAGACAATACTTTTCCCCAACAAAATATTTTTAATTAAGGGAATTAGTTTATGCAGAATGTTTATTGACTCTTTCTGGAAAGAGTTGAAATGTACATAACCAATATGCATTACTAAGTCCGCTCCTTATTTTACAATAGTTTCTCTTGTCTTCACAGTTTCCCATATAACTAAACCTGTAACATGAAAAATCTATAAATCATACTTCGGGATTATTTTTCCTAATCTAGTAACTGTTAGACTTTTTGCTCGACTTAAAAATTTCCAAAAGTCAGGGCTGGGCGTGGTGGCTCAGGCTTGTAATCCCAGCACTTTGGGAGGCCGAGGCAGGCAGATCACCTGAGGTCGGGAGTTTGAGACCAGCCTGACCAACATGGAGAAACCCCATCTCTACTAAAAATACAAAACAAAATAGCTGGGAGTGGTAGCACATACCTGTAATCCCAGCTACTTAGGAAGCTGAGGCAGGAGAATCTCTTGAACCCGGGAGGTGGAGCTTGCGGTGAGCAGAGACCCTGCCATTGCACTCTAGCCTGGGCAACAAGAGTAAAACTCCATATCAAAGAAAAAAAAATTCCAAAAATAACAGCCATATGGAAAAATCTCAAGCATAAACCAAAGTTAAATTTTACAGTTCAATAAAATGAACATTTTATAATAGTTATTTCTAACACTACTAGAACTTGGTAAAAAAGGTTAGTAAGCAGCAATGTAAAGTCATGTGAAAATTATGTAGTTCTGATACAAACTTTGGTATTTTTATGTACTTAATTAAAATGTAGTAACTCTGAACTTTTCATCTCAAGTTTCATACAGTATCTTTAAAGTTTTTATTCAAAAGCATCACAGTCATTTTCACAGAATAAAGTTGAAAAGTTCAAGCCTGTATTACTTGACGTTTTTATGACCATTTTTCTGTTTTGAAATACATGTATTTAAAAACTGTTAAGTGGTTTTGCCTGGTAGAATTTGACCGGGCACAGTGGCTCACATCTGTAGTCCCAGCACTTTGGGAGAGTGCACTTCAGCTCAGAAGTTTAAGATTAGCTTGGACAACATGATGAAACTCTGCCTCTACAAAAAAAAAAAAAAAAAAATTACAAAACAATTAGCTGGGCATGGTAGCATGCTCCTGTAGTCCCAGCTACCACGGAGGCTGAGGTGGAAGGATCATCTGAGCCCAGGAGGTTGAGGTTGCAGTTAACTGAGGTCACATCACTGCACTCCAGCCTGGCAACAGAGCAAGACCCTGTCTCAAAAAATAAAGAAAGAAAAAAATAGTAGAATTTGTAAGAGGAAGCTTCAGGGTTGTTATTATTTTATAGGTAGAGCGAGCTTTGGTGTATGTCTTCTCTCTGCTCCTCTTCCATCAAGGCTCATAGTAGGAAAAATGTTAGAAAAGGAGAATGAACAATGGCAAAGAGAACAGTAACAAAAATCCCAAGTCCTTTTTCAACTAACTACATTATGAACTCGATACATTAAATGGTAGCCTACATGAAAATAAGCAAAATAGACTTCCTTAAATAGCTACAATAGAAGAGAGTTTAGATGAAAGATAAGACTCAGAGCCACAAAACACGGAATTTATGACTGTTGCTACATGTAATTATTACTGTCAAAATGTAATTGACAGCTTTTATATTTCATTCCACCCTGACAAAGGAACTTTGGCAAAAAGTAAGCCAGCCACCAGCTTGTGAAGTGATATTAAGTTCATAAGAAGTCTGAGGCAACTATATAATACAAGCAATAAACAGTTCCCTTTCTGCTACAAAAGCACTGCACATTTTCCCACATGAAATATGATCTTTAGAAAGTGACATCTGACAGCCTATTGGCCTCAACCCAACACGTTAAAACAACTGGCAAGAATGGGAGAATTTTTATTGAGTAGTATATATGTCAATGATAATAACGGGATATTTGTAATGTAGCTCATCATCTTTGAAGAAAGTAAATTTCTTTGATGATTTATGTAACACTCATTTTTCATCAATTGACAACAAATTTAAAGTAGATAACATTTGACTCCCATAATATCGCATTCTGCTAGTGAAATGCAAATACTGTTTACTTGTGTTACTAAACCTAACACATTTCAAGTTCATAGATTTTATCCAGAATTTATGTTATCATTTGAGCCAGCAAATAGAATCCTGTATCTTTAAGATGATGTTTGCCACTCTGAATGTAACTGTCTTATTACAAGATAGTTTGTAGTATTCTATTTATGCTTTCTGGATGTGTGTTGCTTGGCAATTTCTAGGATGTTTGATATAATTTTAGAAGTGGCACCTATCTTACCTTTTCTGAATAAGGATATGATTATATTTCATAAGCAGTATCTGTGTTGGTCGTGATTTCAATTTAACACTCATCCCCAGAAGTTAATGTGTTATGTTTTATAGTGACATTTGTTTTTCAACTTGCTGTGATGCCATTAATTTGTAATATCTAATTGATACCTTGAAAGAAGTAATGTTTCTCCAACTAGTTTTCTCTTGTCAACATTGTAGCATCAAGTTCAGTTTCTGCAGCTATCTTCATTCTCTGAACTACTACAACACTTTGCACTTGTACCATATAGTGAAAATATTAATGTAAGGCACTATTTAATACCATAAAGTTGGTTTCTCATGCTTTGAATTCCTTTATATCTTCAATAATTTTTATGTACTTATTTTAGAGTTGTTGAGAAAGAATGTTATTTCAGTTTTTTAGTGGCAGTAGGGGTGGTTCTAATCTTGTTGTTTGTTGTTCGTTTCTCTCACTTAGCATAGATGACTTCATGGATTTTGTAATTTTGAATTTGGGGTCCATGTCTGGAAGGGCATTTTATATGGGAATCCTTTACCACCAAAGTTGAGGATGTTCCCCTCCAAAAAAGATTTTGTACCAACTTTTGCCAAGTGCTCCAGGGAGCTTCATGTTAATTTCTCAGCTTAAGGGTTCACAGACCACAGAATATAAATTCAAATCCCAAACATAAAGTAAAGTAAAACCAAGTCCAGTTTCTGTTTTGTTTTTGGTCTCTAGTAATATTCCTTACATCCTAGTGAACTTACTCAACCATTTACATGGTTGACTATTTTATTAAATTAAGTACTTCCAAGTACTTTATACTTGGAAGATTTTTATATCATGTAATCTGCCATATTATTAAAACCAAACCACCAAGCATCAAAAATTACATGCTTTTCTTTTCTAGGTTACTTTATATATTTTCTTTCTTACTTTTTCAACTTAATTACAACTTACTTAGCTTACAAACAAAAGTTCTTCAAAATAAATAACTGTAAATTTGTAAAGAAAGCATGCTATACTTGGATCCAATTATTTAAACTATAAAACAAAACCTGTCAAATCCCAAAATGTCATGATTGGATGACTTCATACAACACCAAGGTTCCAAATCAGACACCTAGCAATCTGATTTATGACAAGAGCCACTGGAGTGTCAAACGTTAGCCTATCATCTTCTGCTTCCCCTATATTGGCAAGATTGATATGGAAAACTGCCTTTGGAGATATGGCATTACTGTGATATTCAACACAGCACAAATCAGTATGAAAACATAACTTAGAAGGAACTATGCCCTTCGTTTGAATGGAGAGTCAAAAAAAGATTGATCAGCCCATAAAAAAGGTTTCCCCTTTATCTTGACATGACCTCTTCCCATACCCCCAGCCTGAATTAGAGTCTTACTGAGTTACATGCAAAATTGTTATCATTACCTCCAAAAAGCTGCAGTGAAAATACGCTAGTTCCCTTGGAAGGTTTTCTTCAGTCTTCTCTTCTAACAAGATAAGCTTATCAGCTTTACTGAGAATACAGAGGTGATTCTTAAACTTTGGTGTGTGTAAGAATTACCTAGCAAACCTATTAGAAGCACAGATTCCCAAACCATCCTTCATGGCATCTCATATTTTCTCATCAAGTCTAAGGGGATTAGGCACCTGCATTATGATAAAAAGAGAATCTAGCTTCTTGAGAAAATTAAATACTAGTTCATTCTAGTAAGAAAAAGAAGTCCAGGCAAATTAGAAATGTGAGAGTGCTGACAGATTCCACTGGAGGGGAAAGAAACAGAGGATGGAAAAATCTCACTACTCGCTACCGAGCAGTTTCCTGTTGAGGAAAATGAAGTAGATTTGTTATTTAATCTTGATACTCTTACCTCGCTCTTTATGCAAAGAAACTCCTCCCACTCACAGTCTCTGTTCCATTGGCAACACATCTTTATGACCCTCATTATGATTGGTGGAATAATGGTGCTGCCCTCCCCCCTCTCAACAAAGATGTCTGTGTCTTAATTTCCAGACTCTGTGAATTTTACTTAACATAACAAAACAGCCTTTGCAGATATGATTAAGGATTTCAAGATGGGGAGATTATCCTGGATTATAAGTGGGAGCCAGATAAAGGGTCCTTATAAGTGAAAAAAAAAATTTGAAGATGGAAAAAGCAGTCAGAAATGAGGCAGACAGCTTCTAGAAGCTAGAAAAGGCAAAAACGATTCTCCACTACAGCTTCCAGACAAATACAGTCCTGCCAACCTCTTGATGTTAGCCCAGTGAAACCTATTTCAGCCTCCTGGTATCCAGATCTGTAAGATAATTTTCCATTGCTTTAAGCTATTAAATTTGTAGTAATTTGTTACAGCAGCAAAGAAAATGAATGCATTCACACTCTGGCCACCAGGCATAGGCACTTGATGCTAAGCAAAATAACATATTAGTAGTCCTAACACTTATCTAATTCTCATTCTCAGGTATTGAAATGTAAATCACAGGGATAAAGGCCATGTGTTGACATAAGGTTGTGGGCCCTGGAGCTTTGTGGTCCAGCAGAGGTGGAGATGGCAACTATTTTTTAGTCATGTGCATGCTATTAAATAACCAAAAAAAGAGCTATTCTGCAGAAAGAAGTAGGAGAATGGAGCAGATGTTCAGAAGGAAGCAAAGACAAGCGGTGGTTTCCATGACTACCTCTATCCAGTAACTCTTGGTTCTGTTTCTCTGGAGAACCCTGACTAATAACATGGCCTTCTGCTGAGGGGTACTATGAATTAGATGGGGGTCTACTACTCCAAGGTTCCCAAATCATCCATTTAGACATAGAAAAAAATGGAGAATTGGAATGTATACATGCAAAAAAATAAAGGTATATTTTCCCAGAAAAAACTACTTGAAAGATACTAGACAGGCTGGGCGCGGTGGCTCACGCCTGTAATCCCAGCACTTTGGGAGGCCAAGGCAGGCGGATCACCTGTGGTCAGGAGTTTGAGATCAGCCTGGCCAACATGGTGAAACCCAGTCTCTACTAAAAATACAAAAAAATTAGCCAGGCGTGGTGTCACGCACCTGTAATCCCAGCTACTCGGGAGGCTGAGGCATGAGAATTGCTTGAACCTGGGAGGTGGAGGTTACAGTGAGCTGAGATCACGCCATTACACTCCAGCCTGGGCAACAGAGTGAGACTCCATCTCAAAAAAAAAAAAAATTAAAGAAAAGATACTAAACAAGAGGACAGATAAAGGTTTTAAGTGGAAACCCGAACAGGAGCAGAAATGAAGTGCTGTGAAGTGATCTCAATACCACCAAGCCTTCTGCTGAGTCCAGCTCACTCTTCTGCTATCAGGAGTCAGAACCAAGAGAACCTGTGAGTTAGATTTCTACTAAGTGCTCCATTGGTGGGAGTCACGGAAACTTCAATAACACAGGGAAGTTCTGACAGGATTGGAGATCTGTCAGGCTCTTTTTGGCACTGAGTGGCTTCAGGATAAAAGCATTCATTTAAGAATCAGATGGTAGAATGCAGACAGCAGCAGGCAGGAATGCCTTTGGATTGATTAGGTTATTATTCCCAGTTCTTCATTCATTGCCTCCCTGACATAGAATTATATATATGCCTTTGCTCTTCTAGGTACCTTTATTGTACCTCCTAGTGAGGTAGAAAAATTATATTTTCCCTGCTTGTTGATGTTTGAATTGGTCAACTGACTTTCTCTGGCTAGTGTAATGATAGCAGGCATAACTTCTGCAGGGGCTTGCTATGTGATTGAGAGTTTTGGATGGTTCTCTTTCATTTATGAAATCCATTAGAAGTGTATGTCCTGGGTAGCCACTAGTCCAAGAGAATGAGGAAACATGCGGAGAGGACTCTGATGGGGTTTGGATGTTTGTCCCCTCCAAAATCATGTTAAAATGTGACCTCCAATGTTGGATGCAGGGCCTAGTCAGAATTGTTTGGGTCGTGGGGAACAGACCCTTCATGAATCACTTTGTGCCCTCCCTGTGGTAATGAGTTACCATGAGATCTGGTTGCTAAAAAATGTCTCGGATCTCCCCACCTCGCTCTCTTGCTCCCTCTCTATGACAGTTCTGCTCCCCCTACACCTTCTACCATGATTGGAAGCTTCCTGAGGCCCTCACCAGAAGCATATGCTGGCATCACACTTCTTGCACAGCCTGAAAAACCAAGAGCAAAATAAGCCTCTTTTCTTTATAAATTACCCAGTCTCAGGTATTCCTTTATAAAAATGCAAAACAGACCAACACAGACTCCAACCAGAAACATCCTCAAAGAGGTTTCTTTGGCAAGAAAAATAATTCCCCAGGCCTAGAAGAAAGCATCCAGTTCCACTTGCCTCCATAGGTTATGCCTAAGGGCTACTACCTCTGGGAAAACAGATGGGAGGTGCCACAGGGTTGTGGCATCTCTATAGGCAAAGGGGCACCAATACCTACTGTATTTTTCCACCAGAGCAAAGCTATTTCTTGCTTCTCTTCTAGATTAAATTTAAACATTATCCTTTTGGTGTAGGCGTCCTCCATTGCCAATGTGTTCAGCCTTCTCT
This sequence comes from Symphalangus syndactylus, assembly GCF_028878055.3. NCBI lineage: Eukaryota > Metazoa > Chordata > Mammalia > Primates > Hylobatidae > Symphalangus > Symphalangus syndactylus. Next base: position 75,558,367 of record NC_072435.2, on the reverse strand, counting down.
GTGATGTAGATCATTCATACCACTGCCATTTTTCTCATCACAGTATATTATATATTTATTTCTATATGAATCTGTCTTACCTGCTATGAATTTTTGAGGGCATGACACACATTATAATATCTTCTTTTCCTCACTACTGAACACAGTATTTCAAAAATATTTGCTGACTGAACAAATTAATGTATGCCTCTGCTATAAGACCCTGGGGAAAGCAGAGTTATCAAACCCTCTTCTTGCTCAGTGTTTTTGTGCATGGCCTCAATCCAATAGACGAGGCTAACTCCTCCATGTGGATGAATCTAAGCATTGCCCTCCACAGGTCAAGCTAATATATTTGAGCTTGTAAAATGACATCTCCCAAGTTCACAAGCCAAGAGCTCAAGGAGTCTTCGATGAGAGTTCTCAATCATTGAAAAATATCTATTCATTTGTATTATGAATTCAAGTTGCAGTTACAATAGCTTTGAAGATGAAGGAGAAGGAGGAGTACAAAAGCAATGGATAAATCACAGGAATTGTCTTCATAGGGAAAAGTGGAACATTAAATATCCCCTCCTTACCTTTCCTTGTTTCTCCACAGTCACATTTATTTGTGGACATATAAACCTAAGGCAGAGCACTATTTCACATCTCAGGAAATTGTGCTCCCACTCTTAACTACTCCTTGGCACTTACAATTTGATTAATTTATATTCCTATTTATCTTTCATGTGTATACCTGTCACTTCTACTAAGTTTATAGGTGATGAAGAGCTGGGATCTTGATTTATGCATCTTTATATTTCCCCGCAGGCTCACATGCAGTATTTGACCTAGATTAATGCTTAGTAGATATTGTTAGTGACAATGATGATAATGATGATGCCAATGGTCATCTCCTTTTCCTGATGTGCTTGTAGAGCTCAGTGGGAAGGATTGGAGCATGGGGTGAAGTGTAATGGGAAATGAGATTAGAAAGGAAGGAAAAGTTCAGATGATACAAAGCCCTATGTTTCAACTAATTTGTATGGACTTGATCCTGTAAGCAATTGAGATTCATTAAGTTTCCAGTGTCATTTTGTTTAAAGCTATCTGATAGTAATGTGCTGCAATTCAGCATCCAATATCTGGCTTTCCTCCTGGTTTGAGCTACATTGCATGCAGCCGCACACAAATATCTCACAAAGATCTCTTTTCATATAGACAAGAGAGAACAGAGACTCCTAGAAGCAGGCAGAGAGAAAAAGACAAGAGATCATGAAAATTATTAATAATTATTAATATAAGTTCTGGGATATTTATTATTAGTAAAACCATAAGTTAGATGATATGAATTCTATACAAATAAAACTTTTACAAATCATCTATTAAACTAATTCAATGGGCACTATTATTCCATTGATAAGCAGAAGCAATAGCTAAACGAATAAGATGGCCTCTCTCTTCAAAGATTACAATTCAGTGAGGAAAACAACATTAAAATCATGATAAAAATAATCATTCAACTGCAATTGTGTGTTATTAAAGAAAAATACAAGATGCCCTGAAAGGGCCTTGCAGGAAAGGGGAGGACCTAGAAGGTCTTCTAGGAAAGGGTTTTAAACTGAGAACTGGAGTTAGCCAGAGAACCAAGATTTTACTAAGCAGAGAAAATAGCTTATGTCAATGTGTTAAGAAGGAAAAAGTGTGGTGGGTTTGAGGAAATAAAGACCTACTGTGACTGGAGCAAAGTAAGCTAGGGAGAGAATGGTACAAGGCGGGATGTGGGTATAGCAAAGTGAGGTCATTCAAGTGCTTTGGGCCATTGTAAGATTTTGAACTTCATCCCAATAACAGAAGCTAAAGGCAAGTTTGAAGCAAAGGAGTAATATAAACAGTATTGTATGCATGCACATAGGTAGACATATACGAATATATTGCACATAAATATGCACACACATATTACAGGTTATGTATATTTTAATTTCAAGATCACTCGGTATTCAAGGAGAACAAGGCTAAATGGAGGAAAACAGCCACAGGAAACCACTGTAGTTCACAAGAGATGATAGCTATTTGGTCTAGGATGGAAGGTATGGAATTGAGAAAAGAAACTAATTCAAAACAGATTTCAGAAACAGAGTAATAGAATTTGCTAGTTAATCAGGCATGGGGCATGAGGTGAAAGAATATGTAAAGGATAATGTTTTCTGGCACAATTAATTAAGTTGATGGTGATGTCATTTACTGAGATAGGAAACATCATAGAAGATTCAGGTTTGGACAGTTGTGAAGTCCATGGAGAGTTGTTTTGTTTATTTATTTAGAGGTATATAGGTTGTTGTTGTTGTTATTATTATTTGGAGATGGAGTCTTGCTCTGTCGCCAAGCTGGAATGCAGCGGCATGATCTCGGCTCACTGCAGCCTCCAACTCCTGGGTTCAAGCGATTCTCCTGCCTCGGCCTCCCAAATGCTGGGATTACAGGCATGAGCCACCACACCCAGCCAGGTAATTATTTTTAAACTGATAGGAAGCTTACCACAACTAGGGAGATAGTGAAGACACAGATAAAAGAGGATACTCAAAAGAGAACCGTTCTTGAACAGCAGAAGAGCCTTCTCTGAAAAAGCTTCTACTCCAGGGGGTGAGAGAAGTTAAGCATATGTAACAGGGAGACTATTTTAAGTATATCAATGTGTCCTTCTCTTTTGCAATTTCATGTGGCCTGCTCCCACAAATCTTCCTTGGGGATTTAGATGATTTTGGCCAGAAAACAAAGAGGAAGAAAGGAAAACATAATATTCAGCTTCAAACATACAAAATGGAGTATTTTACCTGTAAAAAAAATAGTTTGAAAGCCAAAGAAAGAAATTTTTATACTACTTATGTCCCCCTTGTACATATTAAGAGGGAAGATTGAGGGACTAGATCTTACAGTTTCATACGATAGAGTCCCCAGTGAGGAAAGAGGAGAAAGGAGTTCAACCCCATCGCTCACATCCAGAGGGACTGTGGGAAGGAGAAAGATGCCACCACATGCCTCTGCAGGCTGCCTTGGAGAGCTGAACTCGACTCATCTCTTTGCTTATCCATACTTTGTTTCTGCCATTAGAGTGCCTCTTGTGGAATCGGCTTTCCTGCCTCTGCTTCAGAGCTGTAAGAGGGCCTCTGAATTAAGAATCGCCTCAGTGGCAGAAGTCTGCAGACTGAATAGCATGGTCAGGGATTCATAGACAGACTTCAGTGGTGTTGACAAAAATAGCTGAACTCTGTAAAATATTTAAAAAGATTTATTCTGGCCGGGCACGGTGGCTCATGCCTGTAATCTCAGCACTTTGGGAGACTTGAGGTCGGGAGTTCAAGACCAGCCTGGCCAACATGGTGAAACTCAGTCTCTACTAAAATGCAAAAATTAGCCTGGCATGGTGGCAGGCGCCTGTAGTCCCAGCTACTCGGGAGGCTGAGACAGGAGAATCGCTTGAACCCAGGAGGCAGAGGTTACAGTGAGCCAAGATCACGCCACTGCACTCCAGCCTGGGCAACAGAGAGAGTCTCTGTTATAAAAAAAAATACATATATATATATATATAAAGGTTTATTCTGAGCCAAAAATGAGTGACCATGGCCATGACACAGCCCTCAGGAGATCCTGAGAACAGGTACACAGGTGGTTGGGACAAAGCTTGGTTTTATACATTTCAGGGAGACATGAGCCATCAATCAAATACATTTAAGATATACATTGGTGCAGTCCAGAAAGGTGGGACAACTTGAAATGGGGGGCTTCCAAGTTATAGGTAAATTTAAAAATTTTCTGATTAGCATTTGGCTGAAAGAGTTATTTTCAATAGAAAGGAACGTCCGGATTACATAACAGGTTGTAGACGCCAAAGTTGTATCATGCCAATGAAGCCTCCAGGTAGCAGGCTTCAGAGAAAATAGATTGTAAATGTTTCTTATCAGACTTAAGGTGTGTATTGATGTTAAATACTGCTTGGCTTTTCCTGAATTATAAAATGGAGGAGGGCACAACGAGGCATGTCCGACCACCCGCTTCCCCTCATGGCCTTAACCAGTCTCAGGTTAAATTTGGAGGGCCCTGGCCTAGAGAAGGAAGTCCAGCTGGACTTCTCACAAAGCCAGTAAAAGCTGATATTGAGCCCCAAATCATCAGAGAAAATAACTGGAACAAAGCAGGGGTTACAGTGGCTTTCATCAGCAGCTGCAGACATCAGCAGAGCCCTAGGGAGAAGACCATTTGTATAGCAGAGGTCCTCAGCCTAAGGAGAAGCCCAGAGCAGACACCCGCAGCAGAGACCAACATGCCTCTGGGGAATGATGTCCAGGTGGAAGAACCAGTCTCCCTAAGACAGACAAGGACAAGTGAAACCCCCTCCACTTCCCACACCTGGGGGCCAGCAGGCAAGGGACTGGAATTCTGAAAGATATTTACCTAAGTCATCCAAACAGAGCAGTGAATGACAGTCATAAGGTCAGCTACAGAAAAATAAAAATAAAAACCTAATTGTTCATTGTACATCTTAGTGTAGTGTTAATAAATCTGAGATCCCGTCTACATTTATAAATAACAATATTATCACATCAACAATGATAGATGTCATGTAAGGTGCATAGTTGAAAGGCTGTAGATAGGATAACCGTCCCTGGGAAAAATTGCATTGACTACATTTTAAACAGAGGATACAAATTAAGCAATGGAGAAAAGGAGGGGGACTGTAGCTCAATGTTCATGGATACACCAAGGCTCACAGATACACCAAGATACTCCCCATCTCATCCACCTGCACACCAAACACTAGTGGCTCCAGAATCCACCTCCAGACCCCATTCACTTATTAGTAGAGGAAGAGCCAGATTGAACTCCCAATATTTGAAAGATGAAATCAAACCTTCAAGGATAATTTTTTGCATACCAGCTGGGCTGAACAAGACAGGCATGAACAGGCATGAGAATGTATTCATGATTTTAGATGACACAGTTCTCAAGAAAATCCCCTTTTTTGTTATGTTCAGTGATATTCTGGTAACCATTTAACAACCTCCACTGGGGAAAGAGGAGGACCCTAGTTTGTAGTGTTTGCAGATGTCCATGGTATAAATACTCCCACTATGGCCAATTTTGAGCTACCAATGTGATTTCAACTAGCTCACAAAATTCCTCCAAATTTAATAATGGGCATTCAGGAGCCACCAGGAGCTGGCTCCAGCACACCACTGTGACCCTTAAAGAGCTATGATAGGGCATTGTCTATATCAAAATCTAACTTGAGTGGGCCCCACAGACTGCTAAGTTTTTACCTGGACTTCTATCTGAGTAATACACATTGTGATCTTCAAAAAGATGGCACATTAATAAATCAAATATTAGGCTGAATTAAATCATATAAGCCTCATTCTACTAACCAGCCTATTTTAAGTCCTTGTCTGCCTTCATTCTACTAACCAGCCTATTTTATTTTTATTTAGCTTGTGTATAGGAAATTGATTTCCCTTTAGCATGACCTTATATTTCATAAAGTAATCATTCTTCAATTGTGCTAGGAATCTGCCATTAACAAGTTGCTTGTTGCAAGTACAGAAAAGCCCTCTGCTGGCTCACTACTGAACGTCAGTGTGCATGCTCTCAGGCTGTTAACCATTCTTTTCCCTGCCTTGCTAAGCTGAGCCAAACTGCAAATTCTGTCTTAAAATGCTATTAAGATAAGAGTGGCCTGTTTCTGGTAGATTTCATTGTTGATATATGAAACTTTTCAATTTATAAATCATATAATGTTGAATCATTCCAAAGATTAGTTATAATAGCCTAAAGAAACTTATAAACATCAAGCTCCCTTTTAAAAATTGTATTCTGAGATATTAAAAAGGGAGAGAGCGAGGGAGGGTCCACTTGCTAGGTGCATTAAAAGGAATTACATTTTTTTAAAATGAGGCTTTTGCAACACTTTTCTAAATAACAGGGTTAAGTCAAATGCTTTTTGAGAAGGAATTTGAAAGGGAAAAAATTGTAAAGACCTCATTATTCCACTGTTATTTTAGTTTGATTCAAATATCATATGGCTTGTGGCTTGTACAATGTTTCCAGTTTGGTATTTATTTGCCCCTTCTCTGATTTCTAATAGGAAAACAAGCAAAAGTTTATTTTTTTAATTTTTAATATTTAAGATAAACCTGGGCAAAATAAATCAGTATTACTTTTATAATCAGAAAAAATAAATGTAAGTGCTATATTAAATATTTTAGAGCGCTCTCTAGTATAATGCTATATAATGGGAAACTTTTTCTCATTTATTCAACAAATATTTATTACAGCAGTATTGTCAGATTCTTCTTTCTATAATTGAAAATTTGTCATGGCTCAAAAGAATTAGACCATAATATTCTGATTATGTTTTTGGTTGGGGAATTAGAGTGTGTTTATTTTCCCTATGTGAATAAGTCTTATATTACTCTTGGTGACTTATGGTGATTCTGTTGGGTGATTTAAATTTGCAATTAGAAGGTCTTGCTTCGTTGATGGGCTAGGGAGTTACTCAAGGTTCTTTGGTTGCAAGTATCGGAAGAAACTAACTCTGCCCAAGCATTAAGCAAAAATGAGAATTATTGGGTTATTGTAGATCTCACAGAACTAGTAGGAAGGTTGAAGAATCATACTTAGTAAAATGAATATTAGGCTATCATCTAAAATAAATGAATTCCAACTGTTTCATATTTCCTTATAAAAACTCTGCTGAAGATCTGAAGTCCCTCGAGTGCCTTGACTAGGTCACATGCCTAACCTTTGGCTATGCAGCAGTATCTAGGGACCCCTCAGCTTCCTTTATTAGCTTTCCAAGATTCCATACACTTGGAGGAGTATAATTCCCAAAAGAAAATCAGTGTTGTTAGTAAGAGGCAGCTAAAACAACAAAGGTCCACTACACTGCTTATACAATTTTATTCTGTACCATCACTAACTCTACTGATACAAGAGAATGACAGCTACTTCTCTGGGTCTTGGCATCTTCTTTTGTAAAATGAGGAGGATGTGTCAGATGATTTCAAGCTTTCTATATTTCACATTCACAAATCCAATCTAGGCAGACACTGAAACTATCTTTGGAAAATGTTTCTGTCTAAACAAAAGGACTTTCCTTAACCCTTGTCATTCTCAGTCCTCACTATTCCTCCCTCTCAGTTATACTCACATCTTTAAAGAACATCCATAGCTTCCTGGCTCTTGCAAATGTACAGCAAGCCTCCAAAACTCAGTGAATCTCACTTGGAGAATTTTTAAATCAAATGCATTTTACTCCAGCATGTATGAGGATAAGTTACGTTGTCTGAAATATAACATTTCCTTCATCAAAGAGTGGATATTCCCAATAATATATGCTAACCATATTATTATTATTTTTAGATGAAGTCTTGCTCTGACACCCAGGCTGGAGGGCAGTGGCACAATCTTGGCTCACTGCAACCTCCAACTCCCAGGTTCAAGCGATTCTCCTGCCTCAGCCTCCCGAGTAACTGGGACTACAGGCATGCACCACCATGCCCAGCTAATTTTTGTATTTTTAGTAGAGATGGGGTTTCACCATGTTGGCCAGACTGGTCTCGAACTCCTGACCTCGTGATCTGCCCGCTGCAGCCTCCCAACGTGCTGGGGTTACAGGTGTGAGCCACCACACCTGGCCTGCTTACCTTATTCTTAAGAATAAGGTTCTTTAAATTATGTTCTGTTTAAAATGAAGTTCTGAAGTTCCTTTCACAAAAGTAAGAATTCTTTGTCTTAACGAAGAAAAAGCCTGCTGCTCCATCTAGAGGACATTTTATATTGTCCAATTGAAGGGGCTTAGGGAGCCTATTCTAGATGTTCAATGTTCCAAATCTTGCTAAAAAATTCCACAATTTTCTCAAATTCAACTGATTCGTTTTTTTTTTAAATATTTTCAATGAGCCCATACTATGTAAGAATGAAGAGGACATTTCCCTCATCTCTTAGTTTCAGCCAAAGATTGTCTAAGTAATAACCTTTATTTTTTCATGAAATATTTGGGTAGATACTATATACTCACAGTACTTCTGGGATTTTTATGATTTAAAAAATGATTTCTAACAACCACTTACTAGTTCTTAATCATTTTCATCAATTATCAGAATTTTTTTTAATTTGACAGATATTTCCCCTCGTTTAAATATACGAAGACATTGGACAAAAATACTCATGTTCTTTTTCACTTAGAATTACACAGCATTTTTCTCCAAAAAGACTTGCCTGTTAAGAGAGCGTGCTATTTTTATTTTTAGTGACCAGAGTGGCAGTTGGGTAATGCTTCACAGCATCTTGGAGAAATTTCCTTTTTTTATGTAAAATCTAGGACCTTATTTTAGTGAAGCAATGTTTCCAGCATGGAAATTCACTTTTAACCACATGGAGGGCAAACATAGCCTCTATTTTCCCACAAGCTTCTGTGAGAAAGTCAGATCACATGGTGAGAGCAAAGAAAGGGGGCTAGGAATAAGAAGCTGGGAGAGAATTCCATGGGGGAGGAGGGGTCCCTGGCTGATCTTAGGCTAGGGCCATCTCAATCAGGGCAGGGTAGTTGACCATGACTAGACCAGGCGGGGGCCCTCCTGGAACTGCACTGGTTTTGTCAGAGGTAGAACATCAACCCCACAGCAAAGTGTATGAGAAAAGAAACAACTGCTGAGCAGAACGTTTTGCTCTGAGGTCTGACTTGTCCTACTGATCTCATCAAAAAGTTTGCCACATGTCCTGTAGGTATTCAAGAGTGACAAAACAATGTATCCAAACATGGAAGTTACACAAGCCAGGGAATTTTTCTCATAGACGGAAAGAAGAGGAGGAAAACAACAACAGTGGTTAGGGTCAGTCCTGATACTTCTTTCACAATGTTCTACATATTCTTGAGAAGAAAATATGATTCTTCTAAGGGATAGCTAATGCAATAACTTATAAGTGAATATGGATTTCTTGAAAGCAAAATTGAATGAAATATCACTTAGAATTCTAAGTGACATTTCAAAAAAATATAAATCTTGTCTAATGCACCACAATATTTAAAGCTGGTACAGCAGTCTCTAGTTCCTCTCTTGCCATTCACAAGAGAGCGAGATGATTTGTCCAAAGTCAGAGAGCTAGTGAGCAGCAAAGCTGAGCCCAGGACTGCCTTACGCTTGCTGATCCCCAGCCATCATTCTTTCTATTACAATGTAATTGGTATAACACTAGTTTAACACTACTAGTTGTCAATAAATTCTCAATATTCTGTCCCAGTAAGAGGCCAACTGTTTAAATGTTGCATTTTTATTTTAAAGGACAAATAACAGAACAAAACTTTATAAAATATAATCGTATTTGGTTATTTTGAGTAAATGTGAATATATTAAGAAACACAGTATATGGTTTATAAAAATTCACTTAGCTCATCTCTGCCTTGTTCCAAAACAGTATCTGGACAGTATTCAATAATTTTATTTTATTTATTTCTTTATTTATTTTGAGGCCTTGCTCTGTCACCCAGGCTGGAGTGCAGTGGCATGACCTCAGCTCACTGCAACCTCCGCCTCCTGGGTTCGAGCAATTCTCCTGCCTTAGCCTCCCAAGTAGCTGGGATTACAGCTGCCCGCCACCACATCTGGCTAATTTTTGTATTTTTAGTAGAGATGGGGTTTGGCCATATTGGCCAGGCTGGTCTTGAACTCCTGACTTCAGGTGATCTGCCCGCCTCAGCCTCCCAAAGTGCTGGGATTATAGGCATGAACCACTGCTCCCAGCCAGTATCCAATAATTTTGAAGTCACAATATGAAAAATAAACTAGAAGATGTCACATGGCCAGGTTTGATCTATCCTAGAAGGTGAAGAGAAGGTGGTCTAAGGCCTATGGGTTACACTACTCCTGTCTGTTCCCAGCCCACTCCTCTGCAATAACAGAAAGCCTAATCAGTGAATTGGCCTGCCTGAGGTGGAAAGGTTGGCCTTTCCCTGTTATCTGCAACGTTTTTTAAATTCCTCTGTACCACTCTGGGAAAAGCATGAACTACAAAGTAAAGGAGGAACTATTTTTAAAAAGAAACCACTACGGATGCTAACATGAAACAAAACTTGGATTCACTCTCAAACTGAGATGTCAGTGTTCACTTTGCCCACGGTTTTGGCAAAAGATAAAGTTGTGAACAGGTTCTTCCCAAATGGCAAACGGTGATTTGATACCACTGATACCTTGGTGTCCAAAAGAAAAGGTAGATCTCAACTTTAATTATTTTGTTGAGCTTCTTTGAATTTATTTAATGGCTTCTAAGCATTAAAATATTTTAGAATTGTGCTAATCAAAATCTGCATTTTACCAGACTGGGGAAGCTCTTTCAACTATCAGTTAAGATGCACAGCACATCCTGTTCCCAAACAAATGACTCGGCAAATATCAGTGATAGGCATGCGTAAAGCAGCCTAAAAGTCACATCCAAATACAATTTGCTATTAATGCCATCATGTGCCAAAATAAATCACAAAAACTATTGCATTGCTATGTATCCTAATTAAAATGCAAAATCTGTAATATTTCAGCTGGCTACAAAAATGGGGCCAGAGATGCTGTGGTCAGGGTCAGGAGATCCTGTCAACCTATGTCTCCCACTTCCAGTCACCCAAGCTACCGTGGAGGTCTAGTCAAGTCTCACAAAGTAGAAACCAGTTTGGAGTGAGTCTTCTTATTACATCCAGCTGTTTTCTATCCCTCCAGAGCTTCCTCCCGTATAGCTAACTGATTTCTTGGTTTCACTTCAAATTATTCCTGAGCAAAGAAGACCACCCTAGGAGAAAGATGAGAATCTGTAGACCTGCTATCCTTGTGAATGATATGCTCCAGGTGCATCAAATAGTCATTCTCAAACCTAGCCTGCATATTTAGATTTATCTTGGAGAGCCCTGTCTAGGCCAGTGAAATTCTACTTTCTAGGTATGGGGCTCAGGCATTAGTGTTAAGCTGCCCCAACATTCAGTAATATGAGTTTTGCAATCTATCTCTTTTGGTCTTTCAGATAACTATATTGTCATTTCGGAAGCTTCCTAGAAATTCACTTCTTCCAAGAAATGAATTAGTACTAAACAATTTTTGCTAAAGGGGGCAGGAGAAGTTAAAGAAAAAAATCCAACCTCATTCTTATGAAACTTGACAAACTTCCTAGCTGCTTGGGTCTTGTTTGGTCAATTGGTCAAAGACTGGATTCTCTTTGTTTTACTCAGAGGCATGCTTGCTATCCATGCCTAAAAGAAAATAAACATTAAGTTAAAGACAATGTTGAGTAAAAGATTATTCAACTGGGATTCACAAAATCTGGATTATGTTTAGCAGTTAATAGTTGTGGGACATGGGACCTTGAACTTAGCTCTCCATGTTTCATTTTCCCATCAGAAAAAATGGAATCCTATACTTCCTTCTTCCAAACTCTATTAATCTGAGTATCTATTTATGATTCATTAACCAAAAAGCCTTAAAGGATGCACTGTTCTTCACATTGCCAAAAAATGGTGGAGTAGACTTTCTCCCTATGTACTCACACAAAGACATTAAATTAGAGGGAAACATGGACAGGAAAATAATACAAGAGACATCTGAGAAGTAATGAAGATCTAAACCAGAGGGATGGCAGAGAGAAAGGGAGGATGACACCTGATGGGAGAGACACGGCTAATTATAAATTATAAAATCCTTAGAAGATTAAAAACAGATAAAATAATTAAAGCAGAGCTGTGGGAAAGCTTTACTCAAACAAAAATACTGAAAGGTCTGTGGAGGATCGATTGTTTATGATCCTATTCTCTAGAGACTGAAATTCTTTGGATATACCAGATGGCTTTATTTATATAACAAAAGTTCAGCTCTAGTGAGGTGCTGCTTGCAAATTCACATACAAATAAAAGAAACTGTGTTTATGTTTGTACATATCCTTGCTCATAAGAGGGAGTTTCCTTTGTCTTTTATGGACATTTGAACAAATGTTATAATGCTAAAGAGAAGTCTCACCTTTTTATATTTATTTATTATTTATTTATTTATTTATTTTGAGACAGAGTCTCACTCTGTCGCCCAGGCTGGAATGCAGTGGTGTGACCTCAGCTCACTGCAACCTCTGTCTCCCAGGTTCAAGTGATTATCCTGCCTTAGCCTCCTGAGTAGCTGGGATTACAGGCACATGCCACCATGCCCAGCTAATTTTTGTATTTTTAGTAGAGATGGGGTTTCACCATGTTGGTCAGGCTGGTCTCAAACTCCTGACCTCATGATCCGCCCGCCTCGGCCTCTCAAAGTGCTGGGATTACAGGCATGAGCTACCGCTCACCTCTTTTTAAAAGGAACAGCAGCCTCCCAGTATAGCCAAGTAATCCCCAGAACATAAAATTTAACACAGAAAATTTTCTGACTTTTGTGGATCTTCTCTATCCAAGTGCATGACAAATATTTATTTCACTCCTCAATGTTCATATTCAATCCTATCTCTTCAAATAGCATCACTGACAATTAAAAAGAAATATCAACCCTCTCCCCAAGTGAATATTTCAAGCTGCATCCTGTGTCAACTCCTGGCACTGAGTCAGCCTTGTCAGCCCAATTTAGAGCACATGGCAGTAATCCAATTCATTGTGGCTGTTTGTGGTCCCCAGATCAGGTTTCAAAAAAGAAGGGGCAGCAATCCGGTGACCTTCTCAAGATAGTAGAAAACAACTCTGGTCATGACTGACACTTGATCTTTCTGCTAACATTAGCTCCTAATCAAAGAAGGTGCCAAGCTTGTATCTGACACCAGCCCACAAACCTTTCTGTCCTCCTCCAAGAGGTGTGGGCATCCTGTCACCCACTGAGTTTCAGTTTTGGAATGACTGTCCCTTTCAGATCCAAGAAAGTTTGATTTTATTGACATTTGAGATAAAGCTCAAGGCCTGTCTTAATTGAGCTTTCCAGTTATTTATAATGCATACGTATTTACTATTCATTGTCTTTATACTTAGTGAGGTTCAATGTGATTAGTAATAAAGACATGGTTATAACTTTATACAATTAACAACCCCAGAATATTCATATTATAATCAGGAGATGGCATCCACTCGGAAGCTTTTTTCTGTGCATCTCTCATCCTGTCGTCCTTTCTTAAAAATGTGAGTATTACTCTTCCTGGGCTTCGTGTCATCCTTCCTCCATACTTCTGCTGGATCTTCAGGACTGGCTCAGGCATGGCCACAAATTGGCCCCAGCATGGTCTGCAGAAGTAAACTTTACCTCCTAGGCCAGGCCCTGTTTTTCTTACTTCACCAAATACTAAGTATTGGTATTAAAAAAAAAAAAAAAAAAAAAAAAAAAAAAAACCTGGCCACTTGCCTAAGTCGTCCCTAAATCAGGAAGCTGTTCCTAATGTGAAGAGGCCTTTAGGGAATGCTGTTGTTTTCTCATCCCTTGCCTCTTATATAAAAGTCTGTGTTGAGGCCTGAAGATTCTTGGAGCTCTGGATGTGTTCAAAGTAACTACTGGCTTTGCCCCAGCTCTGAGTTTACACATAATATATTATCTGAATTAGTCGAGTTCCAAGATGTCTATACAGAATTTTATCTTCATTCTATCTCCATAAACAAACAATCTTTGAAGCTAGATAATATGAGAAAAGAGGATGGAATCATTTCACCCTGCCTTGTTTGTTTCCATGAGGATTCTAACCAAAAGGAAAAGATGAGTCATTCAGCATCATTTCCTATGTGGTGCTTTGGACTCTGTGCTATCTTCGCCAAAAGAGGGCAGCACTCCATGGGTTTTTAATTCACAGGAAGCAAAACTTCAAACAGTTTTTAACTGAACTCTTAAGCAAGGCACTGTACTCTATTACATGGGATAACACAGATTAATAAGACCGCCCCAAACAAGCAGGAACAGGAAAGGAGAGAACAGTTGGGAAGAGCAGTTAAAACATTACCATGTGTTTGGGAGTCGTGAGCGATACATCTGAAAATAAAGAATGGATGAGATTGTGAGGGTCCCTTGACGATTAGGCATTTATTCTTTATTTGAAATGCAGTGGGGAGCCTCTCAAAGTTTTTCAACAAGTGAATCATATGATCAGAACTCTGTTTGTGGAAGATACATGTGTTAGAGATGTATTAGAGAGATTGAAACAGGGAGACCAAAGAGCAGAGGGAAACATGGACAGGAAAATAATACAAGAGACATCCGAGAAGTAATGAAGATCTAAACCAGAGGGATGGCAGAGAGAAAGGGAGGATGACACCTGATGGGAGAGACACGGCTAAGTAGGAAAGATGGACTTTAATGGACTTGATATAGGGAGAAAGGGACCAAGATAAACCCAGAGTTTCACATCTGAGACCTGGGCATATGGTAGAGCCTTTAACCAAAATTAGGAAGAAAGAAAAAAACAACTGTTTTGAAGCAAACATAATGAATTTGGTTTTGAGCACATTTTCCCTTCAGAGAGCGTGAGATGTGACTAAGTTGCCAAGATATAAGGGGTAAAAGATAAAAATATAGGAAGGGTATGACTTTAAGGACTACCTTGGAAAGAAGTAGCTCTAAATGCTTCCCTGAAAGTCCAGTGCTGGTATATGGCCCACTTGCAGGTGCAGTGTTGGGCCTTAGTGGCCTGTGTTTCTATATCTTCTTGATGCCATCTAACTCTCCTTATTTGTCCCATTGTTCTAATATTTTTATATTTGTATCTTATGGTAGTGCCACCTCAAATCCTTTTGTGAATAAATTAGAATAAGCAGCAATTAATCAATTCTGATTAGTACATTTTTCTACACTTTAAGATACATCCATCTTCAGTAAGCACATAGGACCCATGTGTAAAATACAGATCACTAATATTTACTGAAAACTAATATGCTACACAGTAAACTAAAAGTTTTATACACATCATTTCATTTTATATTATGATTAACAAAACAAGATTATGAAGCAATTCCATTATTATCCCTTTTTACAGATGAAGACACTGAAACACAATGACATTAACACTAATTTGGCTGGGTGCAGTGGCTCACACCTGTAATCCCAATACTTTGGGAGGCCAAGGTGAGCCGGTCACTTGAGATCAGGAGTTCAAGACCAACCTGGCCAACACGGCAAAACCCTGTCTCTACTAAAAACATAAAAATTAGCCAGGCATGGTGGTGCACACTTGTGATCCCAGCTACTTGGGAGGCTGAGGCAGGGGAATTGGAATCACTTGAACCCAGGAGGCGGAGGTTGCAGTGAGCCAAGATTGCACCACTGCACTCCAGCCTGGGCAACAGAGGGAGACTCCTTCTCAAAAACAAACAAACAAAAAAAACCATTAATTTGTAATATAGCAGAACTTACATTATAACTCAGGCAGCCTGACCTCAGAGCCAGTGTACCTAATCACTATGCCTACTTCCTCTCTGTCCACATTGCCTGTCTCATTATACCACCCCATTTTCCTGATCCCTCTCTATATGTCTCATGCTCCACTTTAGGATGCCATTTACATGTGTTAATAGAACATTGGCCTCCAGGGCAGTGTCTTGAATCAGGAAACTGTGTTGCCTCCATATATAGAGGATAAATTAGTAGGCTGAAGAAAAGATATACTACTTCATTTTTCTAAAATTAAATTAAATCTATCTCTGAACCCCTACACATCAAAGCAGATGAGTAACAGTCCAATGCTTGTCATATGGGAGATGCAGTTCCTCCTCCCATGACATCATACAATAATACTGACTTGTAAGATGCTAGAAAATAAATGGAGAAGCCAAGGAGCCACGTTTACTTTTGACCCTTCTTCTCATCCAATATGCCTGGTATTAGGCAGCCTCAAAAGGGCTCCTCCTTTTGTCTGTTCATGAACTCAACCAATGAAGTCCTCAACACCAATTCAGTGGCACAGTTACTGGAGTCCAGCCTTCCTGGACACTTAACAATTACATGACTCCAGCACTATGGGCAACAGGGGCCCACTCAGATTATCTCAATTTTAGGAATTCTCATTACTCTCTCCCCTAAATAGGGTCATTATCCTCCTCCTCCCAGCCTTAAGAATCTTCCCTTTCCTAGAAAGTCTAGCTTTAGACTTTAGAAAACAATTTTTGTCTATTAAATTGTCAATGAGGCTAATGAAACCCAGATCTCTAAGATGCAAAACCTTCTCAGTATGGGAGAGAAAAAAATACATCTTTTACTATCGACTCCTTTACATTAGCTAGAATGAAAAATATTAAGATATATATTATTCTGCCACTTAACTATAGTGGAAAAGGAAAAAATTAAAGTGATGTATTAATACTAAAAGTGTCTTGTCTTCTTATATAGCCAGAAGTTAAGCCTGGTGCGGCTAATGTGTTTCATCTAACCTGATAACTCATTGCTTAGTAGAATCTGCCTCAAGCAGAGCATTGAGAAATAGTTTAAGGTCATGACTGGGTTGAACAGAAAAGGGCTTGCCATTAGTATAGGAAAGGGAAATGCAAGGCAACATGCTACATATTTTCCGTTCCTAGTTTAAACATAAACTACAGTTTTGCTTACTAAGCAAATTGATCTAGTCTCAAGTACCATAACTATGAGAAAAAGGGACCTATTTGAAAAGAGAACACTCTAATACACATAATAATCACCCATAAAGAGTTTCTATAAAAGAGTCCCACATCCAGATATTATAATTCAACAGCACTAACAGCCAGGAATATATACTATTAATGAAATGTCCCTAGGGAATCATGATGCCACTTGTCCAATGACCACAATTTGAGAAACACTCTTATGGAGAAAGGGTCCTATTTGTTCATCTCCGTCTGCCCTAATGCCTCCCAACAGCCAGCTGAAGACCTCCAACCTGCAGCCCTAACCTCATTCATCCCTGGGCCTGTCCTAACCTATTTGGCAGGATGGTGCCGAGCATCAATCTTGATGCTCTAAAGCTCATGGAATCTTACACATTGCTGTGTCTTTTACAACTACCAATGTGTTGGTGACTATGAAGTCTATTGGTTTGGCCCATTCTCTTTCTTGAGCTGCAGATCAACACATTTAATTGCCTATAGGTAAGTCCACAAAGACTACAAACTTAGCATGCCAGAAACTAAATTGAACTCATCATTTCCTAATATGCTCCTCCAAACAACATCCTGATTCTATTATCCGTTTTAATAGGTGACGGACGTAATTATCCACCTGATTTCTCAAGACCAAAAGAAACAAAAAGCCAAAAGAACCTGGAGTCATCTTAAGAGTCCTACTACTTCAAATCTTGTATCTATTGTTTCAAATCTGAGGAAACATAGATCACAAGCCCTTGAATTATTGCTGCTATTTGCTGAGAGACAGAGAGAGAGAGACAGAGAGAGAGAGAGAGAACGCACTACCTCAGTAGGACTGTCATCTCCAATCTAAGCTATTGCATTAATTACCTAGTTGGTCTCCACAGAGCAGTGATACATGTTTATGCAGTGTGTGCTCTGCACAGTCCCTACACTTGACTTTGTTGATGAAGGCACCATTTGTATTATAAGTATTATATATTTTTATATTTTTATAAAAATTTTCTCACTTTTCAGTAAAATGTCTGTTGTAAGGTAATTACTGATATAAACATTTTCCAAAAAATGAAGTAAAAAGTAACTTGAGAGAGGGTACCCTTTTCTAATTTGTACAAAAGTTCCACATGGGCTATCAGCAGCCTTGGGTTTCCCTGATTCTAGACTTTCTGTCTAAGCTATTCATGCATTTCTGCCATGGTGATCTTTCCAAGTGCAAACTTTATTGTGGTTTTCCTTCAATAAAGTACAAACATCTGCATATCTGCTTCAGCCTACCTGCTGATGTGTACTCCCTATGCTTCAGCCATCCTGAACTTCTTACATTACTCAAATGTATCATTGCACATATTTCACATGTGCAATTCTCTCAGCTATTAATTCCAATCCACTCCATCCCTACTGCATTCTATCTGAAAACTTTATAATCTTCCTTCTAGACCAGCACAAGTGTTTCCTTCTTTGAAGGCTCTCTGCTACCTCCTTCTCTACCCTGGGAAAGCCACCTATTCTCATTTATGCCTTCAACCAACCACTATGTCAATTGATCATACTGCATTACAATTCTTTTTTTAATTCATCTCTTATAGTAAACCAGGAGCTCCTTGGTTTAGTATAATCATGCACTATTTAACTTTTCATTTCCTATCGTGATGCAAATTGGTATAGATATTTTAAAGGAAACTTATTGGGTCAGTTGGATCTAACTGGCTCTACTGCCCGCCATCTAGCATGCTGGCAAGTTTTCACTTTGAGCTGTGATGCTTTCTGCTGCATTTGCTGAGTCATACCAAGCCTCTGTTATAGATTTCACTGACGTGAGTAGGAAGTTTTGATAACATTTAGGGACAAGAATATGTGATTGGAGCTCATTTAAAGTATATGTCTCTTTTTTTAATTTTTTTACCCCCTTTTTAAAAATTGCTTTTGAGACAAGGTTTCACTCTGTTGCCCAGAATGGAGTGCAGTGGCGTGATCATGGCTCACTGTAGTCTCAACCTCTGGGCTCAAGCATCCTCCTGAGTAGCTGGGACTACAGGTGTATGCCACCACACCTGGCTACTTGTTTTTTATCTTTTTGTAGAGGCAATGTTTCACTATGTTGCCCAGGCTGGTCTTTAACTCTTGGACTCAAGCAATGCTCCTGCCTCGGCCTCCCAAAGTGCTAGGATTACAGATGTAAGCCACCATGCCCAGCCTATGTAAAGTATATGTCTCAATCAGGCATTGGCCCTAATTCTATAGAATGCTTAGGAGAAAGAGAACCTGTGATATATTCAAGCCTACTTACATTGTATACAAACAATTTATATTTGGTCAGTTAGGCATGGAAGACTAGTCACCATGTGACATGCTGCAGTCATACCCCTAAAGCAGATAGGCTCACTAGGACTCTACAAAATGACTTTGCTGATGCTGTTGCCTATGACTTTAGAGCAAAAAAAAAAAAATCCTGATCCTCACGGTTATGTAGAAAACACCTATGATACTCCAACGGTATAACCAGGGATTAATTCAAACCCGACTTAAACCTGGAGTCTCTAAACTCTATAAAGCAAACATTGCCATGCAGGAGGACCCTAATCCTGATGACAATGATTGGAGACTCCCTAGGGGAAGAAACTTACAATATGAGCATAATGGAAAAGAGAACACTTCACCCCCACTAAAGTATATTCAATAACCACCAAAGGGGGTGGGCCAGTCTGTTGTAAGGTAATTATTACAGAGAGAGAGAGAGAAAAGTAAATTTAAAAAGAAAAATCTAAATACAGGGGTAAGGGGAGGAAACAAAAAACTGAAACACAGGCTCACAATTGGACCCAATCGGAAATTGAAGCCCCAAACTAAAAGAATTTATACAATAAATAAAAAAATAAAAGTATGCTAATTGGTTTTTATGCTTCTACAACAAAGGATCTAAACTAATTGTAATATCTGCTGAAATGTACCAATTGACAAACCTTCATGATCATGATAATGGAGCTCAAACTAGTTATACCTGGGCATACTGCTAAATTTGAACAAGATAACCTCTTTGCCCTAAGGGAAGCTATTGAACATGGACTAGAGGTCAAACCCATATGCCTCACCTTAACCACCAGAACTAGGGCCTTGTCTAAATTCCCCATAGTTACAGCATACTGATAACTCTTCCTCCAAGGGCATTCATTTCACACACTCATTCAGGAAATACAGATCCTCACAAAGAGGCTCACAAAAAGGGGATGGATCATTGACCCATACATACCTTGTACAAGGTCATAGCACCTTGGTTTAATTCCTGAAAATTATTTGGTAAACCACCCCATCCTTGACACTGTCAGGGCCACTCCATCGTTGACGCTGGCAAAAAAACATTATTGGCCCTCTCAGTACCCACAACACTAAAACAAGCTGAACACCTTTTAGGTCTTTTGGATTTTGAAGGTAATATATTCCTCATTTTAAGCCCATTTATGCGATTTCTCACAAACTGACCCACCTTAAATGGGGCTTCCACAACAAAAGGCTCTTTTCTCTGTTTAAGTACAATAGCACTGCCCTTAGTGTTCCCCCACAGACTCCTTCACTGCAGAGGCCTTTGCAAACTCCTCTCATACCTGTTAGAGTTTATGGACTACATAGGACATGATGGCCATAAGTTGCCCATGAGCTTTTGGTATTAAAAACTGCTCTCCTCAGCTACATGCTAAATACCACTGGAGGGGAAGTCACTTGCCACATACTAGGTCATCCTAGGCCCAGAGCCTATGACCCTCCATATCCAGATGGCCATTATGCCTTGGAATATGAAAGTAGCAACCTGCAGGTTCATCTAGGCCCAGAGCCTATGACCCTCCATATCCAGATGGTCATTATGCCTTGGAATATGAAAGTAGCAGCCTGCAGGTTCATTGTGGCCACCAAGGCGTCCTTACTAAAATAGTAATAGCACTTGTAGGATAAAACCAAACCTTGATACAGTTAAGACTACATCTTCTGGCATATCCCACCTGCAGGATACAGTGGCTTCTTTTGTCTTCCATCTTTGTCAAACTCCATAGTTCTGGAGGAGGTCACTCCTCCTCTCACAGAATGTTTGGCTACCTATGGGTCCCCTTGAGAACAAATGAGTGAACAGCAAAAGGAGTTTGTATATTTCATGGATAGCAGCACCACCAATACATGATGGATGCTCACTGTAGAGCTGCTGCTTCAACCAAGATGTCCCCAGTCAAGGACAGGCAAAATTGTCCAAGAGTGAGCAAAACTGGCCAAACTTCATGCAGTCATCTAAGCCACATTTTTTCAGGCTCTCAAGCCAATGCCAATGGCCTGTCCATCTAGTCCATCAATGATTCCTTATTCAAAGATGCCTCCATTAGGGTAAAGAACCCTGAGAATCTCTTGCCTTATAGGTCTTACATGTCTCTGCACATACTAAAGCCATGACATAAGGCCTCATTACAACATTTTTTATCCCCTTTGGAGTTTGAAACATTACTTGAAGTGACCAAGGCATTTATTTTTAGGTTCCTTATTTTTTTTAAAAGGCATTTAATGAAGTTTTCACCTCCATTAGTGCCTTCAGGCTACAGGCCTTATAGAAAGCCATAATGACTGATTTACACAAGCTCAAATTCAGTTTAATGAAGCATGGCCCATTTTCTTTCATCAGTCAACATCAGCAGTGAGTTATAATTAAGAGCCTGACTCTATTTCTAATGTTTGTCTGCTGATGACTTTCAAGTGTCACCATTTGCCCTTCTCCTGTCCCACATGTGAGCACACTAATAAGAAAGCTCGAGTGCTCCTTCCTTTGGCCCCAGCAGGAAGTTCAGACCACATAAGCCTGCTCCAATGAGTTGTCACTTTACCCCAGCCCCCACCGCCCCCATCACAATAAAAACCAAGCCAGTCTCCTTTCCCCTGCTTTCACAAACTATTTTCAGACCTGCCTGGGAGCCTGCCTTACTCTCCTTAGAAAGCTTCAATGTGTCAATAATAAATCTTTTAATATCCACAACAGTTTCAATATTATATTCCAATTCTCTACTGAGCTTGGAGTCTTACCTAAAACTTCTACCTCAAAAGCAATAGTTAAAATAAAAGAGTCCTTAATTTCCACACTAGGTAGAGAGAAGTAGCTTTCAAAATACAAATGTACAAATGCCAAAAGATAAGGATAAAAGAACGATTTATAAAGTTAAATACTGCTTCTGGCTCTGGTAATTAGAGTACCATAGACCAGATTTAACTCCCCAGTTGGAATAACTAAAAAGCTGTACACAACATACGAAACATACTCAGATACTGTACATCAGGCAACACATGACAGTGATAACTGAGAGAGGACAAACCGTGTGGTAAGCATTTCGATTGTCCCAGCTTACTGCTTCTGTAGGGAGGGAGGAACCAGGTATAGCCCGTAATCTCTCTGGATAAGTTGAGGAGACAGGACTGAGAGGCAGGGAAGGCCAAGGAAGCTAGAGTTTATGTGGAAGAGTACCAAAAAATAGAGAACTACAGAGAGATCTGGAAAAGGTCCCTCTCGAGTATTCAGTTGAGTATTGATTTGTGCATGTCTGGAAGTACATAATACCTGAGTTTGGCCAAAACAAAAGCAAAACCAAAAATACCATATAAGAGGCTGGGCACGGTGGCTCATGCCTGTAATCCCAGCACTTTGGGAGGCCAAGGCAGGTGGATCACTTGAGGTCAAGAGTTCGAGACCAGCCTGGCCAACATGGTGAAACTCCATCTCTACTAAAAATACAAAAATTAGCCAGGCATGGTGGCAGGTGCCTGTAATCCCAGCTACTTGGGTGGCTGAGGCAGGAGAATTGCTTGAACCCAGGAGGCAGAGGCTGCAGCGAGCTGAGAGCGCGCCACTGAACTCCAGCCTGGATGACAGAGACTCTGTCTCAAAAAAAAAAAAAAAAAAGAAAAGAAAAAGAAAAGAAAAGAAAAGAAAAGAAAAGAATAGAATAGAATAGAATAGAATAGAATAGAATAGAACAGAATAGAATAGAATAGAAAAAAACAGAAAAGAACTAAAAGAATTGAGAGAACAATCTCCAAAACTCACATAAGGCTAGAAATAGTTCATGTTTCTGTAAGACACAATGAAAAATCTTGTAATTCATAGGGCATCAGCTGGAATATTCAGAAGAGCATTACTGCAGTAGTGGAGCAAAATTAGCCCTAGACTAAAGGTTGCTCTGATTCATCCTAACAAAGCTTAAAAGCAACCTCAAAAGGGCAAATATAATATGTGTAAGACCTGTACACTGAAAACTTCAAAACATTGTTGCAAAAAAATTAAAGACCTAAAGAAATGGAGGTATATGCCATATTCTTGGATCAGAAGACTGAATGTTGTTTAGATATAATTTCCCCCAAAATTGATCTATAGATTAAATGTCATCCCAAACACAATCTTACTGGCTTTTTTGTAGAAATTCAAAAGACATAAGATCACCAAAACAACTTTCATTTAAAAAAAGGATAAAGTTAAAGATTTAAAATCAGGCCGGGCGTGGTGGCTCATGCCTGTAATCCCAGCACTTTGGGAGGCCGAGGCGGGCGGATCATGAGGTCAGGAGATGGAGACCACCCTGGCTAACACAGTGAAACCCCGTCTCTACTAAAAATACAAAAAATTAGCCGAGCGTGGTGGCAGGCACCTGTAGTCCCAGCTACTCGGGAGGCTGAGGCAGGAGAATGGTGTGAACCTGGGAGGCGGAGCTTGCAGTGAGCGGAGATCGCGCCACTGCACTCCAGCCTGGGCGACAGCAAGACTCTGTCTCAAAAAAAATAATAAAAAATAAAAAATAAATAAAGTTAAAATCATTCACACAGTATGGTATTTGTGTTAAGGCAGACAATGAGATCAATAAAATGAAATAAAGAATCAAGAGACAGATCATACATATATGGTCTATTAGTTTTCAAAAAAGATGCTGAGGCAATTCAATGGGGCAAGGATAATCTCTTTAACAAATGGTGTTGTAGCAACTGGATAACCATATGACTAAGAAATGCACAACCACCCCCTTACAACCTATACAAATGTTAACTTGAAACGGGTTGTGGACCTTAAGTTAATAGCTAAAATTTCTAGAACACTTAGGAGAAAATCTTCATTTCCTTGGTTTTTGCAAAGATTTCTTAAATATAAAAAGACATGAACTACAAAATTATATTTTATTTCATCAAATTTTAATACTCTTTAACATTGGGAGGAAACATTTGAAAAATGTTTCTGAAAAAGGACTTTGATCTATATAAACAATATATATAAACAATTTTTACAACTCAATAAGATAAACAACTCAGTTTTTAAAATGGGAAAAACAAAAGAAGATAGACAAAGGACATGATCTCATTCCTTTTTATGGCTGCATAGTATTCCATGGTGTATATGTACCACATTTTCTTTATCCAGATGACACTTTTTTAAATACATAGAAAACATAAAATAGAAAAAAAAATAGAAAAAAATCAAATAGAAAAAGGAAAGCAAGCCAATTGTGGGAGGCAACCCTGATGCTCTTCCCCACTGCCCTCCTGACCTGCAGGACTTACCACACCCACCTCTCCAGAACCAACCTGAGAAGACCAATGATGCACATTACCAAACTTCACTCATGTGATTTACAAAATATAAGGCAAGGGCCTTGTTAACTGCTGGGAGAAGGGCTGTGACTTGGGGCAGGAGGGACATCAAGGACTTGGAGCTGGAATAATAGAAGGAATGAAATTACCTAAGAGAAGTATAACATACTCTAGGGGCTCAAAGAAGGAGGTATCACTTCCTATTATGGTGATCTAGGAAAACTTCACAAAGAATATGCATTTGAGGAGGGTCAGACTGATAGATTAAACTAGGAAGAAAGGCATTTCAAGTAAAGAAAACAGCAAAAGAAAAGGAACAAAAGCAGGAAATCATACAAGTATGGCTAGAACACAGAGTACATAAGGAAAGTCTTTAAAGATGAGATTGCAAAGGGAGATTGGATTAGAAAATATTTTTCACTAAATAAAAATAAAATATATCAAAATTTGTGAGAAGCAGTCAAAGCAGTAGCTAAATAAAAACTTATAGCATTATATGTCTATCTTGGAAAAGAAGAAAGGTCTAATTTTCACCTTAAGATACTGGAAGAGCAAACTAAATCCAAAGCAAGCAGAAAAACAAAAACAATACAGATTAAAACAGAAAACAATTAAACTAAGAAGAATAATGGAGAATACTTATAGAATCAAAAGATAGTTGAAAAGATCTATAAAATTGATAGATATTTAGTGTTCATGGACTAGAAACTGAATATTGTTAACAAATCAATTCTTCCCAAACTGATCTGTAGATTTAATCAACTCCCAATCAAAAACCCAGGAGAAGTTTGGTAGATATAAACAAGCTGATGGTAAAATTTATACGGAAAAGTAAAAGTACTAGAATAGCCAAAACAATTCAAAACCAAGGGAAGATGAAATTTGGAGGGTTCACAGAACCTGATTTTTCAGATTTACTATAAAACTACAGTGATCAAAACAGTATGGTATTAGTGAAAAGATAAATATCAATGAAACAAAATAAAAAATCAAAAAGAATACCAACACAAACATAGTCAATTGATATTTAAATGCTGTTCAATTGAGAAAGGACTTCTTTTCAACAAATGGTGCTAGGACAATTGGACTTCCATGTGCAAAACAAAAAAACAAACAACGTTGTCCAGGAGTGGTAGCTCATGTCTGTAATCCCAGAACTTTGGGAGGCTGAGGTGGGAGGATTGCTTGAGGCCAGGAGTTTGAGACCAGCCTGGGCAACACAGTGAGACTCCATCTCTACTAAAAAACACAAAAAAAACTTAGATGGGCATGGTGGTGCATTCTTGTAGTCCCAGCTACTTGAGAGACTGAGGCGTGAGGATCACTTGAGCCAGGAGGTCAAGGCTGCAATGAGCTCTGATCATGCCCTGCACTGCAGCCTGGGCAACAGGATGAGATTCTGACTCAAAAAATGAAATTAACTCTCACCTATGACTCACAGTTTATACACATACACATACAAACTCAAAATGGATTATAGACCTAAATGTAAGATGTGAAACTATAAAAATTGTAGAAGAAAACAAGGGAGAAAATCTCCATGCATTTGTATTAGATAAAGAAATCTGAGGTATGCCACCAAATGCATGATCCATAAAAGAAAAATTGATAAATTAAACTTCGGCTAAATTAAAATATTTTATTCTATAAAAAACACTGCTCAGAGACTAAAAGGACAAGGTTTTGACTGGGAGAAAGATATGTATAACTGACAGAGTACACAAAATAAAAAAGAAACTCTCAAAACTCAGTAATAAGAAAAGAAGGCTGGGCATGGTGGCTCACGCCTGTAATCCCTGCACTTTGGGAGGCCGAGGCGGGCAGATCACCTGAAGTCAAGAGTTCAAGAGCAGCCTGGGCAACACGGTGAAACCCCATCTCTTCTAAAAATACAAAAATTATATGGGCATGGTGGCAAGCACCTGTAATCTCAGATACTCGGGAGGCTGAGGCAGGAGAATCACTTGAACTCAGGAGACAGAGGTTGCAGTGAGCCAAGATCATGCCACTGCACTCCAGCCTGGGCAACAGAGGGAGACTCCATCTCAAAAAAAATAAATAAATAAAAAGAAAAAGAAAAAGAAAAAACCCAACAAACTATGAGCAGAAAATACAAAGACACAGCACCAAAAAATATACCAATGGCACATAATCACATAAAAATATTTTCAACATCAATAGTCATTAGAGCAATGCAAATTAAAGTCACAAGGAGGTATCAGTATACATGGACTGGAATAGCTAAAAAACAACACACATACACACATACACACACACACACACACACACACACACACACACACACACCTGACAAAGCGAGCACTGGCAAGGATGCAGAGCAACTGGAATACTCATACATTCCTGTTGGAAATGTAATGGTATAATCACTCTGGAAAATTGTTTGACAGTTCCTTATAAAGATAAACATCCACTTACCACATGACCCACTCATTTACTCCTAGGTATTTACTCAAAAGAAATGAAAGGATATATTCACATAAAAATCTACATGTGAATGTTGATAATAGCATTATTCATAATTTCCAAAAATTGCAAATAACTCAAATGTCCTTTAATGAATGGGTAAGAAAATTTTTGTGATCCATACAATGGAATACTACTCAGCAATTAAAAGGAATGAACCATCGATATATGCAGTAAGGACAGATGTGTCCTGCTAAGTGATAGAATCTAGATCCAAATATTACACACTGTATGATTGCATGTAGGTTATGTTCTGGAAAAGGCAAAGCTATAAGGACAGAAAAAAGATCAATTATGGCCAAGGCTCAGGGACAGATGAATAGCTTGACTACAAAGGAACATCGAAAGGAAAGATTTGGGGGTGACAAAACCGATTTATTGTGATTGTGGTGATGGTGACATGACATTATTCATTCTCACAACTCATAAAACTGCATAGCAAAAAAAAAATTAAATGTCACACTATGTAAATTTAAAAATAAAACAATAGTTAAATGCAATTAAATAGGTTAGGACTATAGAATGTTTGACCTTAATTAGTAAATGAGAAGAAGCAAACAGTGAGTTTTGAGCAGGATGTGACACAATCAATTTCAAAGTTCAAATTCCCGGAATAAATTAGAGTTTGGAGGAGAGGGGACAAGAATGCTAACCACAAAGGAAGGAAGACCAGGCAGCAGCTACTGCAATGGTCTAGTCATGTCATAATGAATGACATACTGTGAGGATGGAAATGGAGGGATGAAAGAGGAGGTGCTGAAAATATCAAGAAGATATGGTTCTAGGAAAAGGAAAAAATGAAAAAAATGAAAGGTTATTCACAGGCTTCAAATTGAGTTGACTAAGCCAATAGTAGTATCTTTTGCAAACGCAGGGCAATCTGAAATATTACACTGTTAGAAACTGAGCTATTCTAAGAAAAAGAAATCTAGAAGGCAAACAAGACTATAGCTCTAGATATCTGAAGTACAGAATGAGTTGAGGAGATTGAGCCACCAATCTAGAGAGGATATGTGAAACTTTGGGGATGAATAAATGGCCAAGTTAGCAGAAAGAAAAGGAATGGAAATAAGGGAGAAGCAAGGAAAGGGAAAGATGGTTACAAAACCCTAATTAACATCTGCTACAGATACATACTCATTTTCCTAATTGCTTAGAGAAGGTTCTGTTCACCGAACTAGAAACTAGTTTCTAAACTCCTATTTCTCTGTCCCCTGAAAGAAGATATCATAATTTACAAGATAAGACACTTGGCACTGAGGTTCATGACGAAGATGCCCTATTACGAAAACAGTCAGAAAAATCTATTGAACAATATCTTCCAAGTCTGCCAACAGTGACTGCCAAAATAAAATTACTTATTACTTCACAAAGTAACTCATATTTTTCCAGGACAAACTTACTACAGCCTTTTCTCCATTCTTTTTAATTTCATACTTTTATAGCTATGATTCTTGCTGATGATATGGTGCAAAGTGATTAGGAACATGAAATCCATCAGCAGTTGACTTTTATCATTTTCATATCTTAATTCCCCAGTATAGTTATTCTGTGACCCCCACAAAAATATAGCATGATTTAAATAATGAAATATGACATAACCCTGGTTGAACTGTATGTGGACAAATTGTTCTCTTATAGGCTATATTTTTTAAAAATATCTAATAGAGTGAAAGAATGTTGCTAGGTAAACAAATGAAAAAACATTAGTATGAGTTGAGCATTTATGTAGTGGGGGAACTTTCTCCTTATTAGGGTTGAAAAAGTTTGTAGCCTGAAATCCCAGCACTTTGGGCGGCTGAGGCAGGCGGACCACTTGAGCTCAGGAGTTCGAGACCAGCCTGGGCAACATGGCAAAACACCATCTCTACAAAAAATACAAAAATAGCCAGGTGTGGTGGCTTGCGCCTGGAGTCTCAGCTACTCGGGAGGCTGAGATGGGAGCATCTCTTGAGTCTGGAAGGTTGAGGCTGCAGTGAGCTGAAATCACTGTACTCCAAAAAAAAAAAGAAGGGAAGGGAAAGGGAAAGGGAAAGGGAAAGGGAAAGGGAAAGGGAAAGGGAAAGGGAAAGGGAAAGGGGAAGGGGAAGGGAAGGGAAGGGAAGGGAAGGGAAGGGAAGGGAAGGGAAGGGAAGGGAAGGGAAGGGAAGAGAAAAGTTTGTAAAGGATTATGAGAGATAATTCTCAAGTGACTAGAGTGTACTTTCAATTTTTCAGGCTTTTTGCATTTATTTTCCTTTTTTTTCGCTACGTGGTGAGAGGCTAAACAAAATCAACTCTGAGGTTTCCTGCTGTTGATTTTCTTAAGAACAAGAAAAACAGTGTTTATCAGATAAAGCAGACGTGTGAAGTTATGCTTCACCATTATTTTATAGCTTAACTAGAGACAAGTAAAATATTAAAAGGTAGAAAATCAGATGATGACATTTTCAAAATAATTTTTGGCCAGATGAACGTTCCTAGAAGAAAAAAATTAAAATTCTATAATTAGCATAAAACATTTTAAATTAACTATAAGATATTACCCAAATTAATATATATCTCACTTTTATTTAGGTTCTCAATAGTTCTTATTTTGTTTAATGAAACTAATTCAGTTTATTGCCTTGCTTCAAGTCTTGTTCTGATTCACTCAGTCCTCTACAAAGGATTCTTCCAAAAATAAAATCTGATGATACTACTCTTGATTTCTAAAAAAGCCTTCCAATTACTCTTTTAAAAAATCAAAACCAAAATTTTTAGCCCATTGCACAGCCACCTCACAATTTAGCCCTCAACTGTCTTTGGAGAATCTCCACCTCCTCACCACTCCCACGGACTTGCACCCTTCACTCTACTAAGGCTGAATTGTTCGCCATTTGCTGGTAAAGCTGTTTCTTTTCCAACTCCGTGACTGTTCCCAGGGAAAAGACTAGACCTAGAAGAATAGTGCATTTGCTTTGGCACAAAGTTTAAAGGGATGCCAAAAAACTCAGTCATCAAGGTAAATATTTTATGCAATATTTTAAAAAATCAATGCAAAAAAAGATAAAATATCAAAATTTAAAATAAAGGCAATATCAGTTATTCCTCCCTGAAATTCATTCTGCCTAGGAAAGTCTTACTTAAATATGAAGACTTGACTTAAATATTTCTTCTCTGAGGAGACTCTCCTACTTTCCCAGAGCACAGTATTTTTTTCTGCCCTCTGACTCTGTTGCCATAAGTTTCCAATTCGTGCTTTATTTATCTCACCACGTACTCCTCTGAACTGTGAGAATTTTTAAACCATCTCTGCATCCCAGTGATTGATATACATTAGGAATTCCACTACTATCTGCTATTATATATGAACAAATAATAGGTTACAGTAAGTATAGTGAGATATGGAATTTGGAATCAGAAACAGAAATTCCAATTCCTTATCTACAATTTATATATTTGTCAATTTTATGGAGCAGAGTAAATCTCTGAGTCTGTTTATCTTTGGAATGGAAATGAACTTACTTCTTTGGGGATTTCAGAAGTTAGGTTATTTATCAAATCTTTTGAAAGAGAGGTCAAATAGAGTAGACATTTACTCATTCACATGAATTCCAGTGAAGAAGGTGAAAAGAGAGAAAGGACAATATTGTTTACTTGGCAAAAAGAGCTACATCTTTGAAAATAAGAGCAAGAAAAGCATTGAGGACACTGCTTAGGAAACTGCAAGTGCTTCAGCATGGCTCCATGTAAACAGTGACAGATCCATCAAAGGATTCGACAGGAAACAAAAGGAGGCCTAGCCTAGACCATGGATGAGGCTCTTGGGTAATACTCCATCTAAGGGGTCTTAACTCCATCCAAGAACATGTGGTGAAACTGAGTGAATCTTGAGTTAACAAGAATGAGTTACTGCTGAAATTGTAAATGAGGTTTACAAGTTACATTGAGTTTGACAATAGAGAAAAAAGAAAAATTAAGACATCACACATTAAAGTTTGCAAACTATTGCCTATTTCAAAAGCATCACAGAACAAACTTTTTAAAGGAAATTATAGCAGGGATAGAAAAAAAGAAATTCTTGAGATGTTGGAAGGTTAGGATATATAAGATTTGGCAACAGATTGCAAGGGTGCAGGGAGATTATTGAGAGTGAAGTATTTAGAAGTATAAGGCATGAGGAGGTATAATGCATGAATAAAAAATACCAGTATTTTGTTGTTTTCATATAAAATGGGCACCAAATTATCTGGCCTTAATGCTAATATCTTTCCTCAGAACACCAGTCCATTTGTTTTGTCCAAACATTGATTAGATCTCAGAGGTTTCCTTCTTGTTTTTCCTGCATGTAGCAGTTAAGAAGAAAGAACGACAAATGCTGGTAGACATAAACAATTTTTCCACAAAAATAAGTACTTATGTAATTCAGTAAAGAGATGCAAAGGCTTGTTCAAAGACTGTGAAGGAAGCTCTGTGAAGGAACCCCTGGAGCTAAGGCAAGATCATGCACAATGTTTAATGGCTGATAGAAATGGCAGATAAGAAAAAGTCAGAAAAGTAGAAGAGGGGTTTTGAAATGAAAATGTCATGGGAGATGGGAGTAAGACTAAGTTTTGTTCAAATCTTGGTTATGCAAATTACTGCTATTTAACCTTGAGCTACTTATTTGATCTTTATATTTTCTCAGATGTTAAATGAATTAAATAATATTGATTAATTGTGAGGATTAAATATGATATGTGTAATACTTTGCATAGTGCCTTTTATATACACAGGGATAATAATATAAAGTGGTTACTGCCACTAGAAGTTTGCATTTTATGACTTAGATTACACAAATGAAAATAATTTGTGAAAAATCAGCATTTGGAGGAAGAGCTTGTCTAATAATGTAGAAGGTGAATTTTAAATATGTACGCATGTGTGTATGTATATTGTCATATTTAAAATAAAATACGTGGAAACAAAGAAAGAATGAAAGAAAGGGGAGAGAGGGAGGAAAGGAGGGAGAGAGGGAGAGAGAGAGGAAGAAGGGAGGGAGGGAGGGAGGAAAGGAAAAGCTACTATACTACACTGTACATGCTATCTTTAATATCTCAGAGAAGACAAATAGCAACAATAAAAAGCATCTTGCAAACAAAAAGGAAAATGTATGAAAATATACATTTAATAATTGGGTATCACTAATCCAGCAAATCTTGTACTCAGAAGGAAAGCACATTACCACCATCTGTCTCTCAATTCACATATTGGCTTTACAGCAGGAAGGTGTATCAGCCAGGGTCCTGACAGAACACAGATGGCACAATCAGAAGGAGTAACTGAAGAAGGATTAGTGAAGGGACTATCTACAAATGTATGGGTGGGATTAAGGGAAACCAACAACTATTGATGAAGCACCTCAGGACTGGCAACAGTGGAAGCTATTACTACCTTTAGGCCTAAAGGGGAAAGAGAAGGAGCAGTTACCAGAACTCAGGGCAGCTGTAGCTGTAGCTGTAGCTGTAAGAAAGGTCTGGGTGCTGGATGGGATCTGTGACTTGTATAATCCCAGCCACTGCCAAACCTCAGGCCCGCAGGGCAGGAATCAAACTCTCTTCCCCATTACTGGTGTATCCAATCAACTGAACTCAAATGGACGCCAGAAGAAACAGAGCTCAGTTGATCCTTTTCATAGAGGTCAGCCTGAGATAAAAAGCAAAGTAGATAGTGAAAGAAAGAAGAATGTAAATTACTGCAGGTGGTTGGAAGGAACGACTTGAGAATATCCAGTTTCCGGACAGCAGAAACCTTTGTCATATATCTCTGTACACACATCCCACCACCACTAACTCATCACCTCAAATCAGATATAATACTTTGCACATAGTTGGCCCATGATAAATGCTTAATGAATAAAGAACACAATGGTCATTTAGCATTAGGTATATCTCCTAAAGCTATCCCTCCCCTCTCCTCCCACCCCACAACAGATCCTGGTGTGTGATGTTCCCCTTCCTGTGTCCATGTGTTCTCCTTGTTCAATTCCTGCCTATGAGTGAGAACATGCAGTGTCTGGTTTTGTGTCCTTGCGATAGTTTGCTGAGAATGATGGTTTCCAGTTTCATCCATGTCCCTACAAAGGATATGAACTCATCATTTTTTATGGCTGCATAGTATTCCATGGTGTATATGTGCCGCATTTTCTTAATCCAGTCTATCATTGTTGGACATTTAGGTTGGTTCCAAGTCTTTGCTATTGTGAATAGTGCCGCAATAAACATACGTGTGCATGTGTCTTTATAGCAGCATGATTTATAATCCTTTGGGTATATACCCAGTAATGGGATGGCTGGGTCAAATGGTATTTCTAGTTCTAGATCCCTGAGGAATCGCCACACTGACTTCCACAATGGTTGAACTAGTTTACAGTCCCACCAACAGTGTAAAAGTGTTCCTATTTCTCCACATCCTCTCCAGCACCTGTTGTTTCCTGACTTTTTAATGATGGCCATTCTAACTGGTGTGAGATGGTATCTCATTGTGGTTTTAATTTGCATTTCTCTGATGGCCAGTGAGTATGAGCATTTTTTCATGTGTTTTTTGGCTGCA
This sequence comes from Symphalangus syndactylus, assembly GCF_028878055.3. Taxonomy (NCBI): domain Eukaryota; kingdom Metazoa; phylum Chordata; class Mammalia; order Primates; family Hylobatidae; genus Symphalangus; species Symphalangus syndactylus. The sequence goes on along the minus strand of NC_072435.2, from coordinate 75,525,186 downwards.
TAAATGTCTTCTTTTGAGAAGTGTCTGTTCATATCCTTCGCCCACTTTTTGATGGGGTTGTTTGTTTTTTTCTTGTAAATTTGTTTGAGTTCATTGTAGATTCTGGATATTAGCCCTTTGTCAGATGAGTAGGTTGCAAACATTTTCTCCCATTCTGTAGATTGCCTATTCACTCTGATGGTAGTTTCTTTTGCTGTGCAGAAGCTCTTTAGTTTAATTAGATCCCATTTGTCAATTCTGGCTTTTGTTGCCATTGCTTTTGGTGTTTTAGACATGAAGTCCTTGCCCATGCCTATGTCCTGAATGGTATTGCCTAGGTTTTCTTCTAGGGTTTTTATGGTTTTAGGTCTAACATGTACATCTTTAATCCATCTCGAATTAATTTTTGTATAAGGCGTAAGGAAAATGCTAAAGGACGAGTTAATGGGTGCAGCACACCAACATGGCACATGTATACATATGTAACAAACCTGCATGTTGTGCACATGTACCCTAAAACTTAAAGTATAATAATAATAAAATTAAAAAATATATGTAGATATAAATATGTAAAAATGTGTATATATATATATAAATCCATATATATATATAAATCCATATATATATATATATATATATATATGGATTTTCACCTAGGCAGGGGGCCCCTAATCCCCATGTTGTTCAAGAGTCAACTGTGTATACAGATAAGCTTAAGAGTGTTAACAAGTAATAGTTCTGGCTTTGCCACATGCTAATGGTGTGGCCTTGGGTGAGTTACTGATCCTCTCTTAGCATTCATTTTTCTTCTGTAAAATCATGAAACTAGTACTTACTGCATAAGGTTTTATGAGATTAACTTATGTGTGTAAACTTTTATCATAATGCCTGACAAACACCTGATGGATCAATATTAATTTCTATCATTAAGTATTAGTTTCTAGCATTATCAACTGTATACCTCCCCCAAAAGTTTATAGTGGTTTTTATACTGTTGTGCTTTAGCAATTCATTCTAATAAAAAGAAATGTGACAAGCATTTCCAGCAAAAAAAAAAAAAAAAGAACACAATGGTATATACGTCCACAGCAAAGATTAGAATAAATGGAAAAGCTCAGAAAATAGGAGAGAAGCAAAGCACATGTCATCTCAATCTCTTTAGATCTACTTTCCAGTTTTACAAATCTCTAAAGAATCCTAGGAGAAGAAAAAGTACTGGACAGACATAAGACAAGAAATATCTTGCAAATTTTTTCAAGACTCATTTAACACATGCCTCCTACTCTAGTATCCCACACAGGGAGAAAGCGCTTTCATGGGACTATTTTTTGATTTTATTTATTTCAACACCATTTCCTCATTTTATTTTATGCCAGTCCCCTTCTATCCTTGGAATACCCTCTCTATTCCTGTCCACTCATCTTTGTTGAATATCCTCTTCATGCCAAGAAAGTTTCCCCTTATTTTTTCCTCCTTTACATTAATGCACAATCAGTAATGCACAATAAATCATCATGTATATATTTGCAGAATCATGAGCCAATTAAACCTCTTTTCTTTATAAATTACCAAGCATCAGGTACGTCTTTATAGCAGTGTGAGAATGGACTAGTACACTGGGTCATCTCAGTGTCTCACAGATCAAAGATGCTGCCATGGGCTCATGAAGTGGTGTCACCCAGACACAGGAGCCAGCCTGACACTCTCACTGAACAGGGATGCGTTAATACAACATCAACAAGAATAATGACTGCAACGGATTAGAAGACTCAGGGTACATCAAAAGCCATGAAACAGTCAGAAATGAACATGTGACCATTATTACCTACCTTGCAGAAATAAAATGATTATAAGACAATACTATGAGCAATTGTATGCCAACAAATGCAGAAGCTTAGATGAAACAAATTCCTAGTAAAACACAAACTACAATAACTGACACAAGAAGAAATAGAACATTTGAACAGACTTATAACAAGGAAAGAGACTGAATTCTAATCAGAACTTCCCACCAAAGAAGACTAGAGGACAAGGTGGCTTCACTGGTAAACAGCACAAACATTTAAACAAACACCCAAAATTATTTGCTTTGTAATGGTCTTCTAGTTTTTTAGGTATGTATACCCTGAAATAATACCTTGAAGGAGAAGAGGAAAGGAATCATAACAAATTCAAACCATACTACATGATGTTTTATAAATAACATCTCCATATTCTTCACAATTATACAACAATATAGATATTGTTAATCTCTGCTTATAGATGAAGAAACTGAAGCTAGATAGCCAATTTTCACAAAGTTACACAGTAGAGCCAAGATTTTGGGTACCGTATTTTTGAGGGGAAAAGCACACATCTTATAAATTCCCACCTTCTATCTCTCAGTCCACATCTTTCATCGTTTGTGGTAGATTATTGGCCTCAATTCTTCATAGCCTCCCCTTTTATCTGTGGCCTTTTTTCATGTGACTTCATTGTTTCTCCCATTGAAGAATGAAAGTATATCCTTCTCCTTCACCTTGGGCTCAGCCCTTTGACTTTACCAATGGAATATTAGCAACATAGCATAACTAAAACTTGGAAAATGCTTGCAACACTTGGGCTTGCTCTCTTGCTCCTCTGTCATTGCTATAAAAACATACCCAACTTGGCCCATTGATCCCAAAACGAAAATAAAAGACATGAAGGACAAAACCAAATCACCCCAGCCAAGCCCAGCCTAGATCAGCTGAGAGGACATGAGAGACCCTAGATGACATCAACAGTCACCCAGCTGAGCACAGCTTAGATCAGCCAATCCTTAATTGACCTGCAGATCTAAATAATGCCTGTATAAAAAATGGCAGCAATAAAAACTCTGATTTCAAAGTGTCTCCACTATACCATATTATTCCTAAGCCTGATACTAACTACCCCTATGATCTCAGAAACATTGATCTGTTTGAACATCAATTCTCCATTGTGAGAGACTGAATTTCTCCTACAATGGTCTCCAAATTCTAATATTCTATAATTTTTATTTTTATTTTATTTACAGAGAGGATTCTGTCATTCCATTATTTGTTTCCTCCTTTTTTTCTTCTCTCCAAATGATAATGCAATGGTATACAACAGAATCTCATAAACTATTTGTTCATTAGTTCACTTATTTAACAAACTTACAATATGTTGGGCATAAGAACAACTATATGTTGGGCATAAGACAATGCCCTATCATCAGCAACTTATAATTAAGTTAAATAAAAGTTAATTATGACAAATAAAGACTCTCCTGAAATTTTTTTAAAAAGTTATTGCTTTTACTGACAGATACATAATTATGATGTATCCAGGCTCCATTCTTTTGGAAAGAATATCTTTAGTCTAATAGTAAAGAGGACCCAGTGAACAAATAATCATCTTTCCATTGATTATTAATTTTCCTCCTTGAAAGAACTGTGTCAGCTTATCATCCAGGAGTTCCATCCCATGTGCTCGGCAGTGGGGGCAAGGGATGCATGAGTCATATGAACACACCTATAACGATTGTGTCCACCCCACCCCCCACAAAAAAACCCATATTGGAGTTCTACCCCAAGTACCTCAGAAAGTAACATTATCTGAAGGTATAGTCTTTACAGACCTGATTAAATTAAAATGAGACCAGGAGGGTGGGCCCTAATCCAATATGATTGTGTCCTCACAAAAGAGAAAATTTGGACAGAGACAGACATGTACTCAGGGAAAACACAGGGGGAGATGATGGCCATCTACAAGCCAAGCAGAAAGGCCTGGAACAAATCCTACCCCCACAGCCCTCAAAAGGAACCCACCCTGCTGACACCTTGCTTTCAAGCTCCTAGCCTCCAAAACCCAGACAATAAATTTGTTTTTTCAAAGCCACTCAGTTTGTGGCATTTTCTAAAGGCAGCCCTAGTGAACTAATACAGGTGTCCTTGTGTATACTTATGATAGCTAACTTCACTCTAGCCACGGGAGACCCACTTAATAAAAAGGAACTAGTTGTACATTTGAAAACTGCATTTGCCTATAAACAAAGTCACCATCTCTATAATTAGAGAAGTGCATCTGTTTCTATGACACTGCAATTTCAATGGTACTTGAGCAATGACAAAAATATGACTGTGGTTTTGTGATTGACATTTCTCAAAGGAAAAGGATAGATGTCTATTTAATGAACTACTTTTGAGGAATAAGAATTTTCAGATCACCTTAGAATGATAATTCCAAACTCGCAAGGAATCAAAACCATAAAATCACTTTGGAATTTCTTTTCATAACTGTGTATTCATTCAATTTGTAATTCTGGAACTGTGGCATATGTGCTGGGGAAGTGAATTTGTTAATATGAAAATAGGAGTTTCTGTTCTTAGTTATAGGAATTTATTTAAATTCAAACATTGGCAAAGCTTTTGTTTTGAAGAGCTTTACCAAAGCGAATCTATCAGTTCTGAAGTCTGATTTCTATATGCTAATTTCAAATGAAGAACATACTTGGAAATGCTTTTCTCACAACCTTATGACTCCATAAATGACTGTAAGACAGCAGATATTCACGTGCTGTCTTCATAACATTCCATCATTTCCAGATGGCTTCAATATTTGAGCTCCCCCATATGTCCTAGCTTAAAAATGTCCTCTTCTCCCAAACCTTGCTCCTCCCACTATCTTGTATATTTCTACTAATGGTAGCCCTGTTCTTTCAGTGCCATGAGAACTTAGTTATCTAAGATACCCTTCCCTTCCCCTATATTCAGTTAATTATCAAATACTATAGATTCTATATTTGTACTTTGTTTGCCATACCACCAACTCATTTCAATTTCACTTGCCCATTCTATTAAAGCAGCCTGTTGAATGTATCCCATCTCCAAAATTTGTCTTATTAAGCCAGCCTACTTAGTTTAATGTTCTTTTAACACAATGTCATTTAAGTTACTCTTCTACTTAAACTTCATGAAAGGTTCTCAATTTCTTATCAATATTATTCAACATTAGGTAATTTTTTATAATTTATATCCTAATTCTCATTTATCTCCTCCTCCTATTTACAGTTTTTCCATGTCTCTCATTTTTCCCTTTTTCTACATTTTTATTTATAACTTTCTCTTTTTAAACATTTTTTATTTCCACGGGTTTTAGGGGAACAGGTGGCATTTGGTTACATGACTAAGTTCTTTAGTGGTAATTTGTGAGATTCTGGTATACCCATCACCCAAGCAGTATACCCTGAACCCAATTTGTAGTCTTTTATCCCTCACCCCCTTCCCAGCCTGTCCCCCGAGTCCCCAAAGTCCATTATGTCATTCTTATGCCTTTGAATCTTCATAGCTTAACTCCCACTTATGAGTAAGAACACACAATATTTGGTTTATCATTCCTGAGTTACTTCACTTAGAATAATAGCCTCCAGTTCCATTCACGTTGCTGCAAATGCCATTAATTTGTTCCTTTTTGGGGTTGAGTAGTATTCCATCATATATATCTACCACAATTTCTTTATCCACTAGTTGATTGATGGGCATTTGGCCTCGTTCCATACTTCTGCAATTGTGAACTGTGCTGCTATAAACATGCATATGCAAATATCTTTTTCATATGATGACTTCTTTTCCTCTGGGTAAATATTCAGTAGTGGGATTGCTGGATCAAACGGTAGTTCTACTTTTAGTTCTTGAAGGAATCTCCACACTGTTTTTCATAGTGGCTGCACTACTTTACATTCCCACCAGCAGTGTAGAAGTGTTCCCTTTTCACCACATCCACACCAACATCTATGATTTTTGTTATTTTTTGATTATGGCTATTCACGCAGGAGTAAGGTGGTATTGCATTGTGGTTTTGATTTGCATTTCCCTGTTAATTAGTGATGTTGAGCATTTTTTCATATGTTTGTTGGCCATTTGTATATCTCATGAATTGTCTATTCATGTCCTTAGTCCACTTTTTGATGGGACTGTTTTTTTCTTGCTAATTTGTTTGAGTTCCTTGCAGATTCTGGATGTTAGTCCTTTGTTGGATGTATAAGTTGTGAAGATTTTCTTCCACTTTGTGGGTTGTCTATTTACTCTGCTGACTGTTCCTTTTGCTGTGAAGAAGCTTTTTAGTTTAATTAAGTCCCACCTATTTATCTTTACTTTTGTTGCATTTGCTTTGGGTTCTTGGTCATAAAGTCTTTGCCTAAGCCAATGTCTAGAAGGGTTTTTCCTATGTTATCTTCTAGAATTTTTATATTTTCAGGTCTTAGATTTAAGTCCCAGATCCATCTCAAGTTGATTTTTGTATAAAATGAGAGATGAGAATCCAGTTTCTTTCTCCTACACGTGACTTGCCAATTATCCCAGCACTATTTGTTGAATAGGGTGTCCTTTCCCCACTTTATGCCATTGGCTTTGTCAAAAATCAGTTGGCTGAAAGTATGTGACTTTATTTCTGGGTTCTCTATTCTATTCCATTGGTTTCTGTGCCAATTTTTGTACAAGTACCATGCTGTTTTGGTGACTATGGCCCTTACAGTATAGTTTGAAGTCAGGTAATGTGATGTCTCCAGATTTGTTCTTTTTGCTTAGTCTTGCTTCGGCTATGTGGGCTCCTGTTTGGTTCCATATGAATTTTAGGAATTTTTTTCTAGTTCTGTGAAGAATGATGGTGGCAATTTGATGGAAATTGCGTTGAATTTGTAAATTGCTTTTGGTAGTACAGTCATTTTCACAATATTGATTCTACCCATCCAGGAGCATGGAATGTGTTTCCATTTGTTTGTGCCATCTATGATTTCTTTCAGCAGTGTTTTGTAATTTTTCTTGTAGAGGTCTTTCACCTCCTTGGTTTGGTATATTCCTTGAACAGACCAATAACAAGCAGTAAGATTGAAATGGCACTAAAAAAAATGACCAACCAAAAACAGTCCAGGACCAGACGTATTCACAGCTGAATTCTATCAGACATTCAAAGAGAATTTGTACCAGTCCTATTGACACTATTCTACAAGATAGAGAAAGAGGGAATCCTCCCTAAATCATTCTATGAAGCCAGTATCACTCTAATATCTAAACCAGGAAAGGACATAACAAAAAATCAAAACTACAGACCAATATCCCTGATGAATATAGATGTAAAAATCCTTAACAAAACTCTAGGCTAACTGAATCTAACAGTATATCAAAAAGATAATCCACCATGATCAAGTGAGTTTCATACTAGGGTTGCAGGGATGGTTTAACATACACAAGTCAATAAATGTGATACATCACATAAACAGAATTTAAAACAAAAATCACATGATCATCTCAATCATCACAGAAAAAGCATTTGACAAAATCCAGCATTGCTTTATGATTAAAACCCTCAGCAAAATCAGCATAAAAGAGACATACCTCAATGTAATAAAAGCTATCTATGACAAACCCACAGCTAACATATTACTGAACAGGGAAAAGTTTAAAGCATTCCCTCTGAGAACAGAAACAGGATAAGGATGCCCACTCTCACCCTGTCTATTCAACATAGTACTGGAAGTCCTAGCCAGAGCAATCAGACAAGAGAAATAAAGGGCATCCAAATCAGTAAAGAGGAAGTCAAACTCTCACTGTTTGCTGATGATACCATCGTATACCTAGAAAACCCTAAAGATTCCTCTGAAAAGCTCCTAGAACTGATAAATGAATTCAGAAAAGTTTCAGGATACAAAATTAATGTACACAAATCAGCAGCTCTGCGATACATTAACAGAGAACAAGCTGATAATCAAATCAAGAACTCAACCCATTTTACAAAAGCTTATACATATATAAATAAGTCTTATAAAAAAGCTTATAAAGTCATATATATGTATATATATATATATATATACATATATATATATGACTTTATTTATACTCAGAATGCCTTTACCTCCTATCTCTGCCATTCTACCAATTCTGCAAGGCCACTTCAGAGATAACCTTTCCTTTTTCTGAAATCTGTATGATCACACAATCCCTTACTCTAAACCCTTGGGTGCAATGGATTTCTAAATTCAGAATCTTTTGGAATTTATATACGCACATTTCATTTATGACATAACATCCCCAGTGGAGCCTGATAAGTCTCCTGGAGTCAAATATATTAAATTTTCTGCAATGAAACTTATAAATAAAGTCACACAGAATGAGGTATATAAATGCTATAAATAGCTTCATGTCAGTTCAAGTCAGAATTTGCAATCAAACAAGTTTGCCACAAACTGTTTTTAAAACACTGTTGTTTTTTTAAAAAACAAAACTCAGTTTTCAGAGCTTTACAGATTTTAGAATTGTGAATAAAGGTTTATAAGCTTATGGTATTTTTCTCATACTTAAAATGCTTAGGATTTACTAATTTCTACTTAGTTTATATTTATTTAAACCCACCATATAAGAAGAAATTATTACTAACCAGGTATTAGATTAAAGATTTTTTATACATAAATCAATAAAGAACCCACCAGGAAAGTAGAAACCACTTCAGGAATTTACAACAGAAATTAATTCAAGGAATTAGTCACACAAGTGACTGGAAAAACTGAGAGCCAACATAGAAGAGTGAGGTAAGCCAGAGAGCAGCAAGAAACCACTGTCACCCTTATGATACACAGACACAGAGACCAATAGAACAGAATAGAGAACCCAGAAACGAATCCACACACCTACAGTGAACTGATTTTTCACAAAGGTGCCAAGAACAACCACAGGGGAAAAATGGTCTCTTCAATAAATGGTGCTGGGAAAACTGGATATCCATACGAAGAAGAATGAAACTAAACCCCTATCTCTCACCACATACAAAAATTAAAGCAAAATAGATGTAACACTTAAATCTAAGACCTCAAACTATGAAACTACTACAAGAAAACATTTGGAAAACCCTCCAGGAATTGGTCTCGGCAAAAATTTCTTGAGTAGTACTCTATAAGTACAGGCGACCAAAGCAAAAGTGGACAAACGGGATCACCTCGAGTTAAAAAGCTTCCGCACAGCAAAGTGAAGAGACAACCCATAGAATGGGAGAAAATATTTTCAAACCACCCATCTGACAAGGGATTAAAAACCAGAATATATAAGGATCTCAAACAAACTCTATGGGGAAGAAAAAATCTAATAAACTGATTAAAAACGGGCAAAAGATTTGAATAGACAGTTCTCAAAAGACATACAAATGGCAAGCAGACATATGAAAAGCTGTTCAATATCATTGATCATCAGAGGAATGCAAATCAAAACTACAATGAGATATCACCTCACCTCAATTAAATGGCTTATATCCAAAAAACAAGCAATAACAAATGCTGGCGAGGATGTGGAGAAAAGGGAACCTTTGCACACTGTTGGTGGGAATGTAAATCAGTACAACCACTATGGAGAACAGTTTGGAGGTTCCTCAAAAAATAAAAATTGAGCTACCGTATGATCCAGCAATTCCACTGCGGGTATATACCCAAAAGAAAGGAAATCAGTATATGGAAGAGATATCTGCACTCCCATAATTTTTGCAGCACTCTTCACAATAGACAACATTTGGATGCAATCTAAGTGTCTCTATTAGTCCATTTTCATGCTGCTGATAAAGACATACCCAAGACTGGGCAATTTACAGAAAAAAAGAGGTTTATTGGACTTAACAGTTCCACATGCCTGGGGAGGCCTTACAGTCATGGAGGAAGGCAAGGAGGAGCATATCACATCTTACATGGATGGCAGCAGGCAAACAGGGAATTCATGCTGGGGAACTCCTCTTGATAAAATGATCAGATCTCATGAGACTTGTTCACTATCACTAGAACAGCATTGGAAAGGCTTCTCCCCATGACTCAATTATCTCCCACCAGGTCCCTTCCACAACACATGAGAATTCAAGATGAGATTTGTATGGGGGACATGGCCAAACAATATCAGTGTCCATCAACAGATGAATGGTGTATTAGGGTTCTCTAAAGGGAAAGAACTAATAGGATAGATGTATATATAAAGGGGATTTTATTAAGGAGTATTGACTCACATGACCACAAGGTGATGTCCCACAATAGGCTGTCTGTAAGCTGAGAAGCAAGGAAGCCAGTCTGAGTCCCAAAGCTGAAGAACTTGGAGTCCAATGTTCAAGGGCAGGAAGAATTCAGCACTGGAGAAAGATGTAGACGAGAAGACTAAACCATTCTAGTCTTTTCACGTTCTTCTGCCTGCTTCTATTCTGGCCACACTGACAGCTGATTAGATTGTTCCCACCCAGATTGAGGATAGGGTCTGCCTTTCCAAGTCCACTGACTCAAATGTTAATCTCCTTTGGCAACACCTTCACAGGCACACCCAGGAAAAATATTTTGCATCCTTTAATCCAATCAAGTTGACACTCAATATTAGCCATCTCAAGTGGATAAAGAAAATATGGTACATATACATAATGGAGTACTATTCAGACATGAAAATGAATGAGATCCAGTCATTTGCCACAACACGGACGTAACTGGAGGTCATTATGCTAAGTGAAATAAGCCAGGCACAGAAAGACAAATATCACACATTCTCACTTATCTGTGGTATCTAAAAATCAACACAATTGAACTCATGGAGATAGAGAGTAGAAGGATGGTTACCAAAGGCTGAGAAGACGAGTGGAGAGGGTGGGAGGTGGGGATGATTAATGGGTACAAAAAATAGTCAGAAAGAATAAACAACACCTAGTATGTGATAGCACAACAGGGTGACTATAGTCAATAATAATTGTACATTTAAAAATAACTAAGATTATAATTAGATTGTAACACAAAAGATAAATGCTTGAGGGGATGGATACCCCACATTACTTGATGTGATTATTATGCATTGCATACCTGCATCAAAACATCTCATGTACCCTATCTCATGCAATACGTAATATATACACCACGTACCCACAAAAATTAAAAATTAAAAAAATTAACTCAAAGTTGATAACAGACCTGATTGTAAAATGGGAAACCATAAAACCCCTAGAATATAACATATATAACATAGGAGAAAACCCAGATAGCCTTGAAGAGGGTGATGACTTTTTTAGATACAACATCAAAGATATGATCCATGCAAGAAAGAATTGATAAGCTGTACTTCATTAAAATTTAAAACCTCTACTCTGTGAAAGACAAGGTCAAGAGAATGAGAAGACAAACCACAGACTGAGAGTAAATCATTGCAAAAGACATATCTGATAAAGGATTGTTATCCAAAATATACAAAGAACGCTTAAAACTCAACAAGAAAACAAACAACTCATTTATAAATGGGCCAAAGACCTTAAGGAACACCTCACCAAAGAAGATATACAGATGGAAAATAAGCATATGAAAAAATGTTCCACATCCTACATCATCAGGAAAATGCCAATTAAAACAATAATGTGATACCACTACATATCTATTAAAATGGTCAAAATCCAAATGCTGGCAAGGACAATATCAAATGCTGGCAAGGATGTGTGGCAACAGGAACTTTCATTCACTGGTGGTGGGAATGCAAAATGGTACAGCCATTTGCAAGACAGTTTGGCAGTTTCTTACAAACGAAACATATTCTCACTATATGATCCAGCAATCACACTCCTTAGCACTTAACTATAGGAGCTGAAAACTGTCCACACAAAAACCTGTACACAGATGTTTATAGCAGCCTTATTTTTGCCAAAACCTGGAAGCAATTAAGATGTCCTTCAGTAGGTGAATTAATTAATATAGTATATCCAGACAATGGAATATCACTCAACATTGTTAAAAGGTAAACTGAAGCACATTTAATTTTTTTTAATGTATTTGAGCAAACAATGATTCATGAATTGGTCAGCTCCAAACTACAAGTAGTTTGGGGAGTTCAAAGACGGAGTGCAAAGGGGAGGTTTTATAGGACAAACATGGAAGTAAAGCAAAGAAAATATTTGACTGATTGTGCAGCTGCTTTATTTGGTGCAGACTCCTGGAAAGTCCCCAGTTATACAACTATAACAGTTGGTGGTTTTTGATTAGTTGAGCTTAAGTTTTCTTTTTCTTTCATATGGGCATTTACAAGAAATAGCACAAGTTTTTTTTTTCCCCCTTTTTAACGGAGTCTTGCTCTGTTGCCCAGGCTGGAGTGCAGTGGCATGATCTCGGCTCACTGCAACCTCCACCTCCTGGGTTCAAAAGATTCTCCTGCCCCAGTCTCCCGAGTAGCTGGGACTACAGGCATGAGCCACCATGCCTAGCTAATTTTTGTATTTTTAGTAGAAATGGGATTTTGCCATGTTGGCCAGGCTGGTCTTGAACTCCTGACCTCAAGTGATCCACCCACCTCGGCCTCCCAAAGTGCTGGGATTACAGGCATGAGCCACTGCGTCCAGCTTCAAGTTAAGTTTTGATTATGTTTGCAATTCAAATAAGGTTAAAGTCACATATGAGACCTAACTGACTTTGTCCACTTACAGATTCTTCAGGCCTGGTCTCTATTTTATTTTAGTTTAACAGCATTAAGAAGAAATGATCTATCAAGACATGAAAAGATATGGAGGAAATTTAAATGCATATTACTAAGTGAAAAAAGCCAATCTGAAATGTCTACATATGTATGATTCCAACTATGTGACATTCTGGGAAAGGCGAAACTATGGAGACAATAAAAAATATCTATGGTTGCCAGGATTTGGAGGGGTATAGAGGAGGGATGCAGAGGCGGAGCACAGAGAATTTTTAGGGCAGTGACAATACTCTATATGATACTACAATGGTGAATATATATCATTATATATTTGTACAAACCCATAGAGTGTAGAACACCAAGAATGAACTCTAATGTAAATTATGGACTTGGGGTGATTATGATGTGTCAATGTAGGTTCATCAGTTTTAACAAATGTGCCACTCTGGTGGGGGATGTTGATAATGACAGAGGCTATACATGAGTGAAGACAGAGAAGGTATAGATTAAATGTGTCTCCCACAAATTCTTTTGTTGAAAACTTAATCCCCAATGTGATGGTCTCAGGAGGTGGAGCCTTTGAGGGGGGATTAGGTCATGAGGCTGGAACTCGTGGATGGGATTAATGCCCTTATAAAAGAGACCCCAGAGAACTCCTTTGCTCCTCCTGCCATCTGAGGACATAATGAAAAGATGGCTGTCTATGAACCAGAAAACGTGCCCTCATCAGACACCAAATCTGCTGGTGTGTTACTCTTGAACTTCCCAACTTCCAGAATAAGAAATAAATTTCATTGTTGATAAGGCCATGCTATAGGACTTTGCTATAGCAGTCCAAAAGGGTTAATACAGGGAATATATGGGAAATCTCTGTACCTTTCTCTCAATTTTGCTATGAAACTAAAATTGCTATTTAAAAAATAGAGTACTTATTTCATTTAAAAAATTGATGACACGGCCAGGGTGCGGTTGCTCATGCCTGTAATCCCAGCACTTTGGGAGGCCGAGGCAGGTGGACCACCTGAGTTTAGGAAATTGACACCAGCCTGGCCAACATGGTGAAACCTGTCTCTACTAAAAATACAAAAATTAGCCAGGCATGGTGGTGCATGCCTGTAATCCCAGCTGAGGCTGAGGCAGGAGAATCTCTTGAACCCAGGAGGTGGAAGTTGCAGTGAGCCAAGATTGTGCCATGGCACTCCAGCCTTGGTGATAGAGTGAGACTCTGTCTCAAAAATAATAATAATAATAAATAAATAAAATTTAAAAATTGATGACAAAGGTTGGATTTTTGCAACAGGCGATTGGATTTGTTACCCATCCTCAAATTCTAGGAATACTCAAAGGTCATTGGTGACTATAAATTGCCTTACATCCATAGACTGTTTTACTCTTGAGTTCCTACAGCACTCTGGGATGAGTGCCCTCCAAGTTATTATTTGCACCTATTTTGTCATTAGGTTTATAATATACCATGCTTCTGTCACTATTAGTTCTAGTACCACTGACCTTTCAGCTTCGAGCTGAAATTTGGGAGAGAAGATCTCAGCATCTTCCTTAGCAAAGAATGAAGCATAAAACTGATTGGGCCTCTGCTTTCTCTTCTCGTGCCTCAAGACCTCTTCCAACTCATCAAACAGTGCTACTCTGGATTGGGCTCCAACAGAACTGCGAAGTAGGAATCTGTTTTCTCTGTTCTTCACTATTAAACTCCCAACCACCAAGATTCAGTATTTCATCACCCCACCTTTCAGTGCTCCTCTCCGACATGGAGCCTAACATGCTCAGGTGACCCCGTTCCTTCTTGCCCTGGGAGACACCAGTCTAATTTCACAAATTCTCGCTGATAGTGCCAGATGACTCTAACATGGAATGTGCTGTTCTCAATTGAGTAGAAAGAGGCCCCAGATCTATCATAACTTAAATTTGGGAGACAGTTATTTGACTTCTCTGACCTTAATTTCCTTGTCCAAAATACAATAATGGTAAAAATAAATACCATCAACTGATAATACCTGTAAAGTGAACTGCAAAGCACAGACAAGTGAATGATTAGATGTTATTGTTAGATTCTCTAAGGCACAGAGGTCAGTGCTGCTTTTGATTCATTGTAATTTTTAAATGTCCTCTAAGTTAAAGAGCCATTCACATTCACAGTGACATTAGTTCACTAGTCTATTAGTGACTAGTGACTCTTCAGTAACTAGTTGACTCTTCCTTTGCCTCTCACCACCATCATTCCCTCTGTTCTAGAGTATTTACAAGCCACAAGGAGTCTATCTAAAGGAGACAGCTAATATCTAAAGGTATAATTCTATGCTCCAAAACAGCAATACTAATTCAAGTATGAATAATATGACCCTATTCCCACAGATCCTTTTTTTGGATAGAATTCTGCTTTTAATGTCTCCACATAAACTGATTATTTTATTTTTTTTTAGAGAGAGCTTACATTTTAATAGGGGAGGTAGACTATGAGCTTGTAAGTATGTGAATAAGCAAAATAATTTCAGAATGTTTTAAGTGCTAAGAAAGAAAGAAGCAGGTAATGGAGTGAAAAGTACTTTAGATTGCGTGGTTAGAGCATATCTCTTTGAGTTGTGACTCTGCGGCTAACCATGGGATACTTTAGGCTCCTCTTGCCTTTTCTAGTTTCTATCAAATCTTAGTTTGCCTCTTAGTCTCTGCTTCCTATCCTAAATCTTATTATTCCTTTGAATTTAGAGTTGCTTTTTGTACATGTTGGATTAACTATGTAGGATGGCTTATTCAATTAGAAACTCATCCTAAATTCCTAGCTCTAGGCATTTGGCCAAATTTCCTCCTAGGAAAATTTTTGACTGGGGAAATCCGTCCATAAGCTGACATTTTAGATTTTAGAGAAATCTCAAAAGGTTTTTTTTCACCTACCCTTTCTCACAAGGATTTCAAAATTAATTTTATTGTGATTCCTATTATCTATCATTTCTTCCATGAACAAATTGCCAAAATCAAATATTATTTTGTCCTTTTTCCATCGTAATTTATTTAAACTATAAATACCAGCATAATTTTTCAGAAATTGCTTTTAAAAGTAAATAAAAAGCATCTATTTCTACTTGTTTTCTATGCCCTTCTTTTTCTAGACTTACAGTAGAGTACAGAAATGAGCTTCAGAGAATCTGCACACTTCCATCAATTATATAAAATAGTTATGGGTGCATACATCTTCCTGGGGAAAGGGCTCTTGCCCTTCAGTCATCATCCACGACTCACCAAAGGTGAACAATAACTATAAGGCCCCTTACTGAGACAATCACAATGAATGTCTGTGAATTTAAGACCTACTTTTGAGTTTTCTTTGCTCTACTACAAGGCTGCAGGTCTTCCCTTCTCCAGTAATTGTAGATTTGTTCACTGTCTTAGAAACAGCAAAAATCCCATGACTGGTCCATCGCTTGCTGCCTAGATAAAAGATAAATGCAGATGGATGAGTCCTTAACATTCCCCTTTGATCTCTCAGACTACTGGGGTAATAACTCTCTGGAGTTTCCTTTCCAGGTCAGTTTGGAAGTTTCTTTTGAACAGCTTTATCTTTTCATTTTTATTGGATAAGAAATTACATTCTGTTCAGCAAGAAACACATTATTCTGTTGTAGCTGCATAGAAAGAAAACCATTTTCAAAATGAATATCACATAGAGGACAAATATAATTCTTGAAAGAAGTTTGGCTCAATGAGGTAAACAGAAAAAAATATTCTAGAGAGATTTCCAGGGAACAAGGACTTTTGGTCACACAGTACTCTATTTGAGAGAGAACAAACTCCTTTCTATAATTATTGGCATTCATTTTTTTGGTTTGCATCAGATGTTATATTAAGAAAAGCACAAAATGACAGAGCATTTTCAATGCCTTTGAATACACAGAAGAATATACATATATCTCTCTGGCCAAATTAGTTATTTTCTGAGTGTAAATTGGTCCCTCTTAGAATACCATTAACTCTTTTAGCATGGAAGAACTAGATATAAAAACAGTACACCTGAATAGCATACTACATGAGCAATTTATCATTCCAATAAGATCAAAATCACTATTCTATAAATAAAATAGTGGCTGACGCAACGTTGAGCACATTATTTACTGCCCATGTTCTGTTAGTTACTTTTGATGGCCTCCTTTATGCCATCATGAGCAACTAACACACTCTATCAAATGCGACAGACCTGCGTCAAACCTCTTCTTCTGCTCCAAAACAAACACCTCTGAAATGAACCTCTGACTTAAGCACTCCATAGCCTGGGGCTCGAGTTTCTCGGCCCCAGCACTCAGCAATACAAGAATTTTGTGCAGGGAACTATACACAACTCCACAGGGTTCCAGGAGGTAGAAAATAAACCATGAAAAATGGGAGAAATTAAGGCTGGTAAGGGAAAGAGAGGAAGAACACTTTTCAATTAATGGGAAAGAAGGTGTGTCTATCACCAGGGATCACTTTGAACACAGGCAGGTCAAGCAGTGACATTTAGGCTGTGATTTGAGGGGTTCAAAAAAAGGTTTTCCTATTCATCCCCATCCCCTAACCAAATTCAGATCCATAGTCCCTCACTGGAAACCCAAGAAGTCAATTTGGAATTCTAAACTTTAGGGACTTCAGAAAGTTAACAAGGTGCATACACTTTATATTATTATGTAACACTCTATAGTGGGGTATGGGGTAGCACCCTACTATCAAATACGTTAATATTTCTGCTGCAAAATGTATATTTCCATTAAATATGACAATGAAGACTATAAAAAGCCTCATGTCAATTCATGATAGGTTTGTACCTAATTAGGTCAGGTCAGCCTTTGCCACCCAACTATAAATTCCCAGAGTGGAATACTGCTATGTTATTTCATCCCAGCCCATCTTTCCCACCTCTTGCACATATGCCTTCCCATAAAAATGCCAGTTGCCTGAGTGGTCCCAAGTCCTCCAGATTTAATTTTATATTTAAATCAAAATGAGTCCAGTTCCCGTCCAATGTAGCATGGGAAAGCCCCTTTTCTGCCACCCCTGCTGTATCTCTACATCTTCCCTGACTCGTCCTTTCTGCTGGATTCCCCTCCTCATTCACCTCTAGCTTCTGGTGGCTGTTTCATTTTCTCTGCCTCCTTTGGCCCAACCACAGAACACAATCCCTTTTCCTAAGACTATCTAATGCAACCAAAGCAGTGGGGTTAGAGAGAAGGGAACAGACACAGACGGTGTTAAGGGGCCGTCAAATGAATGAGAGTTGGCTTTCCTAGGCTGCAAGCAGTGAGGGACAGACGTTATCTCCTGGGCTTGGGATAGTGGTGAAGGAATAGTGGTTCCTGCCAATACAGATGCAAAGTAGTTCCACTGAAGATATCTCATATTAAACAACAGAATTTAACTGAAGATATAGAGAAAATGGGGAGGAGTTTATATCTTGGCACAACACAGAAAATGAATGAAAAATTTTAATTGAAGAATTCACCTCCTTTCCCACCACTCAGAACTTTCACTATGTTTCTTCAAAGGACTCCAGATTCTGGCCATGATGCTGGGCTCCTTTCTTTATATCTATGCCACCCAGTACAATAACCGCTAGACATGTGGCCACTGAGTGCTTGAAATTTAGCTAATCCAAATTAGGATGTGCTGTCAATCTACAATATATTACTAAAAGTAATTTTACCTGTTTATATTTTGTTTTAACTAGAAAACTTAAAATTATATATGACTCACATTGTGTTTTTATTGGACAGCACTGATCTAAGTTTTTCTCTAACCTTCTCCTTCGCAGGGGTCTCTCTCCTCCTCTCTGTCTTCTTTCAGAAACTCAAAAGTTCTCCGATTTGGCACACTAAGCAAGCAATACAGCTCTCTCCTGATCTCAGACTATCCTATCTTGGCCAAGCCCAGGAGGACAAGAAGGAAGGTTGAGGACGGAGTGTAGGGGCCAGTTTCTTTCTCATTTCATTCTCAGAGTGGCCATGAGGGTACTCTCTTAAACGGTCTTTCCTCTCCCAAAAATGAATTCTGCTGCTAATTTTAAAATATAAAAATACTCTTTCTACTACATACAGATATAGAAAATCATACTTATCAATCATGAACTTTGCAGACTCCCTGTAAAATATAAGCAACTTGAAATTCTTGACTTTTTGACTTTCTGTTGAACTAATACAAAAAATTTTGAATGGTGGCTGATTCTTTATTTGAGTCTCAGAGATCCCAGGAACAAGACTGGGAAGGAAAGCAAAATGAGGCTGACACCCTTTAGGGAGATTTTAATCAAGGTACAGCAAGGGCTGATGAAACAAGTCTGCCTGTTGTTAGAGAACACCTTTTTATTTACTCACTGCATGTGTATTGAGCTCTTTCGGGATTGAGCAGTATGGTGCTGAACGGTAAGTGCTCAGAATACTCAAGTTCTCTGGAGGCAGCATCCTCCTCCTGGACACCAGGCACCAAGAAATAAAAGTGCTTGCTTTTCTATACTCCATACCTAAAAATTGTCACCTTCTGGTGATATATCTTGATGGTTGAAAAATGATTCTTATTAATAGTCACCTTTCAATTAGGAGAGAAAAATAAAGATAAGACACTGCAGATATTAAAGTTATACAAATGAGGCTAAAAGATAAGAAAAACAGAAGATAATGCCACAGCTTACTTTTATCTCTAGAGTTAGTAAAGAAAATCTTGCCTTTTTCCCTTGAAACCACCACCCTACTTTATATAACTTAAGAACTCGGGGAATGTGACAGAGTATAATTACCAGCCCTTTCCTTTAAAAATAAAGGTACAAGAATAAAAAGATTACCATGCTTCAATAAACACCTGCAAAAGCTACAGAAATATCATTGTTTCTTTATAAGTCTTGTGGAGCAAACTATTTTTTAACAATATCAGGATTTAATTTAATCTTTGTACACTATTTTTCTGAAGGTAAATTTGGTAAGTTAGTTGAACATAAAGAAGTTATTCTATGTACAATTATTTCATGAATGTGGGAAAAAAAGTCACCTAATTACTAAAAATTACTGATGTCCATATATATTTACAAAGATACCAGTTCTTCTTAGTCAGAATTTCACATTTAATACTTAAAATGATCAAGTTCACATTACATAAATAGTAGTGATACTAACTGACAATACATATTTTCTCTGAGCTAGATGCCATTCTAAGGACTTTACATACGCTGACATTCAATTCTTACCACGATAGTGAGACGTAGGTATACTTAGTAGGTACATTTTATATATGAGGATACTGAAGCACAGAGAGGTGAAGTAACTTGCCCAAGATCATCAGGTAGTTAATGGCAGAGCCATGGGGACATTAACCCAGTTACTCTAATTCCAGAGTCCTCACTTTTTAACACTGTGCTCTACTTCTTAAGACAGTAATAAAGAAATTCATAACATTTGATGCGTTCCTTTATTTACCTAATGATGGTAAGACTGTCTGAAATCTTATATCACCTGACAAAGCTGAACACAGATAGTTAACAAAGCAGACATCAAAAGCAATCTGTTTCAAAAGTAAACTCCAGGCACAGTCCCAAATGACCCAAAGAAGCCAATAATTTACCTCTGAACATCATGTGCAGTTGTATTGACCCTAAAGTTGAAATAAAGACAGTTGTTGGTAAAACGAAAAACCACTCAAACAATGTGATAGAGACGCTCCCAGAAAACATCTGTGGTATGAAGGAGATCAGTGCTAGAATCCACATGAGAAATGAGGTAGACTCGAAATGTCATCAATAGAGAGAACAAAGTAAAGGGGAGAGGCAAGGCAGGTGGAACTGGAGTGAATGTGACTTGATTATTTGTTGAATGTAACAAGAGAAGAATACAGTAGTTGGAATTCTTGCCCAGGGCTTAAATAACATGGTAAGAGAATGATGATGTCTCTAACATGCATTCATAGGAAACTGGAAAGTCTGACGGTATAGGTCATGAAAATCAGTTTAGGGAATGTTCAGTGTAGGATGTTAGTAGAACATTCAGATGGAAATACTTGGGAAATGGTGGGAAGAGATTGAGCGGTTATCAACATGTATA
The DNA here is from genome assembly GCF_028878055.3 of Symphalangus syndactylus. Lineage (NCBI taxonomy): Eukaryota > Metazoa > Chordata > Mammalia > Primates > Hylobatidae > Symphalangus > Symphalangus syndactylus. The sequence goes on along the minus strand of NC_072435.2, from coordinate 75,504,707 downwards.
TTATAGTTTAAACTACAGCACACTACTCCTAGGCATAATGTTTCTAAAGGCAGCCTTCCTAAAGTGATTTTGTTGTATTCAAATTCCTCTAATATTCATTAAGCACCTGCTGTCTTTAAGGCACTCTGATAAGCACAGTGGGAATTCAAAAAAGCCTTTAAGTATATTTTAATTTTATAATCCCTCAAAGAGCTTGAATTTGAATAAAGTAAGAGTAATTTGAAATCAAAGCAGAATATGACAAAAACCATCAAACAAACAAAACAAAAACTTAGTGGATCAAAGAAAGAGAGGGCACATTAGCTGGGGAAATCAGGAAATATTTAAGGAGAGAAGTGGCATGTGGCCAACACAAGATACAGAAAAGATGCAAAAAATGAAGTTGTGCCATGGAATTTCAACACTGAACATTCTAACTGGGAGAAACCAATGTGTGAGTTAAGGCTCAGTTATAAAGGACAAAATTCATATTGGCTTATTTAAATGAAAATGGATTGCTACAGTTCCCGGGTATTTTAAAAAGGCTTACAGAGTAATTAGGACAGCTAACTTACTAAACTTTGTACAGAGGGTCCAGGAATAACTCCCAAGATCCTACTGCAGGAATGCACTTCCAAAGCAGCTGCTTCACCCGCCATGATCAAGGAGCTGCCATCTCCAAGGTCAGCCTTTATGCAATCTGCACCACCAAAATGGATATTTCTTATTCTTTCTCTCTTAACTGCATAATTCAAGTCCTATGTGAATTCATCTGATTGGCCATATCTAGGACCCTCACTATAAGGGAGTGTGGGATACAGGAGTTTTAGCTTCCCAATCTCTGCAGTACAAAAGGACACACTAAAAGGTGGTTGGAAGAGACGGTGAGAAGGATAGTCTAAATGTTTACCACACTGGACATGTTCAGAGACTTTTGCTTAGGATAGAAACCAACCATCCATCCACCAATTCATTTATTCATTCACTCAAAAAACATTTTAGTGTTGAAGATGTATCAGTAATCAATATTAATTTTACACTTCTGACTTTAACTTCTATTCTCTGAGAACACATTGATTCACTATTCAGCTACAGTCTGTTATACTCTTGTGATTTTTTAATTAAAAAAGTAGACTTTATATTTTCTTGACATTGGCCTTTTTTGCTTCAAAATGCTAATGTAGCTATTGGCTTTCAGTGTTGGAATCATTTGACCACTAAAGTAATTGATGTTCTTATCTTGCAACTGGCAGTAAAAGCTCTCATAACTAGTCTTTGAAATATAGGGGATGAAAAAAATCCCTCACTCTCCCCATTCCTATTCACCTGGAGAACACACGTTCTCATCGTCATTTACTAATGATAATCATATGACAGAGGAAGAAGAGCCATAACACTGATAGTTACATTGTACTTACCATTTGCCAAGAACTGTGCTAAAATCAGCTTAGATTATTCCATTTAATTCTTACAACAGCTTTATTAGAGATATTATGATCACTATTTTATAGATGAGGAAACTAAGAACATGAAAGAATAAGAAAATAATCGTATCAACCAATTGGAACGTTTTACCAAGTATAATTACACTTCTAAGCCTTTCTTTCTAACAGAAAGAAAGAAGCCTTTGCCCTAAGGAAAGATTTAGTAAGAATCCCCTATACCCTGTTGGGAACTCGTTCATTCTGATTCAAAAGCTACTCCACATCTGTATAATTGCATGTGTGATTGTCTAAAAAAAGACATCTAACTTAGTTATACCATCTCTGAGAAGGAAAGTCTAACCCCAGATTTATTTATAAACCATAATACTTACTTGTACTAACATCAGAACATATGGTAATCTTAATTTTTCTGTTAAGTCTATTATTTTAGCTCCTCTATCTAAAAGGCTGGGAGACTCCAAAGTGATACTTCTTCCCAAAGAACAGAAACACAGGTTAGAGCTCCATTTTTATCAACGTGAACCAGGTCTCATTTGAGTCCCTGATTTTTAATGGGGAAGTCTCCAGTCATCACAGCAGCACCCTAAAAGATCAATTATGTTCCCCAAGACTGGTTTCCAGTAATTACCCTGGCATCAGAACATGACACTAATAAACTTAGAAACATGAGGCAAGAGTGCCTTACATAGAGTTCCAGCTTGCTGTTAATTTGTGATGGGGCTTTAAATAAGCCATTTAACTTCTTCCCATTTGCTTCCTCATCTGTAAAATCAGGATTAAAAATAAATTCTTAGAATTTGGTAGGCATTAATTATTGTTTTGAAAGCATGTTAAGGTCTGGGCACTGAGCAGAAAAATGATAAAACATCCAAATTAGTGGCCTGATTTGTCTTGGGTCAAATATCTAATTTGGCAAGAGGTTTTGGTCAATTCCATTTCTCAGCAAGTTCATCGAAGTACTGTCTAGGCAGATTAAAGTGATCCTTTTGAAACACCATACCAATGTCTCTTATTGTAAACAGAAAATAAGTGTTCACAATGGATTGTGCCAGAAGTTTAGACAACTAGATGACAACTGAATATTCACTAAAATAGCAATTCAGTGATATGGTTTTTTTCTTTGCTACCGAGGTACTATTCTATAACATGAAATTATAGTAACCACTGGCATTTTTGTATAAATACCACACAGAGCTTTTGGATAGCTACAACAGACTTAACAGAATAAAATTTGAGAGATTAAATATTTCCTGTTGATTATATTTTAAACAGCTCTGTCTTGTTGTTGGAAAGGAAAATAGTCTTTCTACATTAGTAAAATCTCATTTCTGAAACCAATCAGAAAATAATGCACTTTTTTTTCTGTGACTGACAGCATTAATCCAGTCAACAAACATGTATTTAACATTATCATGTGCTAAGTAATATTCTAATTATGGGGAATACCATAGCAAACAAAATAGATAAAAACTTCTACCTGTGTGGAGTTTACATTCTAATAGAATGGGAAGAGACACTGAAAAATAAGAAATAAATATAAACAAACAAAGTACATAATATATCAGATGCTGACAAATACTATTTTTAAAAAATTAGAGAAAAATAACAGAGAATGAAGAGATAGCTGGAAGGGTTGGAATAAGATGAAGATAGCAATTTTAGACAAGGTGGTCAGAAAAGCCCTCCCTGGTAGGAGACATTTGAAAAAGACCTATAACGTTGTTCGTAGCTGCCTAGAGAAATGATGGTCCAGGTAGAAGGAAGAACAAGTCCAGAAGCCTGAGACTTTCCTGGAAGGTTTGAAAAACAGCAAAGAAGCTAGGGTGGTAAGAACAGAGAGAACTAGAAACAGAGCAGTACAAGAGGTGAAAATATATCATAAGGTATACTTCATGAAGTCAAAAAAGATATCCTATTACTACATGGAGAGTAAATTCTATGAGGACGAGGGGATGGCAGGGAGACCTGGCAAGAGGCTGTTTTACTATTGACATGAAAGGTGATGCTGGCTGTGACCAGAATAGCGGAGCAAAGGCGGTTGGACTCTCAATATAGTTTCAGTCAATAAAATGAGGACTAAGAATTGAAGCATTGAATTTAGCACTGGGTAGACCACTACAGAACTTGAGAAGAGTAGCTTTGAGGAAATGGTGAGAGTGAAAGCCTGATTCTAGTGGGACCAAGAGAGAAAGAAGGGAGAGAAATTGAAGATAGTGAGTACAGACATTTCCACAAAAAAAGCAAGTCCAGGAACTGTGAGAATCAGAAGGATATTGTATTCATCAAGGTTTTCCAGAGAAACAAAGCCAATAGGAAAAAGATAGACAGCTATAGATAGACATGAAGAGGTTTATTATAAGGAATCGGTTCACATGATTATGAAGGTTGGCGAGCTCAAAATCTGCAGAGCCAATGTCCCAGTTTGAGTCCAAAGACCAGCAGTCTGCTACAGAATCAGGAAGAACTAATGTCCCAGTTCAAAGGCTATCAGGCAGGAGAATTCTCTCTCACTCAGGTGAGAGTCAGCCTTTCTGTTCTACTCAGCCCTTCAACTGATTGGATGAGACCCACCCACCTTATGGAAGGCAATCTGCTTTACTTAAGTCTACCAGTTTAAATATCAATCTCATCCAAGAACACCCTCACAAAAACACTCAGAATGTTTGACCAGTTATCTAGATATCCCGTGGCCTAGTCAAGTTGAGAAATAAAATTAACCATTACAGATATTGAAATAGAAAATATTAAAATCACCAAGACTTCTTATTAGTGCTAAAGAGTATGACTGTCATTCAGAAATGAAAGTATTCAATAGGCCAGGCATGATGGCTCATGCCTATAATCCCAGTGCTTTGGGAGGCCGAGGCAGGCAGATCACCTGAGGGCAGGAGTTCGAGACCAGCCTGACCAACGTGGTGAAACTCCGTCTCTACCAAAAATACAAAAATTAGCCAGGCATGGTGGTAGGCATCTGTAATCTCAGCTACTCAGGAGGCTGAGGTAGGAGAATTGCTTGAACCTGGGAAGCAGAAGTTACAATGAGCTGAGATCATGCCACTGCACTGTAGCCTGGGTGACAGAGCAAGACTCCATCAAGGGAAGGGAAGAGAAGGGAAGGGAAGGGAAGGGAAGGGAAGGGAGGGGAGGGGAGGGGAGGGGAGGGGAGGGGAGGGGAGGGGAGGGGAGGGGAGGGGAGGGGAGGGGAGGGGAGGGGAGGGGAAGGGAGGGGAAGGGAAGGGAAGGGAAGGGAAGGGAAGGGAAGGGAAGGGAAGGGAAGGGAAGGGAAGGGAAGGGAAGGGAAGGGAAGGGGAGGGCCTCAAGAAATAAAAAATGACCCAGAGATTTGTAATGGACTACAAGAAAGGGTAGTAAGTAGTATAACCTAGTGATATGAGATGAAAGCAGGGACAGAGGGGAGGAAAACTGTGTTGAAAGAAGCAAGGAAGACTATGAGAGGTAACTAACCCATCTGTGGTCCAAGTGATAACAGGAATGTGAGAAAAAAAATAAAACAGACTCGAAGATGATGTAGAAGTGATGTCTTCATGGGAGAGCCATGTTTTAGCTAGACAAAGGTCAACTGAACATTCAGAGATTAGAAGACGCCCAAGATATTGCTGAAGACTACCTGTAAATTCCAGAGGCACATGAATAAGGTTTCAGGACTTGGAAAACTGTTGGGGATGCACCAGAAAAATCTGATATGCAGAGACATGAGGGGATGGAAACCAGCAGTGAGAATTGCCTGTGGGTCCTGGGCTTCTTATGATTACTGACATAAACATAGACAAAAAGCATAATGAGAATAATTTGGTCTTAAGGTAGATAGCAGTGAAGATGCTGTAAGCTTTGGTGGGAAAGGGGGAGGATTGTTGCCAAGAAACAGAAAGCAGGTCCTCACTTCACTGCTGCCAATAATGATATGAAGACCCAGGGAATGGGAGTCTTATGTGGCATTAAAGTTTCGTGAGTAGTGGACTACAAATTCAATTAAACAATATTTATTAGAAGACATTTTTTGTGCAAAAACATAAAACTGTGAGTAGAGGATACCAAAATCACATGTCATTCCTTTAGAGAGGTAATCATATTCCAAAGTTTAGAATAAAATAGCCTACTTAAAAACCATAATTCAGGGCTGAATCTGCCAAGTGTCATGAAATTTGTGGGTGTTATAGAAGTCCATAAGAAAAGGAAAGCTCATCAGTTGGGAGAATGATAGCAGTTCCCTAAAGAAGTGACATTTAAGACAGACATCAAAGGATGGATAGAATTTTGCTAAATGGAAATAGAATTCTTATCCAGACTTCATTTGGAAAATAAGACAAAATCATTAAATGTTTTAGAACAGGAAGATGCATCTGGTGTGGTGCATAAAATGGGGAGAGAGGAAAATAATCTAAAGGTTGAAAGACTTCTCAGTTGTCTAGCAATAGTCTAAATGAATAATAGGATGGTAACATTAAGAATGGAAAGGAAATGAAAACCTAATTGTATCATTCAGTCATTGCTGGAATAATGCTATTTAACAAACAATGCTGAAATTCAGTGACTCTACTTTTTTTAAATTTTAGCTTTTACTTTTGTTTGTTTGGGTTTTTTGTTTTTGTTTTTGTTTTTTTGAGACAGAGTCTCACTATGTTGCCCAGGCCAGAGTGCACTGGCACAATCTCAGCTCACTGCACCCTCTACCTCCCATCTCAGCCTCCCAAGTAGCTGGACTACAGGTGTGCACCACAAAAGCCAGCTAATTTTTTGTATTTTTTGTAGAGATGGGGTGTTGCCATGTTGCTTAAACTGATCTCGAAATCCTGAGCTCAAGGAATCCACCCACCTCTGCCTACCAAAGTGCTGGTATTACAAGCATGAGCCACCACACCCAGCCTTTTTTTTTCTTGATCACACATTTGTGCATTGTCTAGGAGTTAGCTGACCTAGTCTGGGCTTGAATGAGCTTAGCTCTAAGCTGTAGGTTGGATCCTGGGCTGCTCCATGTTTCTCTTATCTTCCTTAGGCCAATGGACAGGAAAAAACACCAGAATGCTAAACATTTTACCCTGAGTAACAAAAAATAAAGAAGAAAAAAACAGTTGAAAAGTTAATGAATGATTAGACTGTAAAGAGACCAAGTGCAGGTAATCAGAGTTTCTGTGCAGCTCCATTAATTTTCAAGTAAATTTCATATATAAGCATCTCTAATACATATCTCAAAAATTTTAAAGTTCAGGAGACATATAATAGTTCATTTATTTAGAAGACATTTTCAATCCCATATTCAATAACCATTGCCTAAAAAAACACTGCCTAAATAGGTGCTAGCATAGGCGCTTAATATAACAAAATAATAAGGTAATGAGCCCTTTTTTTTTTCAAGGAAATTTTGAATACAGAAGAAAGATCCTAATGATAAACATTCAGATTGTTTTCCTTAAAGATAACAAGAAGAAGTAACTAGAACCTAATCTTGGCAATTAAAAATAATTAAATTTAGTTACTTCATTTGTATTTTAAACTTAAAATAAGTTAATGGAATTAAAGAGTTAAATAAAATGTACTTTTAAAATAAAAGTAACAGGAGAGATGCACAAAGAAGGAAAAGCTAAGTATTCATCTTGCCCTTCCCAACTCATGTCCCTGTTGAAAATGGGGGAAGACATTCATAAATTCTAGCATTATCTTCAAAACCACCTTCATAATGTTCAACCTGCTTGACACGCAGGTGAGAGGAACAGGGCAGAGAACCTTCATTCATTTAGAATATTTACCTGGTCTTGAAAAGTGTTGTGGCCCAAGTGATCAGTAGACAATCTTTACATTTTAGAGCACAGATGATGAATATTTAATTTGTAAGTGGTCAAATCTTGATCACCTGGGCAGATTCTCAATGAATCCAAGACAAATTTTGCAAAATATATAATCATAATTAATAGTTTAATACCTTTATTGCGACTCCAGCAAGAGATGAAAGAGAAGGTAATATAAAGTCACTGTCTAAAACATTTAGCTCCTCTAGGGAAGGGTATGAAGTAGCAGAGATGAGTCTTGGCTGCATGGATTAAGTTTCATTTCTCATTCTGTTTACCTCTCAGCAGATAAAACATCTTCAGAGAAAAAACAGAAGGAGAAAAATAGTTCAGTACATTAGGCAAATAGACATGAAGCCTATATGTACACTCCACACATATTTTTATATTTTTGTCATATATGTGAGATTTCAGTAAGAGCAGCCTATAAGACTACATCTGATAAATTAAAAATCAAAATTGGTAAATAAAAAATACAAATAAAGTTTAAATGATGGCATATAAAATAATACAATAATCAGACTATAAAGGTTCAGCACAACTTATGTAGGTGTGGCGCCACATAAAGACACAAACAGTGAGAAGGGAGGTAGTTCAGTACTCTCAAACCCTAGCGTACATCAGACTCCCCTGGAAAGTATGCCAAAAGACAGATTTCTGGGCCCGACCTCCAGAGTTTTTGATTCAGTAGGTCTGCTGAGGGGGCAGAGAATGTACATTCCAAGTAAGTTCCCGGTTGATACTAAATGGAGTAGTTAATGATGAAGGATGTGAAACATTTATTGATGTTGTATGTTCTTACAAACTCTATTCTTGCTACTTAAGCAATACAAAATATTAAAAGGGCTTTGGAATCAGAAATAGTTTTGACTTCCCACTCTATACTTATCTTCTGTGAAACTTCAGGGAAGTTACTAAACTTCTCTAGCCAATAGTACTCATATCTGCAAAAAAAGAAAAAAAGACACTAAGACCTATCTTGAATGATTCTTACAGGCATTAAATGAACTAATGTATCTAAATCAATGAGTTTCATGCATGGGTTATAATAATAATAAAGCTAAATAAATGCCATTTGTTATTATTATATTATTACAAAAGAAAATTGTATGGTACCTAGCACACAGTAAATATGCAGTAAATGTCAGTTGCCCTCCTTTGATTCATCTCACATTAAACTAAATAAAACATGCAGGTGATTCTCATAGGACATAATTCACTGAAAATGGAACAGTTGGTCAATATCATCTTTCATAAAAATTATTTTGTACAGGCTGTGTGCAAAGTCCTTTTTTGAGTATTAGAATACAAAAATAAAGTTCCTGCCCTCAGGGCCTCTGACTCTCCTTTTCCTAACAATATTCTATTCTCCCTTTTGGGAAAGCCTCCAGCATGTATACTCTTGGTTGGAGCTATTGTTCTCTATGCACTATGGAAGCAGAGATCTCTTCCACAAGCTGGACCAGACAAGGGATGGACATGTGACTTAATCTGGGCCAGCTGGATTTTCTATGGGTAGGACTTTGAATTCAAGGAGGATGCAAAGACAGGGGGTAGTTGGAGGTCAAGGTCATGGCAGCAGTAGTGGTAGTGACCAAGTCCTTACCAAGATCTTCTTGCCATGAGACTTGCTGTGCCTCCTACTTCTTAAGCTTCCAGAGCTTCCTTGGTTCCAACTGTCTCAACCCTGATCTTCTAGCCTTCTGTGGATTCCATGAATCCTTCCTGTAAACTCTGACTCCCCAAACTCTTTGGGGGGAATGAATAGGTACATGGGAATTACGTTAGCCAGTGTTTGCTTCCATTGTTTTAAACCAAAAATTAAATGATACAGATAGAATATGAGCTGAATTTTAAAAGAAAGGTTGAACTCATGAAAGCAGAGAAGAAAGATCATAGCATGATAGGAAATATGGCAGATATGTGGGAATGGTTGAAGAAAAATTGTTAGATTCATGTGATGAAAACAACATGCTCATATAAATGAATTCAAAGAAGAACTTCTCTCTGGCAAATCAGCCTAGAAAATTATTTGCCCCCCTCTTTAGTGTTCGTAAGCTCAGTCAGCATACCTTTATTCCTAAGGCAAAAATCACAGCATATACTGTAGAACTTAGCTTCGCCACTCCCTTCTCATCCCCACACCCTCTCTAGTAGTTTATCAACCAAAATTTCTCACCCTAGTCCCCTGACTTCCATTTCCTTTGAGAACCTGTATAACATCTTCCCTCGTCTGTTCTCACACTGGCCTGCTCTTTCTGGTTTAGAGCATCTTATATTCTTTGATACATTCTTTCATTGGCTCCATTCCAATTTCCAACTCTTCAAGTTGTCATTGAAAGCACAGTTCTGACCTTTAGCTCATGCAATCTAACCAACATTTCAGACTAAATTGGCCTCAGCATCTATATCCAAGATGAATGCTGATGTGTTTTCTCTGCATCTTTGCTGGAACAATTAGTCTGTCTAACTGAGGGGAAATATATCATCAGAACAGATGCATTCCCAACTGGCTTGAATCCAGCCTCTTCCAAACACAGGGCATGATGGAATGACTTGTTCAATAAAAATTGTTTTGGGGAAAAAATTGGCAGTAGTTTTATAATGATTGGAATGAGGAAAAAACTGAATACAAAGAAACCAGTTAAGAAGAACAAGTATGACATAGACTTGGACAAGAGTGGTAATAGGATATTTCAGAAGAAAAAAAGGAGATAGAAAATTACAGAGGAAAAACAGGCAAGACTTGGGAGGAAAAGAATGGAGATAAATCAAAAATAAGTTCATGGTTTTCAGCCATGACCAAAACAGAGAAATTGAAAGGATATGCTGCTGGTTGTAAGAATCAGTTTTATATGGGGTCATGGAAGTTAAGGGAACAAAGAAGAGTTTCAAAGCAATGAGGGCAATCAATAAAGCAAATGCTATAGAGAGGTCAAAAAAATGAGTGAGTTAAAAAAAAAGTTTTTAGATTTGTTTTCTAAAAGGTCACCGGTGACTATGAAGAAAATTTCAGGAAAGTAATGGGGCTGAATTCAGACCACAGGGAAATTAAGAATGAGTAGGCAGTAAAGAAACAGAGGTAACAAAGTATTTTAGGAAAGTTCAGAAGTGAAGAAAATGTAAAAGAAAAAAAAAACGAGATAGTGATTCAAGGTATCAAGAGGAAGGGTTATACCATCCTCATTACAAAACAACAAGTAAACTGTAAAATGGTGCTTCTTCCTAGTAGTATTAGTTGATATTTTTGACATTAAAAGCCAATGTATTGTAAAAAGGACTGGGACAATTTCTTTCTGTTAACACCTGTTGGCTTGACAAGTTATGACATAATAGTTGATTAGATAGATGCTGCCTCATAAACATAGAAAAATATGACTAAAACACAAAAAGACCAAAGTATTGACAAGTCTTATTCACACCTTTCTACTCTCTAAAAGAAGTTGGTTTTGTTCAATATGGAAGCAAGACAGAGAGAAAAGGGTTTTTAATTCAAAGCTTACACTCTCTCTTCCAAGAGCATATTTAAAACTAATTGCTTTATAAAATACAGAGTGCAGGTGGGTGGAGCCAAGATGGCCAAAAAGGAACAGCTCCAGCCTACAGCTCCCAGCATGAGCAATGCAGAACATGAATGATTTCTGCATTTCCAAGTGAGGTACTGGGTTAATCTCACTAGGGATTGTTGGACAGTGGGTGCAGGACAGTGAGTGCAGTGCACTGAGCATTAGCCAAAGCAGGGCGAGGCATCGCCTCACCCAAGAAGCACAAGGGGTCAGGGAATTCTCTTTCCCAGCCAAGGAAAGGGGTGACAGATGGCACCTGGAAAATCGGGTCACTCCCACCCTAATACTACGCTTTTCCAATGCTCTTAGCAAATGGCATACCAGGAGATTGTATCCCACACCAGGCTGGGATGGTCCTACGCCCACGGATCCTCGCTCATTGCTAGCACAGCAGTCTGAGATCAAACTGCAAGGCAGCAGCGAGGCTGGGGGAGGGGCACCCGCCATTGCCAAGGCTTGACTAGGTAAACAAAGCTGCCGGGAAGCTCAAACTGGGTGGAGCCCACCACAGCTCTAGGAGGCCTGCCTGCCTGCCTCTGTAGACTCCACCTCTGGGGGCAGGGCATAGCCAAACAAAAGGCAGCAGAAACCCCTGCAGATTTAAATGTCCCTGTGTGACAGCTTTGAAGAGAGTAGTGGTTCTCCTAGAAGGCAGCTGGAGATCTGAGAACAGACAGACTGCCTCCTCAAGTGGGTCCCTGACCCCGAGTAGCCTAACTGGGAGGCACCCCCCAGTAGGGGGAGACTGACACCTCACATGGCCGGGTATTCCTCTGATACAAAACTTCCAGAGGAATAATCAGGCAGCAACATTTGCTGTTCACCAATATCCACTGTTCTGCAGCCTCCACTGCTGATACCCAGGCAAACAGGGTCTGGAGTGGACCTCCAGCAAACTCCAACAGATCTGCAGCTGAGGGTCCTGACTGTTGGAAGGAAAACTAACAAACAGAAAGGACATCCACACCAAAACCCCATCTGTACGTCACCATCATCAAAGACAAAAGGTAGATAAAACCACAAAGATGGGGAAAAAACAGAGCAGAAAAACTGAAAATTCTAAAAATCAGAGCTCCTCTCCTCCTCCAAAGGAACGCAGCTCCTTACCAGCAACAGAACAAAGCTGGATGGAGAACGATTTTGACAAGTTGAGAGAAGAAGGCTTCAGACGATCAAACTACTCCCTGCTAAAGGAGCAAGTTTGAACCCATGGAAAAGAAGTTAAAAACCTTGAGAAAAGATTAGACAAATGGCTAACTAGAACAACCAATGCAGAGAAGTCCTTAAAGGACCTGATGGAGCTGAAAACCACGGCACGAGAACTACATGACGCATGCACAAGCCTCAGTAGCCGATTCGATCAACTGGAAGAAAGGGTATCAGCGATGGAGGATCAAATGAATGAAATGAAGCGAAAAAAGAAGTTTAGAGAAAAAAGTATAAAAACAAACAAAGCCTCCAAGAAATATGGGACTATGTGAAAAGACCAAATCTATGTCTGACTGGTGTAGCTGAAAATGACGGAGAGAATGGAACCAAGTTGGAAAACACTCTGAAGGATATTATCCAGGAGAACATCCCCAATCTAGCAAGGCAGGCCAACATTCACATTCAGGAAATACAGAGAACACCACAAAGATACTCCTCAAGAAGAGCAACTCCAAGACACATAATTGTCAGATTCACCAAAGTTGAAATGAAGGAAAAAATGTTAAGGGCAGCCAGAGAGAAAGGTCAGGTTACCCACAAAGGGAATCCCATCAGACTAACAGCTGATCTCTTGGCAGAAACTCTACAAGCCAGAAGAGAGTGGGGGCCAATATTCAACATTCTTAAAGAAAAGAATTTTCAACCCAGAATTTCATATCCAGCCAAACTAAGCTTCATAAGTGAAAGATAAATAAAATACTTTACAGACAAGCAAATGTTGAGAGATTTTGTCACCACCAGGCCTGCCCTAAAGAGCTCCTGAAGGAAGCACTAAACATGGAAAAGAAAAACCGGTACCAGCCCCTGCAAAAACATGCCAAATTGTAAAGACCATTGAGGCTAGGAAGAAACTGCATCAACTAACGTGCAAAATAACCAGCTAACATCATAATGACAGGATCAAATTCACACATAACAATATTAACCTTAAATGTAAATAGGCTAAACACTCCAATTAAAAGACACAGACTGGCAAATTGGATAAAGAGTCAAGACCCATCAGTGTGCTGTATTCAGGAAACCCATCTCACGTGCAGAGACATACATAGGCTCAAAATAAAGGGATGGAGGGAGATCTACCAAGCAAATGGAAAACAAAAAAAGGCAGGGGTTGCAATCCTAGTCTCTGATAAAATAGACTTTAAACCAACAGAGATCAAAAGAGACAAGGAAGGACATTACATAATGGTAAAGGGATCAATTCAACAAGAAGAGCTAAATATCCTAAATATATATGCACCCAATACTGGAGCACCCAGATTCATAAAGCAAGTCCTTAGAGACCTACAAAGAGACTTAGACTCCCACACAATAATAATGGGAGACTTTAACACCCCACTGTCAATATTAGACAGATCAACGAGACAGAAAGTTAACAAGGATATCCAGGAATTGAACTCAGCTCTGCACCAAGAGGACCCAATAGACATCTACAGAACTCTCCACCCCAAATCAACAGAATATACATTCTTTTCAGCACCACACCACACCTATTCCAAAATTGACCACATAGTTGGAAGTAAAGCTCTCCTCAGCAAATGTAAAAGAACAGAAATTATAACAAACTGTCTCTCAGACCACAGTGCAATCAAACTAGAACTCAGGATTAAGAAACTCACTCAAAACCACTCAACCACATGGAAACTGAACAACCTGCTCCTGAATGACTACTGGGTACATAAAGAAATGAAGGCAGAAATAAAGATGTTCTTTGAAACCAACAAGAACAAAGACACAATATACCAGAATCTCTGGGACACATTCAAAGCAGTGTGTAGAGGGAAATTTATAGCATTAAATGCCCACAAGAGAAAGCAGGAAAGATCTAAAACTGACACCCTAACATCACGATTAAAAGAACTAGAGAAGCAAGAGCAAACACATTCAAAAGCTAGCACAAGGCAAGAAATAACTAAGATCAGAGCAGAACTGAAGGAAACAGAGACACAAAAAAAACCTTCAAAAAATCAATGAATCCAGGAGCTGGTTTTTTGAAAAGATCAACAAAATTGATAGACCGCTAGCAAGACTAATTATGAAGAAAAGAGAGAAGAATCAAATAGATGCAATAAAAAATGATAAAGGGTATATCACCACCAATCCCACAGAAATACAAACTACCATCAGAGAATACTATAAACACCTTTATGCAAATAAACTAGAAAATCTAGAAGAAATGGATAAATTCCTGGACACATACACCCTCCCAAGACTAAACCAGGAAGAAGTTGAATCTCTTAACAGACCAATAACAGGCTCTGAAATTGAGGCAACAATTAATAGCTTACCAACCAAAAAATGTCCAGGACCAGATGGATTCACAGCCGAATTCTACCAGTGGTACAAGGAGGAACTGGTACCATTCCTTCTGAAACTATTCCAATCAATAGAAAAAGAGGGAATCCTCCTTAACTCATTTTATGAGGCCAGCATGATCCTGATACCAAAGCCTGGCAGAGACACAACAAAAAAAGAGAATTTTAGACCAATATTCTGATGAACATCGATGCAAAAATCCTCAATAAAATACTGGCAAACCGAATCCAGCAGCACATCAAAAAGCTTATCCACCATGATCAAGTGGGCTTCATCCCTGGGATGCAAGGCTGGTTCAACATATGCAAATCAATAAAAGTAATCCAGCGTATAAAAAGAACCAATGACAAAAACCACATGATTATCTCAATAGACGCAGAAAAGGCCTTTGCCAAAATTCAACAACCCTTCATGCTAAAAACTCTCAACAAATTAGGTATTGATGGGACCTATCTCAAAATAATAAGAGCTATCTCTGACAAACCCACAGCCAATATCATACTGAATGGGCAAAAACTGGAAGCATTCCCTTTGAAAACCAGCACAAGACAAGGATGCCCTCTCTCACCACTCCTATTCAACATAGTGTTGGAAGTTCTGGCCAGGGCAATCAGGCAGGAGAAGGAAATAAAGGGTATTCAATTAGAAAAAGAGGAAGTCAAATTGTCTTTGTTTGCAGAAGACATGATTGTATATCTAGAAAACCCCATCAGCCCCAAATCTCCTTAAGCTGATAAGCAACTTCAGCAAAGTCTCAGGATACAAAATCAATGTGCAAAAATCACAAGCATTCTTATATACCAATAATAGACAAACAGAGAGCCAAATCATGAGTGAACTCCCATTCACAATTGCTTCAAAGAGAATAACATACCTAGGAATCCAACTTACAAGGGATGTGAAGGACCTCTTCAAGGAGAACTACAAACCACTGCTCAAGGAAACAAAAGAGGATACAAACAAATGGAAGAACATTCTATGCTCATGGGTAGGAAGAATCAGTATTGTGAAAATGGCCATACTGCCCAAGGTAATTTATAGATTCAATGCCATCCCCATCAAGCTACCAATGACTTTACTCACAGAATTGGAAAAAACTGCCTTAAAGTTCATATGGAACCAAAAAAGAGCCCATGTTGCCAAGTCAATCCTAAGCCAAAAGAACAAAGCTGGAGGCATCATGCTACCTGACTTCGAACTATACTATAAGGCTGCAGTAACCAAAACAGTGTGGTACTAGTACCAAAACAGAGATATAGACCAATGGAACAGAACAGAGCCCTCAAAAATAATGCCAAATATCTACAACTATCTGATCATTGACAAACCTGACAAAAACAAGAAATGGGGAAAGGATTCCCTATTTAATAAATGGTGCTGGGAAAACTGGCTAGCCATATGTAGAAAGCTGAAACTGGATCCCTTCCTTACACCTTATACAAAAATTAATTCAAGATGGATTAAAGACTTAAATGTTAGACATAAAACCATAAAAACCCTAGAAGAAAACCTAGGCAATACCATTCAGGACATAGGCATGGGCAAGGACCTCATGTTTAAAACACCAAAAGCGATGGCAACAAAATCCAAAATTGACAAATGGGATCTAATTAAATGAAAGAGCTTCCGCACAGCAAAAGAAACTACCATCAGAGTGAACAGTCAACCTACAGAATAGGAGAAAATTTTTGCAATCTACTCATCTGACAAAGAGCTAATATCCAGAATCTACAATGAACTCAAACAAATTTACAAAAAAAAAAAAAAAAAAAAAAAAAAACCCATCAAAAAGTGGGCAAAGGATATGAACAGACACTTCTCAAAAGAAGACATTTATGTAGCCAAAAAACACATGAAAAAATGCTCATCATCACTGGCCATCAGAGAAATGAAAATTAAAACCACAATGAGATACCATCTCACACCAGTTAGAATGGCCATCATTAGAAAGTCAGGAAACAACAGGTGCTGGAGAGGATGTGGAGAAATAGGAACACTTTTACACTGTTGGTGGGACTGTAAACTAGTTCAACCATTGTGGAAGTCAGTGTGGCGATTCCTCAGGGATCTAGAACTAGAAATACCATTCGACCCAGCCATCCCATTACCGGGTATATACTCAAAGGATTATAAATCATGCTGCTATAAAGACACATGCACACGTATGTTTATAGCGGCACTATTCACAATAGCAAAGACTTGGAACCAATCTAAATGTCCAAATACGATAGACTGGATTAAGAAAATGTGGCACATATACACCACAGAATACTACACAGCCTTAAAAAATGATGAGTTCATGTCCTTTGTACGGACATGGATGATGCTGGAAACCATCATTCTCAGCAAACTATCGCAAGGACAAAAAACCAAACACTGCATGTTCTCACTCACAGGTGGGAAATTGAACAAGGAGAACACATGGACACAGGAAGGGGAACATCACACACCGGGGCCTGTTGTGGGGTGGGGGAAAACGGGGAGGGATAGCATTAGGAGATATACCTAATGCTAAATGACGAGTTAATTTGTGCAGCACACCAGCATGGCACATGTATACATATGTAACAAACCTGCACGTTGTGCACATGTACCTTAAAACTTAAAGTATAATAAAAAAAAAAAAAAAGAAAAGAAATCACCAGGTGAAGGAAAATGTTAATGAAACGAAAGGCATTCACTCTGTCCTCTTACCTGGAGCCTGGTTCAGGCTCTGGACTCCAGGGAAAGTGAGCAAGAGGGAGAAAAAAATAAAAATAAAAAAATAAAAATAAAATCCAGAGTGCAAGCTAAGGACTCAACTTGCAGAGCAACTGCATAGATTTCTGCATTTGGAAACTTGGTCTTTCCAAGTCATAGAAATGAAAACAAAGCATATATGAAAAATGACTACCCTGCTGTTATTTGAGTGTTTGCATACTGTTTCCACAAAGAAGCAGAAACCCAGTGTCAGACTTGTGCACACTCAGAAAGGTAACAGACAGCATCTGGGGAATGACACTAGAGAATGTGCCTCATTTCTTTCGCTCCTTGCCAAGCTTACCTTGACATTTACTTCTATAAACATAGTCAGCAAAGACTATGAAAAGAAATTATCTTCTGAATTTACATCTGGATTTTTTCTTAGCTGCCACATCTTAACCAGCTAAGAGAGTTTTCCTCTTCATTTCTATAATAATACTAATAATTAATGATACAAAGTATCTTGTATTGCATCTTATTCCTAACTTCTTCCCTGACTGCTAGTCTCATTTTCTTTTTGCCGTAGCACAGTTAAATGAAAAAGAACAATTATTTTTGTCTTTCATTGATTATTCCGGTATGTCATAATGGTTGCAGAAAGGAAACACAGGGACACTTAAAATTATTCTGATCTTGATGTGACAGTCTATTATTTCTTTTTTTGCTTATACATTGGAATTTTATCCTAGAACTAAGTTCATAAGGTAGAGGTATATACGTATATTAATTCTAACTGTGATCTCAAGTACTTTTTTTCTTTTTAAACAACTCAAAGTTTTGAAAAGGATGGATTTGGCGATTGTTCATTTTTTGTGGTATTTTTCTTAATCAATCAAAAATGATTCAAATGAGACAGTTTGAGCCTCAGATGGATTTGGGGCTTGAATTATTTATATTGGCCATATGATGATTTTGCACTCATCTCTTTCTCGTGTTTACAACATCATGTTCCGAAATAAAGTACAAATTATAAGTGTCTGTCACTGTGCATTTCTCTTGTGCATTTCTTGCATTCTTACTCCTCAGCAACTCAGGCACACCTCCAATTACTGCAACTCAATACAAATTGTTCCTGCTTAAGATTACTAAAGGATAAAAGGATTGGCCACTAGTCCCACATACACCCACAAAGAACCTCCCACTATGGGTTTATATGATTCTATCATCCTCATAATGTCAGTTAAGCTGTGTTAGCCTAAATATTACATTATAATTTTAGACAATCTACATGATACAAAGAGAAGTGTTTTAGTGTCAATTTTTCTATTTACTTGGCCAATTAGAAAACCAAACAAGATAATTAAAGCTGCTCTTATGGTTTGGTTTTTTATTTTGTTTTGTTTTGTGGGGTCGTTGATTTTGTCTAAACTGTATGAATCCAGTTTGTGTTATATAGATTCTCTGCTCTAGGGAGGGATTGGAGACTGCTATATAATGGTGTCTAAGGATGAGGAAGTTGTTGCAGATACTTAATGTCTATACTTGCAGTGTGTTAGAGTCAAAAGTTCTTGGGTTTTTTCTCCAAAATATCTGAAGAAGGAGCTGAAGAGGCAACAGTCTGCTTGAAAGGTAGCCTTTGTAGTCTTGTCTTAAGCTGCATACACATAGAAATCATTCTGTTTTTATTTAGTGTTTCTTTGAGGTGGCTTTAGAGATTGTCATGAGTCTCCTGGTTCCTGAGCCAGATATTCACAAACAGGTGGTTTATTGTGAAGTATTCTCAGCAATAATGCTTGTAAAGGAGTGAGGAAAGCAGGACAGGGCAGAGGGAGAGGTTGACCTGCAAGGCAGTTGTAACAGAGGCCTCAGCCCTTCTCACACAGTTCTCTGAAGCTTGAATATCCCCTTAGACCTGAGCTGAAATGAAGCAAGGAGCTCGGCCTTTGTCCCTCCACACACCCTACCCTAAATAACTAGTCATAGGAAATATGCTGCCTCCAAGAATGGGTTATAAACTTGCTCAGCCAAAAGAATTTCTTGGGGAAGGAATCAGTTGTGAACTCTCAGCACTGGACACTTCTGGTCCTCAGGGGAATAGGGTCTTTGTTCTGAAGGCAGGATCTGGACTATGCTCCATAGTGTCTACTACAGGGGTAGAGAGAGTCCTTGGGTTCTGTCACTGCCTATAAACCCAACTCTGCAGACAAATTCATGAAGAGGTGAGATTTGTATAGTTTGTGTTTTTATATTGAGGGAATCTTTTAACAAGTCATCTTACCTCATTAAAAATCTAAAACTTCTCTTGTGTAGCAATATTCATATTGAAAGCCATTTCCATAGGTTAAAACTTTAATTTCTTAAATCAGTATTTCTCAAACTTGGATTTTTGGAGAGATCCTCCAACGAGAGAGAATCCTTAGGATTTTTTTTCAAGGAATTTGCACCTTATTCAAGTATAGGAAATATTGGAAGTAGTGGCAAAATCTGGGCTCAAGAATCAGAGTTGAGTTTAAATCTTTCATGTGTTGCTGCTTGCTAATTGTATAACAACAGGTATGTAACTTTTTTTTAATCCTTTATGCTGTCATTCACAAGGTGAATGTGATGAAGATTAAATAAAATAACCCAGCTAGAATTCAGCATAGTGCCTGGCATACTTAGAAACTCTAATTAAATGATATTTGTTGTCATTATGTCAGTAAATCTTTCAGTTGCTTTGATATAACTTGGTACACATCTTTTTGCATTATCTGAAAAAAGATGTTAAGAAGAAGAAAATTAGAAATCTATCACCCCAACTATCCCATCCTATGATTGGCCAAATGTTGTGGTGAAATAATCAAGCTAAAGACACAAGCTCAAAGACAACCAACATGTTCAAACTCTGCTACTCCAGAAAAAAAAAATGGTAAAAAGTCTAAAGAGCTGCATTTAATAAGATCAAAAGAATTGAACTATTGCTTTCTAAGAGGAGAGAAACTTTTTTAAAAGGAAAACAAACACAAATCAATCTCAGTCTCTAAAGACAACTGATGAAAAAATTATTAATTCCATTAAATCATGAATCTAAGAAAGTTTTTGAAACATAAATGGTATTCAATAGATAGTCCCTGAATTGAATTACATCATATGAGTAGAGTGAACATAATCTGGTTTACTATGTAGTATTTTAAAATTGAAGAATTTAATGAATACCTACTGTGTACAAAAAATTGTATTAAAGGATGAAGGCACACAGATAACTAAGACATACTTTCTGCCTTTATGAAACTCACTGGGTAAGTGTGAGAATGCCATGTCAACAAATCAGCATAATACAATAACAGAGTACATGAGGGAAGGGGCCACTAACTCTGATGAGAAGGGTCAAGTTAAGGGCATTAGACACTTTCCTATAAACAACAGCAAGACAACAAAGGTTTATAAGCAGAAGGTTGACATTATTGCACCCTGCGGTCTGCTGCTAGTGTTGTAATCACAATGGCAGACATTGTGATTATATTATGTACAATCTCTATTATAGACAATTTCTACCATTGCAATTATAACACTAGCAGCAGACTGCAGGGTGAACTGAAGCCAGGTTGAATTTAGGGGCAAGGAGACCAGCTAACAAGCTGTGCCATTTATCCTTCTGACTGTGAACTATTGACTGCTTCTGACTGCTTACAGAGTAAGAAGAGAAATGATAAAGAGAACAGGTTCTAAAAGAGTCAAGAGAGAGTCTTGCATTCTTCATAGAACTCAGAATCATATTTCACTGGCCTTAGGAAGATGCACTCCCAATGCCCTGCAATCCTAATTCTAAAATCTTGGATTCGGTAGCTGTCAGCTGGGTCAAAAGGTCAGCCCCTTGATGCTGTTTCCTCTCTTCTTCCCACTGTCTTTTCTAGAATATAAACAATCACACTCCTCAAATTCCCATCAGATAGGAAATTGTGATTCCAGGGAAATAGGCCAAAATTAGCCAGCTTCCTCTCCATGAGCAGGCCTCTTCTCGATAAATAAAATCCTATTTCCTTTGAAACCAGAAACCTTGCTTAATATCCAATATCAATATCAAAGAGCAATTCTTCTCTTTCTTAAAATGACCAAAAAAAAAAAAAAACAGATCTAAGATTAAACACTTCTTAAGACAAGAGATTTAGGACCTCTCTCAGTCAGAATGTGCCTGATAAAATGACTTTTCCAGTATACTATTTTTAGCTTTCATCTTTTTCCTACCAAAATATGTTCTCACTGGTACAAAATGTTAGCTTACATGCAATAAGAGTCATTTTTCTCCAATTCTGTTATTAGTAGGAAAAAAAACCTCCGCCCAAGTAAAGCAAATGCTGTTTGAAATGGTGTCAATTAAACCATATTTGACATTACTCTAGAGGATAATTATGTCAAATGACTGGTAGAGATTTACTGATTGAGCTCTTGTTTACTACATTTGTAAGTATATTGAATTTAAAGCTCATTTACAAGTAAACACTTCGGGCACGTGAGAGTCAGTGTCCACTTCACCTTCCTAAGCCATTGGGGTTGGAAAGAAAACGTTACACTCTTTCTATCCCCCTCCTAGCGCTATGAGATCATCCAAATCAGCAAATACTGTAGTTTACCCATCATTGCAAAATCAGCCAGCATCTATCTCAGGCATGCTTCACAGCCGATGGCAGCTGAGAAAGACCTTTCCATAGATTTGTATGATCAAAGAGCTCAATCTAGGAGCACAAAACATGATTATCTTGGCAGCATAATTTCCTCCAATTTCCCTCATCTGAGGCTGCCAAACTCACCTCTTCCCTGCCTTGGGCCAATCTCCTAAATTAGACAGTGACTTGGGGTGTTCCTATAGCTCTGAGAATAGAGAAGCTGCATGATCCCCACATCTTTAAGGGAAGGTAAAAAATAGTCTACACTAGAAATGAAGACACCCAGGCAAGAGACTTATCACTGGCAGTGATGAGACAACAGGCTTGATGGGACAGTCCAGGCTTCCTGAAGGAGATAGTTCTAAAGATATGCTTTGAAGAAAGGAGAATATGTGTTTTTGATGAGGAAGCATGTGCGGGAAGGGCATTTTAAGATGTGCTCTTGAAGAAGAAAAAAGCAGTAGCAGGAAGGGCATTTTAAGATTGCAGGAAAATGTGAACAAGAAATAAAGTTAAGAAAGCAAAGTTTGTATCCAAGGAAACCTGTGAAATCCAATTTGGCTGCAATTAGGTATACGGATGCTAACAAAACAGAACTAGATAGAAAAGGCAGGTTTAATTGATTTGAGGATTCTTCTAGGTCCTACATAATGAAGGTTGGATTTAATTTAATGGACTCTTGGAAGTGAATGATGTTTTGAAGAAGAAAAAATAGGATCAGATGCTTTAAGGATATTATTCTGGCAAGAGAAAGGAGAGGCAGGAGGTATGGAAAACATCAGGTGGCTATTTCAGGCAAAATGTACTCAGAGCCTGAGTTAACGTGATGGTAATGGGAAAGAAATGAGTTAGAAGATTCAAGGGGCATTGTGGAGCTAGGTTCTAGCTAGCTAGAATGTAGAAATGTAGGTTCTACATTTCTAGGCTTCTGACTGTGATTGCAGAGTAAGAAATATGAGTCAAAGCTTACTCCAAAGTCTCTAACTTAAATGAATTGAATAATTACTGCCATTAATGGAAAAATAATCAATGACATTAATAAAAAAGTCTTGTTTTAAAGAACACGATGAGTTCCATTTTATATATATATATATATATATATATATATATATATATATATATATATATATTTTTTTTTAAGTCACCCAGAGATAGTTTATTGCCTCTATTTTATGGATGGTAGTTAACATGGTAACTAAGATTCAAAGGTAAAAGTGATTATGTCAGATATATCTTACATGCCACCCCTGATACTCTGGGCCCCATTTGTCTCTTGAGCCATTATCCAATTGAGACAGTTGAATCTTCACTTTGATGACCAACTCCATATGGACTCCAGTAGGCTTTCCCAACAGCACGGACTTCATGCCAATGGATCACCTTGCATCTCCTGTCCTATGGCTTTCCTGTTGCCACTGGAGCATAGAGCCCCACCTCACTTGCTCACAATGTACAGAAGCAGAAGGAAAACAAAACCAAGGTTCAGGGAAGCTGACACACTTTATGGAATTATTTGAACAATGACAGATGAGAGTTCATTGATAAATTCTTTTTCCCAAGATGGGCCATCCAGAGATGTGGTAGTTTAATATGTTCTCTTGGAAGGAGAGGCTTAAGAGTGAGTAATCAGTTGCATTTGATACCAGGTGGTAAAAGATTCGCTCAGAATATATCCTCATTTGACTTTCCTTTCTTCCTCATCTCATTCTCCTTTTACTCACACCAGCCTTCCTGGGATTGCATTCCCTAATAAAAAATTTCATCTAAGCTTTTGCCTCACTTTTTGTTTTCTGGGGGACCTGGACTAAAAGAGTGATTAAAGCCTCAACAAAGATTGGTTGTAAATTTTATAAGCATCATTGGTCATTAAGATTAATGCAGTGGATGACTGGGGCAAGATGGCTAAATAGGAACAGCTCCTATATGCAGTTCCCAGGGAGATCAACGTAGAAAGCAGGTGATTTCTGCATTTCCAACTGAGGTACCCAGTTCATCTCACTGGGACTGGTTAGACAGTGGGTGCAGCCCACGGAGGGCAAGCAGAAGCAGGGTGGGGCATGACCTCACCTGGGAAGCAAAGGGCTCAGGGAACTCTCTCCCCTATCCAAGGGAAACTGTGAAGGACTGTGCCATGAGGGACGGTGCTATCCGGCCCAGATACTACACCTTTCCCACAGTCTTCGTAATCCACAGACCAGGAGATTCCCTCAGGTGCCTACACCACCAGGGCCCTGGGTTTCTAGCACAAAACTGGGCGGCCATTTGGGCAGACACCAAGCTAGCTGCAGGAGTTTCTCTTCATATCCCAGTGGCACCTGGAATGCCAGCGAGACAGAACCATTCACTCCCCTGGAAAGGGGGCGGAAGCCAGGGAACCAAGTGGTCTTGTTCATCAAATCCCAGTCCCACAGAGCCCAGGAAGCTAAGATCCACTGGCTTGAAATTCTTGCTGCCAGCACAGCAGTCTGAAGTCAACTTGGGACACTGAAGCTTGGGCGGGGGAGAGGCGTCCATCATTACTGAGGCTTGAGTAGGCAGTTTTCCCCTCACAGTGTAAACAAAGCCACCAGGAAGTTCGAACTGGGCAGAGCCCACCAATGCTCAGCAAATGCCCAGTAGACAGATCGCCTCTCTAGATTCATTTTCTCTGGGAAGGGCATCTCTGAAAAAGAAAGGCAGCAGCCCCAGTCAGGGGCTTATACATAAAACTCCCATCTCCCTGGGACAGAGCACCTGGGGGGAAGCAGTGGCTGTGGGAGCAGCTTCAGCAGACTTAAATGTTCTTGACTGCTGGCTCTGGAGAGAGCAATGGATTTTCCAACACAGTGCTTGAGCTCTGCTAAGGGACAGACTGCCTCCTCAAGTGGGTCCCTGACCCCCATGCCTACTGACGGGGAGACACTTCCCAGACAGTTCCTCTGCTCCAGAGGAAGCAGAGGAAAGAGGAGGGAGCAATCTTTGCTGTTCTGCAGCCTCAGCTGGTGATACCCAGTCAAACAGGGTCTGGTGTGGACCTCCAGCAAACTCCAGCAGACCTGCAGAAGAGGGGCCCGACTGTAAGAAGGAAAAATTACAAAGAGAAAGCAATAGCATCAACATCAACAAAAAGGAAGACCACACAAAAACTCCATCCAAAGTTCACCAAGAGCGAAGACCAAAGGTAGATAAATCCACAAAGATGAGGAAAAACTGGGGCAAAAAGGCTGAAAATTACAAAAACCAGAATGCCTCTTCTCCAAAGGATCACAACTCCTCACCATCAAGGGAACAAAACTGGACAGAGAATCAGTTTGATGAATTGACAGAAGTAGCCTTCAGAAGATGGGTCACAAACTTCTCCGAGCTAAAAGAGCATGTTCTAACCAATGCAAGGAAGCTAAGAACCTTGATAAAAGATTAGAGGAATTATCAGCTTTAGAGAAGAACATAAATGACCTGATGGAGCTGAAAAACACAAGAACTTCATGAAGTATACACAAGTATCAATAGCTGAATTGATCAAGCAGAAGAAAGGATATGAGATTGAAGATCAACTTAATGAAATAAAGTGTGAAGACAAGATTAGAGAAAAAAGAATGAAAAGGAACAAACAAAGCCTCCAACAAATATGGGACTATGTGAAAATACCAAACCTACATTTGATTGGTATACATGAAAGTGATGGGGAGAATGGAACCAAGTTGAAAAAACACACTTCAGGATATTATCCAGGAGAACTTCCCCAACCTAGCAAGACCAGCCAACACTCAAATTCAGGAAATACAGAGAACACCATAAAGATACTCCTCGATAAGAGCAACCCCAGGACACATAATCATCAGATTCACCAAGGTTGAAATGATGGAAAAAAATGTTAAGGGCAGCCAGAGAGAAAGGTCAGGTTACCCACAAAGAGAAGCCCATCAGACTAATGCGGATCTCTTGGCAGAAACCCTACAAGCCAGAAAAGAGTAGGGGCTAATATTCAACATTCTTAAAGAAAAGAATTTTCAACCCAGAATTTCATATCCAGCCAAACTAGCTTCATAAGAGAAGGAGAAATAAAATCCTTTACAGACAAGCAAATGCTGAGGGACTTTGTCACCACCAGACCTGCCTAACAAGAGCTCCTGAAGGAAGCACTAAATAGGGAAAGGAAAAACTGGTACCAGCCACTGCAAAAACAAACCAAAATGTAAAGGCCATTGACACTATGAAGAAACTACATCAACTAACGGGCACAATAACCAGCTAACATCATAATCATAGGATCAAATTCACACATAACAACATTAAAATTAAAGGTAAATGGGCTAAATGCCCCAATTAAAAGACACAGACTGGCAAATTGGATAAAGAGTCAAGACCCATCGGTGTGCTGTATTCAGGAGACCCATCTCACGTGCAAAGACACACATAGGCTCAAAATAAACAGATAGAGGAAGATTTGCCAAGAAAGTGGAAGAAAAAAAGCAGGTGTTACAATCCTAGTCTCATAAAACAGACTTAAAACCAAAAAAGATCAAAAAAGGCAAAGGGTATCACATTATGGTAAAGGAATCAATGCAACAAGAAGAGCTAACTATCCTAAATATATATATGCACCCAATACAGGAGCACCCAGATTCATAAAGCAAGTTCTTAGAGACCTACAAAGAGACATAGACTCCCACACAATAATAGTAGGAGACTTTAACACCCCACTGTCAATACTAAAGAGATCAACGAGACAACAAATTAACAAGGATATTCAGGACTTGAACTCAGCTCTGGACAAAGCAACCTAATAGACATCTACAAAATCATAACAGTCTCTCAGACCACAGTGCAATCAAATTAGAATGGAGGATTAAGAAACTCAATCAAAACCACACAACTACATGGAAACTGAACAACCTGTTCCTGAATGACTACTGGGTAAATAATGAAATTAAGGCAGAAATAAATGAGTTACTTGAAACCAATGAGAAAAAAAGACACAATGTACCAGAATCTCTGGAACACAGCTAAAGCAGTGTTTAGAGGGAAATTTATAGCACTAAATGCCCACAGGAGAAAGCAGGAAAGATCTAAAATTGACACCCTAACATCACAATTAAAAGAACCAAAGAAGCAAGAGCAAACAAATTCAAAAGCTAACAGAAGACAAGAAATAACTAAAATCAGAGCAGAACTGAAGGAGATAGAAACATGAAAACTCTTTTAAAAAAATCAATTGAATCCCGGAGATGGTTTTTTGAAAAGATTAACAAAATACATAGACCACTAGCCAGACTAATAAAGAAACAAAGAAGAATCAAATAGACACAATAAAAAATGATAAAGGGGAGATCACCACTGATCCCACAAAAATACAAACTACCATCAGAGAATACTATAGACACCTCTACACAAATAAACTGGAAAATCTACAAGAAATGGGTAAATTCCTGGACACATACACCTTCCCAAGACTAAACCAGGAAGAAGTCAAATCCCTGGATAGACCAATAACAAGTTCTGAAATTGAGACAGTAATTAATAGCCTACCAACCAAAAAAAGTCCAGGACCAGACAGATTCACAGCTGAATTCTACCAGAGGTCCAAAGAGGAGCTGGTACCATTCCTTCTGAAACTATTCCAAACAATAGAAAAAGAGGGAATCCTCCATAACTCATGTTATGAGGCCAGCATCATCCTGATACCAAAACCTGGCAGAGACACAACAAAAAAAAAAGAAAATTTCAGGCCAATATCCCTGATGAACATCACTGCAAAAATCCTCAATAAAATACTGGCAAACTGAATCCAGCAACACATCAAAAAGCTTATCCACCACAATCAAGTTGGCTTCACCCCTGGGATACAAGGCTGGTTCAACATACACAAATCAATAAACGTAATCCATCACACAAACAGAAAAAATGACAAAAACCACATGATTATCTCAATAGATGCAGAAAAGGCCTTCAATAAAATTCAACACCCCTTCATGCTAAAAACACTCAATAAACTAGCTATTGATGGAAGATATCTGAACATAATAAAAGCTCTTTATGACAAACCCACAGCCAATACCATACCGAATGGGCAAAAGGTGGAAGCATTCTGTTTGAAAACTAGCACAAGACAAGAGTGCCCTCTCTCACCACTTCTACTTCACATAGTACTGGAAGTTCTGGCTAGGGCAATCAGGCAACAGAAAATAAAAGGTATTCAAATAGGAAGAGATGAAGTCAAATTATCTCTGTTTTAGATGACACGATTGTATATTTAGAAAATCCCATAGTCTCAGCCCCAAAACTCCTTAAGCTGATAAGGAACTTTAGCAAAGTCTCAGGATACAAAATCAGTGTGCAAAAATCACAAGCATTCCTATACACCAATTATAGACAAACAGAGAGCCAAATAATGAGCAAACTCCCATTCACAATTGCTACACAGAGAATAAAATACCTAGGAGTACAACTTACAAGGGATGTGAAGGACCTCTTCAAGGAGAACTACAAACCACTGCTCGAGGAAATAAGAGAGGATACAAACAAATGGAAAAACATTCCATGCTCATGGATAGAAAGAATCAACATCATGAAAATGGCCACACTGCCCAAAGTAATTTATAGATTCAATGCCATCCCCATCAAGCTACCATTGACCTATCTTCACAGAATTAGAAGCAACTACTTCAAATTTCATATGGAACCAAAAAAGAGCCTGTACAGCCAAGACAATCCTAAGCAAAAAGAACAAAGCTGGAGGCATCACGCTACCTGACTTCAAACTATACTACAAGGCTGCAGTAACCAAAACAGCATGGTACTGATACCAAAACAGATGTATAGACCAATGGAACAGAACAGAGGCCTCAGAAATAACACCACACATCTACATCCATCTGATCTTTGACAAACCTGACAAAAACAAGCAATGGGGAAAGGATTCTCTATTTAATAAATGGTGTTGAGAAAACTAGCTAGCCATATGCAGAAAACTGAAACTGGACCCCTTCCTTACACCTTATACAAAAATCAACTCAAGCCAGATAAAAGATTTAAATGTAAGACCTAAAACCATAAAAACTTTAGAAGAAAACCTAAGCAATACCATTCAGGATACAGGCATGGGCAAAGACTTCATGACTAAAACACCAAAAGCAATGGCAACAAGAGCCAAGATTGACAAATGGGATCCAATTAAACTAGAGAGCTTCTGCAAAAGAAACTATCATTGGAGTGAACAGGCAACCTACAGAATGGGAGAAAATTTTTGCAATGTATCTATCTGACAAAAGTCTAATATCCAGAATCCACAAGGAACTTAAACAAATTTACAAGAAAAAATAACCCCATCAAAAAGTGGGCAAAGGATATGAAGAGACACTTCTCAAAAGAACACATTTATGCAGCCATGCAGCCAACAAACATATGAAAAAAAGCTCATCATCACTGGTCATTACAGAAATGTAAATTAAAACCACAATGAGATATCATTTCACACCAGTAAGAATGGCAATCATTAAAAAGCCTGGAAACAGATGCTGGAGAGGATGTGGAGAAATAGGAATGCCTTTACACTGTTGATGGGAGTGTAAATTAGTTCAACCATTGTGGAAGACAGTGTGGCAATTCCTCAAAGATCTAGAACTAGAAATACCATTTGAACCAGCAATCCCATTACTGGGGATATACCCAAAGAATTATAAATCATTCTACTATAAAGACACATGCACACATATGTTTATCACAGCACTATTCACAATAGCAAAGACTTGGAACCAACCCAAATGTTCATCAATGGTAGACTGGATAAAGAAAATGTGGCACAAATACACCATGGAATACTATGCAGCCATAAAAAAGAATGAATTCATGTCTTTTGCAAGGACATGGATGAAGCTGGAAACCATCATTCTCAGCAAACTAACACAGGAACAGAAAACCAAAAACCACATGTTCTCACTCGTAAGTGGGTGTTGAAAATCAGAACACATGGGCACAGGGAGGGGAACATCACACACCAGGGCCTTTCAGGTGGTGGGGAGGAAGGGGAGGGATAGCATTCGGAGAAATACCTAATGTAGGCCGGACGCGGTGGCTGACACCCATAATCCCAGCACTTTGTGAGGCCGAGGCAGGCGGATCCTGAGGTCAGGAGATCGAGACCATCCTGGCTAACACGGTGAAACCCTGTCTCTACTAAAAATACAAAAAATTAGCAGGGCGTGGTGGCGGGCGCCTGTAGTCCCAGCTACTAGGGAGGCTGAGGCAGGAGAATGGCATGAACCCGGGAGGTGAAGCTTGCAGTGAGCCAAGATGGTGCTACAGCACTCCAGCCTGGGCACAGAGCGAGACTCCATCTCAAAAAAAAAAAAAAAAAAAAAAAAAAAACCTAATGTAGATGACAGGTTGATGGGTGCAGCAAACTACCACTGCACATGTATACCTACATAACAAACCTGCATGTTCTGCACATGTATCCCAGAACTTAAGGTATAATAAAAAAAATTTAAGTATTATAGGAGTGTGTAAGGTAATTTACTAGATTTTGTGACATTTGTGATAATCGTCAGCTTTAAAAATTTTATATTTTGTTGTAATTTCTTTTCTTATTCTAAATACATATTCACTTTCATATCTAAAAAAAAAAGAATAAAGACTAATGTGGTGGTCATCAGTCACCAGTGCTATTCCAGTTATCCTTCTAGGCATATGGTACATTTGTACTTCTCTCATCCTTTGATATTGGATGTGGCCAATCAGGTGTTACTCTGGCCAATAATGAAATAAGTTGAAGAGACATGGATCCCTTTGAGCTCTAAAAGCTTTGAAAGCTAGTGTCAAAGTGTTCTGTGTCCCCTCTAAATAATGAAATCCTCTTTCATCCAAACCTGTATAAGTATCCTTCAAACAAATCACATGGATCAACAACAATGGCAGAGAAAATTTCTCACAATGCATAGATACAGCATAACTCAGAGACAAAGTAAAATAAGATACTATGAGTTTCAAATGGCATGATAAACTAAATGAGTAAAGATATTAATGTTTGGGAAACCACATTTCTCCGCAAATGAAAAAGAAGATACAAATAACAAACAGAGAAAGAGCCCTGTGTTGTTTGATTTAAAATAGAATTCATGTCAATATAAACTCCTATTTTATTTTGATCCATTTTGAGCTCTGACCTTGGCAAGGGCCTGCAAGTAACAATAGCTTCATAGCAATGAAAACATTTAGTTTTAGATTTTTGTTTCTAAATATCATTCCATACTCAGTCTTCTTAAAGAAATTAATGATTCTAAAGTTGGGGCATAAGAAGCACAAGATGAGTCTAGAGCATATTTTTTCCGTGTGTCATAAAAGAGAAAAGAGGTTAAAGACTGGAGAGGAGTCAGAAAGATATAAGAGCTGTCTTAAAGCCAAATCTGGAATAATTTGAGCAAAGAATAATGATAACCATAAATTATATATGTGTGTATATATATATATATTTTTTTTTTTTTTTTAAATCCATGTGTCCAGAGTGTTACTAAAGAAAGGAGGTGGAGGAGAACGTCTTTACAGAAGAATGTCAGCTAACAAATGTTAGAATTAGAAAACCACCAATTTAATAATTGATTCAAGCAAAAGTCATCAATGGATGCTAAAAGCATTGGGTGAAAATTTAAGATACAGGATACTGACACATTCTCAAAGTATCTCCCACATAGATTGCCATAAATTGCAAAGAGAAAAAAAAGTAACAATGAAAATATCTAGCAAATGTCACTTTAGCCAAGTAATCAAATTTCACATCACCAATTTGGGACAAATGCCTCTTGATATGATTCAAGTGCTTAGCATCATTTGTGTTAAAAAAAAAAAAAAAACTAGAAATGTATTCCACCCACTTACCACTACAGAAAGAACAATTATTCAGAATTATTGCAGAATAATTAATCAGAATTACTGCAAAATTCAAATGACACAATCCATTTGAAAAGGAAGCAAGTCAATATGACAAAAATCCAATGTTCTAAAGCCAGTTCACCGAAAATCAATTAGATTAATGACTAAATGTAAAAATAAATCTATTTGCCAACTTCCTGATATTAGCAACTTACAAAAGGCTTATTTAACTTTTATTTTAGTTTTGGGGTACATGTGCAGGTTTGTTATATAGGTAAATTGCATGTCATGGGGTTTGGTGTACAGATTATTTCATCACCCAGGTAATAAAAATAGTACTCAATAGATAGTTTTTTGATCCTCTCCCTCCTCCCACCCTCCACACTCAAATAGGCCCCAGTGTCTGTTATTTCCCTCTTTGTGTCCATGTATTCTTGTTACTTAGCTCCCATTTATAAATGAGAACATGTGGTATTTGGTTTTCTGTTCCTGCATTAGTTTGCTTAGGATAATGGCCTCCAGCTCCATCATGTTGCTGCAAAGGGCATGATCTTGCTTTTTTATGGCTATGTAGTATTCCATGGTGTAAATATATCATATTTTCTTTATCTAGTCTACCACTGATGGGCCTTTAGGTTGATTCCATGTCTTTGTTTTTGTAAACAGTGCTGCAATGAACATATGTGTACATGTGTCTTTATGGTAGAATGATTTGTATTCTTTTGGGTATATACTCAATAAGGGGCTTGCTGGGTCGAATGGTAATTCTGTTTTAAGTTCTTTGAGAAACCACCACACCGCTTTCTACAATGGCTAAACTAATTTACATCCCCATCAGCAGTGTATAAGCATTTCCTCTTCTCCGCAACCTCACTAGCATCTGTCATTTTTTCACTTTTTCACTTTAATAATAGCCAAAAATTCTGACTGATGTGAGATGGTATCCCATTGTGGTTTTGATTTGCATTTCTCTAATGATTAGTCATGGTGAGCATTTTTTCATATGCTTGTTAGCCTCATGTATGCCTTCTTTTGAAAAATGTCCGTTATGTCCTTTGCCCACCTTTTAATGAGGTTGCTTTTTGCCTGTAAATTTGTTTAAGTTCCAAAAGTCTTGTTGCTTTTAACTCTTCAAATAACATTTCATTAAGTGTGAGATAATTTGTTACAGCAGAAATAGGAAACTAATATAGCCATTCTAGGCCAGTCGGTTTATAACTAAAGTGTCAGCTGATCCCAGACGCCTGAGCAAGCCCAGCCAATATCAGGCAGATGATAAATCATTCTATTCAATATAAATTACTATAAAATTTATAAACGGTTAGAAGACACACATTTTTGGTACATGTAAATTCTTTGTAAATTCGTCAAATTGGTAATTCATTAAAATTTTTAGTAAACTAACCAAAGTAAAAAAAATGCTTCAAAAACATAGTATTAATTTTTTTAAAAAAAGAAAAAAACATAGCACTAATAAATATTGTCATGCATTTCACTGATGAATTGATAAAACTAAGTAGGATAGGCATAACAAATAAAGGAATTTAATGGCCACTGTTGCATTACTTTCTATACAGTATTATTAATTAAATATAGCTGAAGCAGTTATAAAATATGGAATAATGCAATCCAGAGAATCATACATTATGAGTACTAGTAAGGCAAGGGATATAGGATTGTGTGCATGTGCACACACGTGTGTATGTGTGTGCATATGTTTCACGAGATGGCTGCAAAAGTCTTCAACTCCTGTTATAATATGTGCCAGTTGCCTGAAAATCTAATAATCAGTTTAGGAAACATATGGAGAAGAACAGGAAAGGAATTACCAAAAAATATATCAAGAAAAAAAGAGGAACAGGAAACAAGAAAAGTGGACATTCAATCTCTGGAGAGATAAAACAAATACACAGGTGATTGTCAAACCATTGAGAAATAACCCTAAAACAGATTACCAGTCTAGTGACTTGGGACCCTGGACATAATCTGTGAAGACTGAAATACAACAGTATCAGCATGAGGTAGTTTCTGGTAGTGTGAAAGCCACCCTCTCCCAAATGAAGGCAGGAAAAAATGATTTCATGAGAAGATAAATCTGCTAAGAGCTGAAGAATCTTCATCATTTCATGCATAAATGTGTCCACACACAAATACCGAATGGTAATATCTGAGTATAATATCTGAATGGGGCACAATGGCTTTGTAGTCAACAAATGTTTTAGTCGATATACTGCAGCAGTTGTGATTTGTGCCCACTCATCCTTGTAGATCTTGGAATTATTCCTTTTTGTTTTTAGTGATGTCATATAACATTTGGTCTCACAATTAAATCTGAACAGATCCAAAAATAGTTTGCTCGTGTTTTTATGGAAATGTTTTTATCTGCAAATGGTTGATGGTTTTTCCCAGTATCTTTTGGAATGAAGCCTTTGATGATTTCCAGTGGGTACACTGTCAGGTATTGACAGCAAAGTTCCAGTGCTTTATAAACTTTTCCATAAAACAATCTTCAGATATAGTTATTTAAATTTAGTCATGCCAGGGATACCAATTTACCACTTCTTATCCAAAATCAAAAAGTCTGAATGGGCAAAGGGGAGTATGATGGGGAAAGGCAAGAGTTGGGAAACAGAGAGGAAAAATGTTATTGTATTAACATCAGGGTTCATGATACTTCTAATTCTTGATATATATTTAAACATTTATATAGACTGGGCCAAAAGCATCAATAATTTTCACTCTTCAGGTGAAAAGGGTCTTAATTAGAACAATTTAGACACTGCTCAAGAACAATAATAATATATGGTACAATGACAAAAATCTGTGGGTTATCCTGAAATAACATCTTCTAAATTAATATTACTATTTCCTTTTATTACAGAAATGTAGCTAGTATATGAGAAACTTTCTCAAAATAGCTAGCTGTGTGACCTTAGGCAGACAATCTAACTTCTTTGGGCCTTAATTTTAAAATAAAGAATGAACCATAGGTTCTCTTCTACCTGTACCATTTTATAATTGAGTGATAATTGAATTTATTTTGATGTGACTTTTTCTCCACGTTTTAAACTCACACTTGCTTATGTTCTTAGAATAGTTTTAAATATATTTTACCCAAAGATAGGAAATTGCTAATTTAGTCATGATTTTTTTTCTCAGCATACTTTCTTAATTTCAGTTTGTTTGTTTGTTTGTTTTGCGATGGAGTTTTGCTCTTGTTGCCCAGGCAGGAGTGCAATGGTGCAATCTCGGTTCACCGCAACCCCCACCTCCCTGGTTCAAGCGATTCTCATGCCTCAGCCTCCCAAGTAGCTGGGATTACAGGCATGCACCACCACGTCTGGCTAATCTGTTGAATTTTTAGTAGAGACAAGGTTTCTTCATGTTGGTCAGGCAGCTCTCGAACTCCTGAATTCAGGTGATCTGCCCACCTCAGCCTTCCAAACTGCTGTGATTACAGGCAAGAGCCATCGTGCCAGGCCAGTTTTTATTTTCGAGTATGTTTTGGTTCATAATAAAAATTATGAATTTACCAGATTTCTTTAAAAGATTGATGATATACGATCCTTACTAAATCTTTTGTGTGACAATCTATAGATACCTACAATAATGGCTTGCACTTAAAATGTGCCCAACTAGGCAGCTCTCTCCCACCCCTACAACACTGCTTTCACCCCCTTGACATGCTCTCACCCCTCCAACGTATGCCTTCTTGAGAAAATAAGGAAGACAATGAACAACTAAGGCACTGTATCCACTCAATTATTAAGTGTATCCTTGGCACTAGGTAGCTAAGTGAGTTGGGTCCTTCCCCAAGTTAGGTAAGTGCTTGCTACCATACACAGGAGAGAACACGCCTCTCTTGGCAATTTAACTGGTCTGAGGCAGGGCCTAAGTATCCATTTTTTAAAGCTCCCCTAGTGATTCTAATGAGCAATAAGGGTTGAGAAATGGAAAAGCTTAAGGTTTGTGCCTTTTCTAAGTATTCACTCTTCCCAACAATCTGGATATGGGAGAGATGTGAGATTGGGATGTTTCTCACTGGATCCTGGCCCCATCACAAGTCTACTGCATTTTGGGTATTCAAATCCCAAAGTACTCCTATCTCCTGTACTAGCTTGTAAGCTGCTTTCAGAGTAGGTTCCCTGCCTCATACATCACTGAATCCCTTACAGCATCTAGCACATGGCTTAACACCTTCATGCTTCATTAATCATCTTCAGGTTAAAATAGAAATGAATATTGGGAATTCTGATCTTTGCAGCCCAACTTCTGTAGGTGTTGGGATTCAGTCAACAGGGAAAAGATCAAGTTATTTTCTGTATGAAATAAATTATATTTTGACCCCTGGCCACAAAAGATCAATCATATTTTAAATAGTACTGATGAATCTTCAGAAACAAGGCAAAAGTTATCAGTTATCAGGTGCCTAGAATATAATATTATCTTGAAAACAGTTACATCATTACAGGCCCATTTTTCTTTTTCAAATAGTTGTGTGAATGTTTGCAAAGGTATAGGCATTTTTAGAATAATACTAGCAGTATTTCCATATTATTCAGCTATTACTATGTTCCTAAATGGAGAAAGTCATGCAATAAATATTGAATGCCAACTATGTGCAAGGCACTCTGCTAGGTGGTACGTATACAGCAGTGACAGGACAGCTTTTATGGAGCCTGCATTCTAACACACAAGATAACTAATTATTCAATTACATTTTAAATGAGTGCTATGAAAGAAAAGTAGAATGATTTGAATATATAACAGATCCAATTTAGCCACAGGGTCAAGAAAGTGATATTTGAGCTGACTGTTGAAGAATTCATAAGAATTAACTATGGGAAGAGAAGGGACAACATTCTGGCATAGGCACAGCAAGTGAGAAGATGCCACAGTCAAAAGGAATGTGAAGCCTGCAAGAAAACAAAAGAAGATCCTTATGACTAGAGCTCTGAGCGTAAAGAGTTGGTAAGAGACAACTCTGGCAAACTAGTCCATCCATCAGTAGGACTTTATTAAAGTTTTAGAATATACCTTAAGAAATAACAGGAAACCTTAAAAGCTAAGGAGGAACACAGTCAGACATATTTTTTCAACCACCCTGACTACAGTGAGGGGAATGGATACAATTGGGAGTGGGGGAAAATTGAAGGGAAGAGACCATCAGAAAGGCTGTTTAAGTAATCAAGATAAAGAGATTGTATCTACAACTAGTGGGGTGACAGTGGAGATACAGAGAAGTAGCCGGTTCAAGAAATACTTAAAGCTAAAATCAACGGGACTTGGTAATCAACCGGACATAGGGGTGAAGGAGGAAAAGGAATAAAAGCTGATGCCCAGTCCCCTGGCTTCGACTACTAGGCAATTACATGCTGGTGCAGTTCATACAAGGAACACATGAAAAGGTCTACCATTGAGAGAAAAGCCACAAGGACATTTAATTGATGATAATATACAGCAATGGCTCTGTTCTTGGCACTGTTCTAGGTGCAATGGATATATCGATGGTAGGTAAGATAGATAGATAAATAAGCTGATTGATAGATCGTCGCAAGTCTGTGAGATAGATTCTATACATTCCACAGTTTACTTAGGAAACAGAGTCCCAGGGAGTTAAGTAAGTTGCTCAGTCACACAGTTAGTAAGTGCACAGTCTCTCAACCACTGCATTCTGCAAACTACTTGTATTGAGTTTGAGTGGATTTATCAACTAGTGGATTCATAGGTCTGGAATTAATAGAAGCCTGGATTGGAAAAATTGTTGCATAAGGGAACATAAGGTTACATTTCATAATTAAGAACATTTCTTGATTCAATTGATCCTTGGAGACCAAACACTCTTTCTCCAGAATAAAAAATGTGAAATGGAACAGATTAATATTGGAGCTCTTCCCAAGGTATTTTCTGTTTAATTACAGTGAGGACATCAATACCACAACACTTCACCTACAGCAATTTCTCCCCTTTACAGGTATGGTGTGGGCTCAAGTAAACAGATCCCAATCTCAAGTTTCTCTTGCAATTAGTTCTGTGCCCTTGGAAAAGTTGCTTTAGCAGTGTGAGACTCAGTTTCTTCATCTATTAAATGAGGATTTTTTAAAAAAACTGCTTTTACACTTACTGTGATGATTATATGATATAATGTAGATACTGGACTAGGCACTATATTTAAAAACTGTTCCCTATTATGCTATCGCTCTACATGATTAATATGTTACAACAAGGCTATCATATAATTATTTGTCTTATTTTTCATTAATTGAATTATAATGCAGTTGTGATAGAACATAGGCTGAAAAGAGATAAAACAGTCTCCACTCAGCCTTCCATTTTTGGCACCTATCCAAGAGCCATAAAGCCAGAAAGGAGGATGTTCAGGAGAATGAGGAAGTGTGTGTGACTACCTTAATTCTTACACTCAAATATTAAGAGCATTTAAAATTCTTTGTGCTAAAAAACTGGATACATATTCCACCCACTTACCACCACAAAAAGAACTTACAGCCATGAGGCCTGTACTAACTTGTACCACACCATTTTATTTGAACTCTTGCGGTAACATCAACCTTTCACGTAGGAGGAGCAAGCAGGATTTGTTAAAGAGAAAAAGCAAGAGATTCTGCAGGAACATCTTAAGTGCTTTTAAAGCAAACATTTTAATCACAGCAACAGAAGCTCACTTTTTTAAATTGAGGCTTTTCATTTTACCTTTCATTGCATGTTTATTCACCAGCATGCTGGAATTACAAAATTTTCAAGTTCTTATTTAAATGCTTGATCAGTACCATGAACCCAGTGCTATAAGAATACAGGCTTTTAAAAATAGAATAAAATCCTTAGATCGCGCCACTGCACTCCAGCCTGGGTGACAGAGCGAGACTCCGTCTCAAAAAAAAAAAAAAAAAAAAAAGAATAAAATCCTTAATATACTAAGCCTTGACAACTGCAAAGAATTTTGTTAAAATGTACTAGCATTTTCTCCATTTGAAATGGGAAACACATGGGAAAAAAAAAAAGTGAACGTTGAGGAACTGGAAAAACAAAAGTAGGAAAGGATTTATTCATTAAGATGAATAAAGCTTAGCACAATGACTACAGCCAGTCTGAATCATTCTTCCTTTGCATAAACATTCTGGAGTTGTAATAATGTCTCCCACCCCCAATACCAGCTTGAAAGAAAAAGAGGTTAACTTCTATAAAGTACTGACCTTGTGGCCAGTTTCTCGTAACACCTAAACACAGATTAACAGAGTGAATTCATGTAATACTTTCTAGCGATTTGAAAAACAATGTGTTTTATAAAGTTGAAATCAATTATATAGGTTTACATGAGCCTCCACTATTAATAAGCTTTGTATAAACTACATTTTTAAAATTTTTAATTTTTGATTATTATGGATACATAATAGTTATACATATTTATGGGGTACATATGATATTTAGATAAAAGGATATAATGTATAATGATCAAATCAAAGTAATTGGGGTATCCATCACTTCAAGCATTTAACATTTTTTTTTTTGTTGTTAGGAGAAGTAAGGTCTAGTGTTCGGTGGCTTAATAGGGCAACCATAGTTAACAATAATTTACTGTATATTTTAAAATAACTAAAAGAGTAGAATTGGAATAAACTACACTTTAAAGTAACAATACTTGCTACTAGTTGGGCAACTAAAAATCCTGAGTTCTTGAGCAAACTTCCATCATCTGAAACCATAGGTTTCAACCTATAAAACCTGCCAATTATGGATGGAAGGGATTTCTGCCTTCCAGACCATGAGGAAGCAGGAGAACTTAGCCCAAGAGTAACAGAAAATGGGCAGGAGCCATGTGTGTAATTGATCCTTTTAGAGCTGACTTTCAATTAATGAATTATTTCCATTAATGTGAAGCAACAGCAATAATAGCCACAGAACATGGGCCCAGGAGTGGAACCATCCAAATCACCAGTTTCCTCTCTGCAAAGTGATTGGAACTAAACCATTGATTTTTCCAACTGAGTGAACATCCAGGGGTTCTTAGATTTATTAAAGGAAGCATTATGCTACAGGGAGAAAATACAGGTCATTCTTGAGCTGTTTAATTTTAATTATAATTTTTAAATGTTTTCTATGCCAACCTTGCATTGCAGGTTATATTGTAAATGCTTCATCAACCTCTCATTTCCATTAAACCATTTTCAGTAGAACAGCCAACTGCCATTACTTCTCGATTTGCTTTCTTATGACTGTTGCCACTTCCATCCCCCAAAACTTACCAGGGAAGCACTGGCTATGGCTTTATTCCTTATGGGTTGTATTTCGAGAGCTCCTTTATCTGAAGGTCTGAAAGCCCTACCAGAAAAATATCCTTATATACTTTCTACAGAAAAGGAAAAGAGCAGTCGTGAAGCACTTAAAATATCAAACAGTGGGTATAAATCACTCAGTACCTCATCCCCTTTTTGCTGATGTAAAGTCCATAACCATGGCAACAGGGATTAGAAATAGCAACCTATGAAAAACACTGGGTTTATTGGAGCACATGGAAGTTTTAGTTTGGTTTTCAGCCAAATCTTGAAAAAACAAATCTTTGACTAATACCTACATGCTATTTTTATCACTTTTGAGAAGTAATGTTTAAATTATGGATTAAGGGGAAATCGTTTTTTTCCACTTAATAATCAAAAACATCATAAGCTAATATTGCAGGTAAGGAACGTTAAAAGGCTCTCCTTGTTTGTCCCCCAGTCTTCTAACTCTAGTCTCCCTAATGTAGGTGTTTGACAACAAAATAATATCAATTATCTGTCCTGATTTGTAGATTTAGTTGCAGGTTGAACTCTGGTTTTTTAATTGATATCTCTCTCCAACATAAAATTTTCAGACTTTTTTTATTCACAGACAAAAGAAGTTTGCCTTAGATATGAAGAGAGGCCTAATGATCATTAGTCTATAAATTAGATGCTTCCCTATGTTTATTAAGCTCCTTCTTTAATAAGCAGTAAATTGTAAAGCCCAAAGATTCAGCTTCAAAGATAGTATACTAGAGGAAGAAAGGGTCTGTGATCAGGAAGGTATGAGTGTGATGAGACTAGAACCCATTAGGGGCTGACATCTCTCCCCACTCATCATTTCCATCTTCATTTACTCATCCTTCAAGGTCTCACTCAAAACACATCTCTTCTATGAATCCCTCCAGGTTTACACTTTGCAGTTGATCCTCATCATTCACAGATTCAGTATGTGCGAATTCACCTAGCAGCTAACGGTTCATTTGTAACCCCGAAATCAATATTCACTATGCTTCTGAGGTTATTCACAGAAATGTGCACAATGGCACATTCCCAGCTGAAGTCAAACAAGGCAACATTGCCTTCTTGTTTTAGCTCTCATATTATAAACAAGTACCCTTTTTGTGATCTATGTAATGGCATGTTTTTCACGTTTGTCCTTTTCTTGGTGATATTGTTGTTTAAAGGAAGCCCAAAGCACAGTGCAGAAGTGCTATCTAATGATCCTGAGCACAAGGAGGCTGTAATGTGCCTTACAGGGAAAGTATGTGTTCGATAAACTCCAGACATGAGTTGTGGTGCTGCTGGCTGCGAGTGCAATGTTAAAGAATCTACAGTGTATATTAAATATGGTGTTTTTAAACAGAAACACACATAGAACAAGGTTATTAATTGATCAATTGACAAAAATGTTGTAATCAGAAGATCACAGGAACCTACCCTGCATTTCCCCTAGGAGCAATGCTTAATTGCTGAAGCAATTAGCTTCAGTATTCCCTAATTCATTGATTCTGACAACTTTGTAGAACAGAACTACTGAAAATAACAAGAATCAACTGTGGCTTAAACTCAGCTTGCTCTCATTTAGAACTTGTCTCTACCTCCTAATTAGCTCCTTATTATACACCGCTTTATATTCTAACTGTTGGTATTATACTGCGTAGGTCTTTGTTATGTGTGTTTTTTTTGTTTGTTTGTTTGTTTTTTTGGTTAAACAGAGTCTCGCTGTGTCACCCAGGCTGGAGTGCAGAGGCACCTTCATGGCTCACTGCAACCTCCAACTCCAAGTTGAAGTGATTCTCCTGCCCCAGCCTCCTGAGTAGCAGGGATTATAGGCACCCACCACTATGCCCAGATAATGTTTGTATTTTTAGTATAGACGGTGTTTTGCCATGTTGGCCAGTCTGTCTCAAACTCCTGACCTCAAATGATCCTCCTGCCTCGGCCTCCCAAAGTGCTGGGATTACAGGCATGAGCCCCCATGCCCAGCCTGCTATGTGCTTTTTTTTTATAAATAATAAAATAATAATAATACCAGCTCTTGATGATGGAGTTCCCACTATGTCAGGGTACTGACAGCTTTACAAACATGCCATTTGTGGGTGACTCATCTCCCAAATTAAATGGAAAGCCCCTTTTCTTCAGGGACCTCATCATTTTTAATGCATAATATTGTTTAGCACAGAGGCAGGACCATAAAACTTGCCGAAAAATTGAGGTGGTTTTGTTTTCATTCTTGTCACACATTTCATTAGGTATTTTTGAAAAGTAACATTGTCCAAGTAAATTTTCTATCATGGTTAATGATGAAACTGATAATCGTATTTTTCATCCCTATTATGTATTGACCACTTAACAATTTTTAAACCATGTTTAGTGCTTCATATACAGAATCTCATTTTAATCATTAAAACCACACGATTAAAAAACTGATACACAGAAAATTTAAATAGCTTTCTAAAGTCATAGCTCCTGAGGGATAAAATTGGACTTGAATGCAGAGGTTCTTACCCATTTCAGGTAAAGGCCCTTTTAAAATAAAAAATTTTTTTAATTTCCTGTAAAAGACCAGTTATAATAATAATTAAAACTTAAAGTGCTTACTCTGGGCCAAGTGCTATCTTAGTAACTTTCAGAGATCAATTTATTTAATCTTTATAACAGCTTATAAAATCAATATTATCTTCCTTTTACAGGTGAAGACCCTGAACCCTGAAAAATTGAAGTCTGCTCAAGGTCACACAGCTAGACAGTAAGTAGCCAAGCCAGGATTCAAATACAGAATACTCTGTCTCCAGAATCTGGCCCTTAACCATTTCACAACACTGCTTTAAACCCATGGATATACTTTCTGAATCTGTTACCATATAATGACAAAAAGCAACTCTAAATTTATTAAATGTATTACGTAAATTCACATCTCATTTATCATAAAAGCAGCCATATATGTTTGAAATATCAGAGTAAGTGAATATAAGAGAGTTGTTTATTCTACAGACTATGGTTGGTGGACCTGTGATTAAACACGGTTTGGGTCCCTCTACCATTGGCAGAGACGTGCTTCCAACTGAAATAACTTCCCAGCATCAGAACTGCTGGCACGGTTATTGCCACTTTCACAATTCTGAGGTTAGAGAGGCCCAAACTGTACTCAACTCCATCATTTACTGCTATGGGATGCTAGGCAACTAGCTCACCTTCTGAAGTCTCATTTTTCCATCCCTCTCTTCAAAATGATATAATACTATCCAGCTCATAGACTTGTTGTGAGAAATAAGATGAAATATATAAAGAATCCAGCACAACAAACAGTAAACAATCAATAAACATAAGTTCTGACCCCAAGAGACACTTACTCCTCCTCCACTAGATTAGGGCACTTGGAGATCAAGATTAACTCAAATCAAAGAGAAGCTCACCCTTTGAACCCTGAGATTTGGACTGCCAGCAACTGACGTATTTCCACAGGAACAGCTCCTGTCCAGCTAGAGAAAGAAAGCACTACCCAGAAAACCAGGACCAATAACCCAATGAAGTAGCATATCGTGGTGGTTAACCATCTAATTTTGGAGTAGAAACAGCTGAGTTTTCATCCAAGCCATGATTCTAGCTGCTTTATGGCCTTCTGTAAATTACATAATTGATCTAATCCTTGTGTTGTTTTTTTTTTTTTGTCTGTAAAACAGAGTTCCTGTAATGATTATCAAGCTAATATTCCTACAATCCTGGGACATGGTAGGTGATCATGTTGAGGAACAGGGGCTGTGTGTCTGCCATTGTCTGTATTCTGTCCACTTTCACCTTCAACAGGGAGCTAGGTTCCCCCTTTGCACCTACAACCACATGCACCTGAATCCCCCACCTCTCTCAGGACTGTTGGATGATAGGATGTCCACAGGTGATCCAGGCTTGAGGAAATCGGCACTCTGTGTCCCTTCCCCATCTGTTCCTCATCCTCACCTACCATGAGAACTCCTTCTTCCCCTTCCTATCTTTATAATTCCACTCCCTTCACACC
The DNA here is from genome assembly GCF_028878055.3 of Symphalangus syndactylus. NCBI lineage: Eukaryota > Metazoa > Chordata > Mammalia > Primates > Hylobatidae > Symphalangus > Symphalangus syndactylus. The sequence continues at coordinate 75,460,923 of NC_072435.2, read as the reverse complement.
TCCCTCTCTCCAGCTTCTTCTGCATGCCTCTACTCCCTTCCCCCCACCTCAAGTCTAATTTTTGAACGTGAAATTATGATCTTTAAAAAGGCAGCAAAATCTTTCTGTCCCACACTTAGGCTAGAGATTTCTTTGATCATTTGTTTCTGCTTCCACTGCAAACTAAAGGTATTCCTAGGGTACCAATAAGAGAGTAAAGAAGATCAATCAACAGGAAACAAACATATATATCCCTGCCTCCCACATATATGTATAGCTGTAGGGTAAACGCGTCTAATAGCAATATCTTAAGCATACCCTGAGAATGACCATGTATGGCAGATGCACCTGAATGTGTTCTAAGCTAAGGGATCTGTGAGTGGCCAACCCAGGGATTCCTTCTTTGTCTATGAGGAACATCTGAGCCCCAGCCCACCCTGTAAAACACCAGCCATACAGCAATTCAAGGCTGGAGTTTTGGGTTGAATTAAGGTTGCCAGGTGAAGGTTGTTAGGGAAAGGGTGCTAAGTGAAGATGCTGTATGATCTGTAAGCAGTTGCAGTTCTTCTGCCCAGCCTGCCACCACTGGACTCTCTCCACCGTATGAAAGTCTCCAATAAAATCCCATGACTCATTTGCTGGCTCTGGGTCTCTTCTTCTGTCTGTTGAACCTGGTGCCATCTCCACTGGAGTCAATAGGATTTTGGCATGACAATATCTAATCACATATATTCTATAAGAGCCTGCTACATGCTGGCTGCAATTCTAAATGCTGGGATATAGTCCCCACCTTCAAAGAGCTTATATTCTCTTTTTTCTTTTTCTTTTTTTCTTTTTTAAGAGACAGGGTCTTATTCTGTTCACTCAGGCTGGAGTGCAGTGGTGTAATCACAGCTCACTGCAGCCTCGAATTTCTGGGCACAAGCGATCCTCCTGCCTCAGCCTTCCAAGTAGCTAGGACTACAGTCATGTGCCGTCACACCCAGCTAATTTAAAAAAAAAAAAAAATTGTAGAGACGTGTTCTGGTGATGTTGCCCAGACTGGTCTTGAACTCCTGGCCTCAAGCAATCCTCCTTTGTCGGCCTCCCAAAGTGTTGGGATTACAGGCATGAGTCACCAAACCCACAAAGAATAGACAGTAAGCAAGAAAACAATTTAATGTATTTATTTACCTGTTTGTTGTTCCTCGTTCCTCTTTCCTACAAGAATAAATAATGTAATGTGTAGATAATATACGTTACTTTTATAGAGGGATTAATATGACCATTTTCCCTAACAAAAAAAAACAGCTAATACTTATATAGTGCTAACTACAGTGCTCAGCACTGTTTTAAGTACTTTATATGCATTAATTTAGTATTCAAAATGACTCCCTGAAGTAGATATTCTCCCCAACTTACAGATGAGTAAACTGACGTATAGAGAGTTTATAAGACTTGCCCATGGGACGGAATAGATCATGTTCACTAGATCTATGGCTAGATACTCTGCACCTGGATTTGTGTTAATATGCTCCCACTGAGATACCACTTCTAGCAAAGTGACAGAAACTGGAGCTATTTCTCGGTTGGGTTTGTGGGAATTCAGAATCATCTTCCAGGATCCATCTGATTTTTGTAGGGCTCAGACTCATGATTTAAATGAAGACATGATGGAGGCCATGATCTCTGCATCTTTTGAGTCTTTAAGAATGGACTTGATCTCTGCCATCCTTTCCCCTTGATTCTTCAATATTATTTTATATTTATTATTTGGCTAGGGTGGAGGTGTGATTTCATAGGCTTCCAAGTGGCCTTCCTCATGACAATAGAGCTTACCACACAGGTCAAGGATCAAGGTGTGCCTTCTGCCAATTTTCAAGTATGTGCAATCCAGTTATACATTTAAGTATCAGAGAAATGACTAGCAAGTGGGTTTATGGATATAGCTGATTCATTGTGAGCTGAATTTGGGCCACAATTCCATTTATTACCTGCTCCCTATATACTCCACTCCAACAGGGAGCCCAGGATAATTCTTTAGGTCCTTAAGTATCAATGTCAACTCAGACCCATATTTAAAAATTCAGAAACCCTCAAAATGTTTTGAGTGTTCTCCTTTTACCAGTGTAGAGTTATTACCCAACTACGTGGCCATAGGCCTTTTCAGGGACAAATTGGAAGAAACTTTACTGAATACACTTGCTATAGGGTATAGAATCCATTCTTGTAAAGGACCCTGACTCTCCTTCAGTCAAGGGGTTGCAGATATGCAAATTGGGTCAGGTTCAGAAATCGACTTTTTATTGGGGCAGCTGTTCTCTGTCCTTAGACCACTTATCCTTGATTGTATAGATCGGGAAATACCCTTCTTGGATGTCTACCTGTCTTTCCCATAAGGATGCCCTATCCTATTAATCATCTCCATAGTTCTTCACGAGCCTGGATCCCATGGTTGCCATTCCAAAAACTTGTTGCTCATTATGATAATTAATCCTATCTTGCATCTAGCAGTTAAGTAATACCACCTGGCCTCTACTAGTATGGTATTTTCTCATGCCAACTGCTATCAGTGAGATAGAACAGCATCTCCTGGAGTAAAGAAGAGAACCACCAATGCGCTTCTCAATGGCGTGGGTGCCCCTCTCACTAGCACATTTCTCATCCCATTGGTAAACACAAAGATGTTTCTGCAGAAAAATGTCAGCTGGTGTGTTTTCCAGCCCTATTTAGTGTCATTCCCTATGATACGCTTACTTATCTAAGCCTTTCGATCTCCACTTCATGTTCCACCATGATAGTTCTGAGGTTTCTACTTCGCTTGGTGTTGACCATCGCTTTTTCTAAGAAAACAGTGTTTGGCATAATCTCCCTGGGTTCTTGCCAAGGTATAAAATCCAGTATCACAGAAGGGTGATCCCATGTAATAAAATCTTAAATGTTCTTTCCCTGCTTTTCTAGCATTTATGCGCTACTGATGATCATGTGACTAGTGTTTGTCTCTTGGTACGTAGCTCTTTTCCTCCCTTAGCAGGCCCAGTACTTTCCCAGCTGCAATATGTTTTAAGTCGATTCTAGTTATCAGTTTGGAGGTCAGGAGGGAGGTAAGGATTGACTGGGGGAGGGGAGGAGAGCTTCACATGTTACATGGGCAGAGACTTCATCATTGTCTAGTTGGGCAGGGGACAAAAGTCAGGGGGGAGGAGAACAGCTTCTAACAAGGAAACGTGAGCCACTTCTGCAGGACCACAGGGTTCAAGATGATCTGGGGTTTCAAGAATTTCAAGCACATCAACTCAAATGTCTCAATCGTGTGTCTCAGAGTCTCCTTCCTTCCCAACCAGAGCCCTAACTTTGGCGTCACAGACTTGCTGGAGGAAGTTTATGATGGAAATGTAGATTGTAACCATACTACTATTGGCCTTGTAGATCACAATCAAAAATTTTGACTCAGTTCTAAGAGCAATAGGAAACTGTCAAATGGTTTTATTTGGGGAGGGAGGGAGACTGTTTTCATTTTTCTTTAATTTTTACATATTCAGGGAGTACAAGTGCAGATTTCTTACATCCATATATTGCATCATGGTGAAGTCTGAGCTTTTTTTTTTTTTTTTTTTTTTTGAGATGGAGTCTCACTTTGTTGCCCGGGCTGGAGTGCAGGGGCGTAATCTCGGCTCACTGCAACCTCCGCCTCCCAGGTTCAAGCCACTCTCCTGCCTCAGCTTCCCAAGTAGCTGGGACTACAGGCACGTGCCACCACGCCCGGCTAATTATTTGTATTTTGTTATAGAGACGGGGTTTCACCGTGTTAGCCAGGATGGTCTCAATCTCCTGAGCTCGTGATCCGCCCACCTCGGCCTCCCAAAGTGCTGGGATTATAGGCGTGAGCCACCAAGCCCAGGAGAAGTCTGGGCTTTTAGTGTAACTATCACCTGAAGAGTGAACATTGTACCCAATAAGTAATCCTTCAACTGTCACCCCCTTCCCACCCTCCTACCCTTTGTAGTCTCTAATGTCTATTATATTCTGTATGTTCATGTGGATCCATCCTCTAGCTCGCACTTATAAGTGAGAATATGTGGTATCTGTCTGTCTCTGAGTTGTTTCACTTAAAATAATAGCCTCCAGTTCCATCAAAATTGTTGCAAAAGATACGACTATTCTTGTTTTAAAATGGCTTAGTATTTCATTGTATATATATATATAACATTTTCTTTATCCAGTCATCCACTGATAGATACTTGGGTTGATTCCTCATCTTTGCTATTGTGAATAGTGCTGTAATAAGCATTATGAGTGCAGATATCTTTTTTATACAATGAATTATTTCCCTTTTGGTATATAACCAGTAGCAGGATTGCTATTTTTAGTTCTTTGAGAAATCTCCATACTGTTTTCCATAAAGGTTATACTAATTTACATCCCCACCAACAGTATATAAGCATTACCTTTCTCCAAATCTGGCTGGTTTTAGATATTTTAATAATAAAAAATAAAATCCTGACTAGTATAAGATTATCTCATTGTGGTTTTCATTTCCATTTCTCTGATTAGTGATGTTGAGTATTCTTTCATATGATTGTTGGCTGTGTGTATGCCTCCTGAAAACTGTTAATGTCCTTTGCCCACTTTTTTCCTTGTTGAATTGATACTTGTAGATTCTGCATATTAGCTCTTTGTCAGATATATAGTTTGCAAATATTTTTTCTCATTCTATAGTTGTCTACTTACTCTGTTGTTTCTTTTGCTGTGCAGAAGCTTTTTAGTTTAAGTCCCATTTGTCTATTTTTGTTTTTATCATGTTTACTACTGAGAACTTGGTCATAAATTCTTTGCCTAAGCCAAAGTCCAGAAGAGTTTTTCCTTGGTTTTCCTCTAGTATTTTTATAGTTTCAGGTTTTATGTTTAGGTCTTTTATCCATCTTGAGTTGATTTTTATATATGGTGAGAGATAGGGGACCAGTTTCATTCTCCTTCATATGGCAAATGAATTTTCCTAGCACTATTTATTGAAAAGGGAGTCCTTTCCCCAGTGTATATTCTTGTTGACTTTGCAAAGATGAATTGGCCTGAGATATGTATCTTTATTTCTGGGTTCTCTATTCCGTTCCACTGATCTATATTTCTATTTGTATACCAGTACCATGCTGTTCTGGTTATTATAGCCTTGTAGTATAATTTGAAGACAGGAAATGTGATGCCTCCAGCTTTGTTCTTTTTGCTTAGGATTGCTTAGGCTTTGCAGGCTCCTTTTTTATACCATGTGAATTTCAGAAGTTTTTTCTAATTCTGTGAAAAATGACATTGGTATTTTGATAAAAACTGCATTGAATCTGTAGATTGCTTTTGGAAGCATGGTCATGTTAACAATATTAATTCTTCCAATCCATAAGCATGGGATGTTTTTCCATTGGTTTGCATCATTTACAATTTATTTCATCAGTGTTTTGTAGGATTCCTTGTAGAGATCTTTTACCCTCCTGGTTAAATATATTCCTACATGTTTTTATTTATTTATTGTAGCTATTGCAATGGGATTTCCTTCTTGATTTGTCCTTGGCTAGATTGTTATTGACATATAGAAGCAGTACTCATTTCTATATATTAATTTTGTATCCTGAAACTTTATTGAATTCATTTATCAAATCTAAGTTTTTTGGTGGAGTCTTTCAGGTTTTCTAGATATATCAGTGAACAGAGATAATTTGACATCCCTTTATTCAATTTAGATGACTTTTATTTCTTTCTCTTGTCTGATTGCTCTGGCTAAGAATTCTAGTTCTACGTTGAATAGGACTGGTGTAGGCACTCTTGTCTTGTCCCAGTTCTTGGAATGCTTTCAACTTTTCCCCATTAAGTATGATGTTGGCTGTGAGTTTGTCACATATGGCCTTTATTATTTTGAGATATGTTCCTTACATGCCTACTTTGTTGAGAATTTTTATCATGAAGGAATGCTGAATTTTATTGAGGGCCTTTTTTGTATCTATTGAGATGATCATATGGTTTTTTAAAAATTCTATTTGTAATATATCAAGTTTATTGATTTGCATGTATCGAACCATTCTTATATCCCTGGGATAAATTTCACCTGATTATGGTGTGTTATCTTTTTGCTGTGCTAGTATGTCATTGAGGATTTTTGCATGTTTGTCAGGGATATTAGTCTATAATTTTCTCTTTTTGAAAACTGTTGAATAGTTTTAAACAAGGGATAGGAGTGGATCTTTCTCACTAGGGCTACAGTATGAGTAATAAATTGGAGACAGCCAGAGTAGCTGAAGATAGAGCAATTAAGAAATCCTAACATAAATCCAGGATGTAGGTGATGCCAGCTTAAGCTAGGGTAGTAACATTAATATAGAGAAAAAAATAAACAGTTTTAAGAGATATTTAGCAGGTAAGATTTGCAAGACTTGATGAGGACTGCCTGTAGGAAGTAAGGGAAGAGAAGTGAGCCAAGAATGATGCCGAGATTTCTGGCTTGCCCAGCTGATGAAGGAGGGTGTCATTCCAAATATGAAATGATAGAAAAAGACTGATAGGGGAAAGGAGATTATGTGTTTATTCTTAGACAGATTAATTTTAAGTTGTGTTTGAGAAGTAACAAATTGTCCATTAAATAAACATGTTTAGAGCACAGAGGACTGATCTGAGCTGGAAATGAAAATTTGAGCGCCATCTGCTTACTGACAGTAGTATATGACATGGGCATTAAAACAAAATGTAGACTGAGAGGAGAAAGCTGGGTGCAAGACTTAAGGAACTCCACAACTTGTTAACCTATAGAACAAAACGAACTGCAGAGAGACAGAAATAACCAGAGGAAAAAAAGAAAACCAGGAATTTGTTCAGGCCCTGAAACTATGAAAATAAAATATTCTAGAAAGGAGAATCAACCGTATCAAATTTGCTAAAAGATCTAGTAAGGTAATAACTGAATATATTCTTTTTTTTTTTTTTTTTTTGAGACGGAGTCTCGGTCTTTCACCCAGGCTGGAGTGCAGTGGCGCGATCTCGGCTCACTGCAGGCTCCGCGCCCCGGGGTTCACGCCATTCTCCTGCCTCAGCCTCCCGCGTAGCTGGGACTACAAGCGCCCGCCACCTCGCCCGGCTAATTTTTTGTATTTTTAGTAGAGACGGGGTTTCACCGTGTTAGCCAGGATGGTGTCGATCTCCTGACCTCGTGATCCGCCCGCCTCGGCCTCCCAAAGTGCTGGGATTACAGGCGTGAGCCACCATGCCCGGCCTGAATACATTCTTTAGATTAGAGACATGTACCACATTGATGATTATAATGATTGCTGATTTTGGTGGAGTTACAGAATGGAAGCCAGATTAAAGTAGGTTAAGAAGTAGATGGGCCACAAAGAAATGCCACTTCATATCCGCTAGGATGGCTAATACCAAAAGACAAACAATAATTTGTGTTGACAAAAATGCAGAGAAATTGGAACCCTTATGCATTGCTGGTGGGATTGTAAAACATTGCAACCTCTTTGAAAAACGGTTTGGTAGTTCTTCAAAATGTTAGTTTTCATGTGACTCAGCAATTTGGTAGTTCTTCAAAATTTTAGTTGTCATATGACTCAGCAATTCTACTCCTAGGAATATACCCAAGAGAAATGAACACACATGTCCACACAAAAACTTGTACACGAATTTTCATAGAAAGATTATTATTAATAGCTGAAAGCAACTCAAATATTCACCAACTGATGAGGAAATAAAATGTAGTATGTCCATACAATGGAATATTTTTCAGCCATAAAAAGAAATGAGTACTGATTCATACAACAATATGAATGAACTTGAAAACATAATTCCAAGAAATCAGACACAAAAGACTACATATTATTTCATTTCCATAACATGTCCAGAATAGGCAAATTCATAGAGACAGAAAGTTTATTAGTGGTTTCCAGGGCCTAGTGGGTAAGGGGAATGACAGCTAATTGATACAGGGCTTCTTTCTGGGGTGATGAAAATGTTCTAAAATAGATTGTGGTGATGGCTGCACAGCTCTGTGAATATGAAAAATATTGAATATCATACCTTAAAATGTGAATCTTATGCCATGTGAATTATCTCAACAAAGATGTTTAATTAAAATTAATTAAAAGCCCTACTTTCTAAATCAATAAATGGTTTAAAAATCTTCTTTGTAAAAGAGTCAAGAGGTAACATTGCCTATGAAGAGTATGAGAGACAGGGTAACAGCTGAAGAGTAGTAAAAAGACAAGTGCCTCTTTAGCATTTTATTTTTCTAATTTTTTTGATGCATAATAGATGTACATAGTTTTGGGATCTCTATGGCATTTTAACATAGGAGATTACATTTAGGACAGTAAATGACTCTATTCAAACAGATCCTTAGTGTGAAAGTATACCTACGGATATGAGCAATGTATCAGCATATAACATTTTCAATTTTCCAAAGATACCTCCTTTTTAAAGGTAATATTCATCTTTAAATCTTTTCTAGCATTAGAAAGTGCGCTAGATACACATAAATTTTGAGAACCAATGGACCAGTCTTGTTGTATCCCCCAGAGGTATTGCATTTCTGATCCTGAATCCCATCCTGGCACCTTGAACCATTTCACTCTCCAAGGCCAATTGTAAGACTGAAATTCTAAGTGTCGTCAACTTTTTATTTCCATTCCTGATGTCCAACTACCTGTTGAGATAACAGGATTTTATATTCACCTTTTTGTTGCTGCAAGCTATTTGCCTACCTTATGACTGAAACTGCAGCTTCCCCTTCAAAATTACATTTTGTTCTCCAGACTAAAAATCTCTGACCACAGCAGGTAGTTGCTGAGGCAATTCTTCCAGTCCAGGAGCAGGTATAATTTCTGATCCCCATCTCTTCCCACAGTCTGTGTTCTATCTTAGTTAACTGACCATTTCCAGATGAACCCTGGGATCTGATTAATGGCATTCCTATGCTCACTTACTTAAGTTCAAAAACTCTTTGATATCTTGGACTCCCATCTCACTGTCCACAATCAGTGAATCAATCACTATGGTAGTCCTTTCGACTATTTGCTAGCATTCAAATCTTCTCTACTACATGCACATAGAACAACCGCATTTCACAATTCTATGAGAGTGAGTCATGACCATATTAGTTCCTTAGGTTAATTATATGGTTGCAAAAGTGATTTTCCAAAAGAAAGGATTCAATTGCCAGTGCCTGACTTTCTAGTTCATTCTTCTCCTGTCACAAGATCAGAGCACCCCCTAATACTGAGCCAACACATGGAGGGCGACTTCTCTGAAGTGTCACCTAAACCTGCAGAGTGCTTTGCATAAACAAGAAATGCACTTATGTTGTCTCAAGCGTCTGAGACTTTAGGTCTGCTTGCTAATAAAGCATAACTTAGCCTATGTTGACTGATACAGTCACCAAGTTCTATCAAACTTAATATATACAAGTATATTTACTGCAGTTGTCATGATGGCAGAAAACTGGAAACAACCCCAATATCACCAGTAAAGAATTAGTTACACAGATTATGGTACAATGGAATAGTGTGCTGCCCCTGGGGGAAATCATGTAATGTCACTGAAAGATGTCCAAGATATACTGTTACAATGAAAAAAAAGGTTGCAAAGAGCAACAATGACCTCATTTTTGTTGCTAAAAAATGTATACGTATATATAGAAGAGTGTATTTACTTAAGATATTTACCTGTAAATATGGATGTGGCATACATTCCATATTACTATCTGCAGAGGGAAAATCTAAGATTTTACAAACTAAAATAGAATTACAGGATATTTTTCCCTTTAAATATGTTCCTGTATTGTTGAAATTTTTTTATGAGGATCACAGTTTATTTTTATAAACAGAAAAAAATGTTATTAGTATGACACAAATGTCTTGCCCTCCTTTCTATCTCGTGAACTTTAAGAGTTTACACATCTTCCATAGGCTAAAAAAATAAAAATTACAAAGCTGAGTAAGAACATACAGTGTTACTGTTCATTTTTTTCTTTTTGTTTTGTTTAAAAATACATATTCACCAGGAGAGAACAGACATGATGTTCCACTTGCTTATTTCCATCCTGGAATTTAAGACAATTCAAAATTACTTTGTTGATATATTATATTCAATGTTTTCAATGCCACCTTATTTAGTTGTATGGTTGGTCTTGTTAACAATTCTTCTTTGCGAGACTACATGAAATATATGCATTCCACGTTTGCTTTCAGCATCCAAAACTGCATTGCTTCTGGTTAATGTTTTAAAGAAGAAACAATCTCAGACAAAGGACGAATTCATCACACAGTTGGTAGGTTGAGGTCCAAAGTTAATTTTTTATGTAAAATTTTAACAAAAAATTGATCTATTAAAGAATAACTGATTCATTTTAGTTATCTGTGTAACTTTGATTTGCCAAATGCATGGAGTAGTTCCCTTTCATTAAGATTAGTACTAGCCAGGCACTATGGCTCACGCCTGTAATCCCAGCACTTTGGGAGGCCGAGGCTGATCTCCCTTGGGAGATCACGAGGTCAGGAGATTGAGGCCATGCTGGCCAACATGGTGAAACTCTGCCTATACTAAATACAAAAAAAATTAGCTGGGCATGGTGGTGGGCGCCTGTAATCCCAGCTGCTTGGGAGGCTGAGGCAGGGGAATTGCTTGAATCTGGGAGGCAGAGGTTGCAGTGAGCTGAGGTCACGCCACAGCACTCCAGCCTGATGACAGAGCAAGACTCCATCTCAAAAAAAAAAAAAAAAAAAGATTAGTACTCTTGGAGTTCAGGGATTAGGCAAGATGGCCAAATAGGAACAGCTCCAGTCTGCAGCTCCCCGCAAGATCAATGCAGAAGGTGGGTGATTTCTGCATTTCCAACTGAGGTACCCAGTTCATCTCATGGGACTGGTTAGACAGTCGGTGCAGCCTATGGAGGGCGAACCGAAGCAGGGTGGGGAGCAGGTGGGAAGAGCAAGGGGTCAGGGAACTCCCTCCCCTAGCCAAAGGAAGCCATGAGGGACTGTACTTGAGGAATGGTGCACTCCGGCCCAGATACTATGCTTTTCCCATAGTCTTCACAATCTGCAGATCAGGAGATTCACTCAGCTGCCTATACCACCAGGGCCCTGGGTTTCAAGCACAAAACTGAGTGGCCATTTGTGCAGACACCAAGCTAGCTGCAGGAGTTTTTTTTTCCATACCCAGCAGCACCTGGACCGCCAGCAGGACAGAACTGTTCACTCCCCTGGAAAGGGGATGAAGCCAGGGAGCCAAGTGGTCTAGCTCAGTGGATCCCACCCCCACAGAGCCCAGCAAACTAAGATCCACTGGTTTGAAATTTTTGCTGCCAGCACAGCAGTCTGAAGTCGACCTGAGATACTCGAGCTTGGTGGGGGGAGGGGCGTCCGCCATTACCGAGGCTTGCCTAGGCAGGTTTTCCCCTTGCCATGTAAACAAAGCCACCAGGAAGTTCGAACTGGGCGGAGCCCACTGCTGCTCCGCAAAGCCTCTGTAGCCAGACTGCCTCTCTAGATTCTTCCTCTCTGGGAGGGCATCTCGGAAAGAAAGGCAGCAGCCCCAATCAGGGGCTTATAGATAAAACTCCCATCTCCCTGGGACAGAGCACCTGAAGGAACAGGCGGCTATGGGCACAGCTTCTGCAGATTTAAACGTTCCTGCCTGGTGGCTCTGAAGAGAGCAGCAAAACTCCCAGCACAGTGCTCCAGTTCTGCTACAGGACAGGCTGCCTCCACAAGTGGGTCGCTGACCCCTGTGCCTCCTGACGGGGAGACACCTCCCAGCGGGGGTCAATACACACCTCATACAGGTGAGCTCTGGCTGGCATCTGGCAGGTTCACCTCTGGGACAAATCTTCCAGAGGAAAGAACAGGCAACAATCTTGGCTGTTCTGAAGACTCTGCTAGTGATACCCAGGCAAACAGGATCCGGAGTGGACCTCCAGCAAACCCCAGCAGACCTACAGAAGAGGGGCCTGACTGTTAGAAGGAAAAATCACAACAGAAAGGAATAGCATCAACATCAACAAAAAGGACATCCACACAGAAACCCCATCCAAAGGTCACCAACATCGAAGACCAAAGGTAGATAAATTAATGAAGATGAGGAAAAACCAGCACAAAAAGGCTGAAAATTCCAAAAACCAGAATGCCTCTTCTTCTCCAAAGGATCACAACTCCTCACCAGCAAGAGAACAAAACTGGACAGAGAATGAGTTTGATGAATTGACAGAAGTAGGCTTCAGAAGGTGAGTAATAACAAACTCCTCCCAGCTAAAGTAGCATGTTCTAATCCAATGCAAGGAAGCTAAGAACCTTGAAAAAAGGTTAGAGGAATTGCTAACTAGAATAACCAGTTTAGAGAAGAACATAAATGACCTGATGAAGCTGAAAAACACAGCACAAGAATTTCATGAAGCATACACAAGTATCAACATCTGAATCAATAAAGTGGAAGAAAGGATGTCAGACACTGAAAATCAACTTAATGAAATAAAGTGTGAAGAAAAGATTAGAGAAAAAAGAATGAAATGGAACAAACAAAGCCCCAACAAATGTGGGACTACGTGAAAAGACCAAACCTACCTTTGATTGGTGTACCTGAAAGTAACGGGGAGAATTGAAACAAGGTGGAAAACACTCTTCAGAATATTATCCAGGAGAACTTCCCTAACCTAGCAAAACAGGCCAACATTCAAATTCAGGAAATACAGAGAACACCACAAAGACACTCCTTGAGAAGAACCACCCCAAGACACATAATCATCAGATCCACCAAGGTTGAAATGAAGGAAAAAATGTTAAGGACAGCCACAGAGAAACGTCGGGTTACCCACAAAGGGAACCCCATCAGACTAACAGTGGATCTCTCGCAGAAACCCTACAAGCCAGAAGAAGAAGAAGTGGGGGCCAATATTCAACATTCTTAAAGAAAAGAATTTTCAACCCAGAATTTCATATCCAGCCAAACTAAGCTTCATAAACGAGGGAGAAATAAAATCCTTTACAGACAAGCAAATGCTGAGAGATTCTGTCACCACCAGGCCTGCCTTACAAGAGCTCCTGAAGGAAGCACTAAATATGGAAAGGAAAAACTGGTACCAGCCACGGCAAAAATGTACCAAAGTGTGAAGACCATTGACACTATGAAGAAATTGCATCAACTAATGGGCAAAATAACCAACTAGCGTCATAAAGAGCAAATTCACATATAACAATATTAATCTTAATTGTAAATGGGTCAAATGCCCCAATTAAAAGACACATTGACAAATTGGATAAAGAGTCAGGACCCATCAGTGTGCTGTATTCAGGAGACCCATCTCACGTGCAAAGACACATATAGGCTCAAAACAAAGGGATAGAGGCAGATTTACCAAGTAAATAGAAAGCAAAAGAAAGGAGGACTTGCAATTCTATTCTCTGATAAAACAGACTTTCAACCAACAAAGATCAAAAAAAGACAAAGAAGGGCATTACATAATGGTAAAGGAATCAATGCAACAAGAAGAGCTAACTATCCTAAATATATATGCACCCAATACAGGAGCATCCAGATTCATAAAGCAAGTTCTTAGAGACCTACAAAGAGACTTAGACTCCCACACAATAATAGTACTCCCACACTGTCAATATTAGATCAGTGAGACAAAAAATTAACAAGGATATTCAGGACTTGAACTCAGCTCTGGACAAAGCAGACCTAATAGACATCTACAGAATTCTCAACCCCAAATCAACAGAATATACATTCTTCTCAGCACCACATCACACTTATTCTAAAATTGACCACATAATTGGAAGTAAAACACTCCTCAGCAAATGCAAAAGAACGGAAATCATAACAAACAGTCTTTCAGACCACAGTGCAATCAAATTAGAATTCAGGATTAAGAAACTCAATCAAAAACTGCACAACTACATGGAAACTGAATAACCTGCTCCTGAATGACTACTGGGTAAATAATGAAATTAAGGCAGAAATAAATAAGTTCTTTGAACCCAATGAGAACAAAGATACAATGTACCAGAATTTCTGGAACACAGCTAAAGCAGTGTTTAGAGGGAAATTTATAGCACTAAATGCCCACGGGAGAAAGCAGGAAAGATCTAAAATTGACACCCTAACATCACAATTAAAAGAACTAAAGAAGCAAGAGCAAACAAATTCAAAAACTAGCAGAAGACAAGAAATAACTAAGATCAGAGAACTGAAGGAGATAAAGACATGAAAAACCCTTCAAAAAATCAATGAATCCTGGAGCTGATTTTTTGAAAACATTAACAAAGTAGATAGACTGCTAACCAGACTAACAAAGAAGAAAAGAGAGAAAATCAAATAGACACAATAAAAAATGAAAAAGGGGATATCACCACTGATCCCACAGAAATACAAACTACCATCAGAGAATACTATAAACACTTCTACGCAAATAAACTAGAAAATCTAGAAGAAATGGATAAATTTTTGGACATATACACCCTCCCAAGACTAAGCATGGAAGTCAAATCCCTGAATAGACCAATAACAAGTTCTGAAATTGAGGCAGTAATTAATAGCCTACCAACCAAAAAAAGTCCAGGACCAGACAGATTCACAGCAGAATTCTACCAGAGGTCCAAAGAGGAGCTGGTACCATTCCTTCTGAAACTATTCCAATCAATAGAAAAAGGGGGAATCCTTCCTAACTCATTTTATGAGGACAGCATCATCCTGATACCAAAGCCTGGCAGAGACAAAACAAAAAAAGAAAATTTCAGGCCAATATCCCTGATGAACATCAATGCAAAAATCCTCAGTAAAATACTGGCAAACCTAATGCAGCAGCACAACAAAAAGCTTGTCCACCACGATCAAGTCAGCTTCACCCCTGGGATACAAGGCTGGTTCAATATTTGCAAATCAATAAATGTAATCCATCATATAAACAGAAACAATGACAAAAACCACATGATTATCTCAATAGATGCAGAAAAGGCCTTCGACAAAATTCAACACCCTTCATGCTAAAAACTCTCAATAAACTAGGTATTGATGGAACATATTTCAAAATAATAAGAGGTATTTATGACAAACCCACAGCCAATATCATAGTGAATGGGCAAAACTAGAAGCATTCCCTTTGAAAACCAGCACAAGACAAGGATGCCCTCTCTCCCCACTACTATTCAAAATAGTATTGGAAGTTCTGACTACGGCAATCAGGGAAGAGAAAGAAATAAAGGATATTCAAATAGGAAGAGAGGAAGTCAAATTGTCTCTGTTTGCAGATGTCATGATTGTATATTTAGAAAAGCCCATTGCCTCAGCCCCAAATCTCCTTAAGCTGATAAGCAACTTCAGCAAAGTCTCAGGATACAAAACCAATATGCAAAAATCACAAGCTTTCCTATACCCCAATAACAGACAAACAGAGAGCCAAATCATGAGTGAACTCCCATTCACAATTGCTACACAGAGAATAAAATACCTAGGAATACAACTTATAAGGGATGTGTAGGACCTCTTCAAGGAGAACTACAAGCCACTGCTCAAGGAAATAAGAGAGGACACAAACAAATGGAAAAACATTCCATGCTCATGGATAGAAAGAATCAATATACTGAAAATGGCCATACTGCCCAAAGTAATTTATAGATTCAATGCTATCCCCATCAAGCTACCACTGACTTTCTTCACAGAATTAGAAGCAACTACTTCAAGTTTCATATGGAACCAAAAATGAGCCCGTATAGCTAAGACAATCCTAAGCCAAAAGAACAAAGCTGGAGGCATCATGCTACCTGACTTCAAACTATACTACAAGGCTACAGTAACCAAAACAGCATACTACTGGTACTAAAACAGATATATAGACCAATGGAACAGAACAGAGGCCTCAGAAGTAACACTACACATCTACAGCCATCTGATCTTTGATAAACCTGACAAAAACAAGCAATGGGGAAAGGATTCCCTATTTAATAAATAGTGTTGGAAAAACTGGCTAGCCGTATGTAGAAAACTGAAACTGGACCCCTTCCTTACACCTTATACAAAAATTAAAGCAAGATGGATTAAAGACAAACATAAGACCTAAACCCATAAAAATCCTAGAAGAAAACCTAGGCAATATCATTCAGGACATAGGCATGGGCAAAGACTTCATGACTAAAACAAAAGCCAAAATTGACAAATGGGATCTAATTCAACTAAAGAGCTTCTGCATAACAGAAAAAAACTATCCTCAGAGTGAACAGGCAACCTACAGAATGGGAGAAAATTTTTGCAATGTATCCATCCATCTGACAAAGGTCTAATATCCAGAATCTACAAGGAACTTAAACAAATTTACAAGAAAAAAAACAAACAACCCCATCAAAAAGTGGCCAAAGGATATGAACAGATACTTCTCTAAAACATTTATGCAGCTAACAAACATATGGAAAACAGCTCATCATAACTTGTCATTAGAGAAATGCAAATTGAAACACAATGAGATACCATCTCACACCAGTTACAATGGTGATCATTAAAAAGTCAGGAAACAACAGATGCTGGAGAGGATGTGGAGAAATAGAAATGCTTTTACACTGTTGGTGGGAGTGTAAATGGTGGAAGACAGTGTGGCAATTCCTCAACGATCTAGAACCAGAAATAGCATTTGACCCAGCAATCCCATTACTGGCTCTATACCCAAAGGATTATAAATCATTCTACTATAAAGACACATGCACACGTATCTTTACTGGGGCACTATTCACAATAGCAAAGACTTGGAACCAACCCAAATGCCCAACAATGATAGACTGGATAAAGAAAATGTGGCACATATACACCATGGAATACTATGCAGCCATAAAAAGGATGAGTTCATGTCGTTTGCAGGGACATGGTTGAAGCTAGAAAGCATCATTCTCAGCAAACTAACACAGGAGCAGAAAACCAAACACCACATGTTCTCATTCATAAGTGGGAGTTGAACAATGAGAACACATGGACACAAGGTGGGAATCATCACACACTAGGGCTTATCGGGGGTTGAGGAGCTAGGGGAGGGATAGCATTAGGAGAAATACCTAATATAGATGATGGATTGATGGGTGCAGCAAACCACCATGGCACATATATACCTATGTAACAAACCTGCACGTTCTGCGCATGTATTCCAGAACTTAAAGGTTTAAAAAAAAAAAAAAAGAAAAAAGAAAAACTCTCAGCAAACTAGGAATAGGGGGAACTTCCTCAACTTGATAAAAAGCATGTAAGACACACCAATAAAAGTTATATTTAATGGTGAGAAATGAAAAAAATTAGTACTCTCAATAACTGTAAATTTATTAAATAGGGGATATTAATGACTTTTTTATATTTTATTAGCAATGACATTCTCAATAGTTCAATCTAAATACTAATATATGGAGGCGTTATTTATGGTTTAAGCTAGTAACTGTGTGAGAAGTCCATATTGAGAAGGGGGTTATTAATGGGACAGAAAAAAAAAATATTTTACTTGTACATAGTCGTCCAATCAGTGAACTATTTTAGGAAACTTCTCATTCTAGGGTCACATAAACAGGCTCAGTAGTCAGGTTGCCCAGGTTCAAATTTCAGCTGTGCCATTCACTGGTCATGTAACTTCAGGCAGGCCACCCTACTTATTTAACTGTAAAATGGGTGTCATAGTACCTAATCACAAGTTTATTGCGAGGATTCGATTAGAAAACCCAGATAGAGCAACTAGCATGTGTCTGTCATTTGGCAGAAATGCGAATAAATGTTAGCTACTGTCATGATGCTATTGATAGTGACATTGATCATTGATATTGAAGTTACTACTCATTTGGTTTGTTGTATGTGGAACTTTTTATTTTTATTTTTATTTTTTTTTTTGAGACAGGGTCTCATTCTATCACCCAGGCTGGAATGCAGTGGCTCAACCACAGTTCACTGCAGGCTTGACCTCCCGGGCTCAACTGATCCTCTCACCTCAGCCTCCCAAAGTTCTGGGATTACAGGCATGAGCCACTGCACCCGTCCTGTATGTGGAACTTTTTTTATCAGATGTTAGTAGAAATATTTCTCTTAATGGTAGTGTCCATATAGCAATAAACTTTAAAATCAAAATTAAAAGCCTAATTTTCTGATCAAATTTTCATTTTTCCAGTTTTCCCACTTAGGTGAATAATGTCTACAATGATCTTAATGGAAAATCAAGAGATTAATATCTTGCTGAATATTTGAAATATAGTGCTAAAGATTCATTTTACTGAGTAAATTTGAGTTTACTCTCGGTTTACTGTAGAAATGCAACAATGTAGATCAAAATTGAATGAGATGAGTCAGAACCTTAATACGTTTTTAAACTCTTAAGCATTATAGTGTTTGTGCTGCTGTGATATATCTGTCATCTCATTTGTATTGTTATTTATTGGTTTTTGTTTTGTTTTTTGTGGGGTTTTTTTTTTTTTTTTTTTTTTGAGACCGTCTTTCTCTGTCACCCAGGCTAGAATGCCATGGTGCAATCTGAGCTCACTGCAACCTCCACTTCCCAGGCTCAGGTGATCCTCCTGTGTCAGCCTCCAAAATAGCTGGGACTAAGGCATACCCCACCACACCTGGCTAATTTTTGTATTTTTTGTAGAGACAAGGTTTTGCCATGTTTTCCAGGCTGGCCTCGAACTCCTGGGGTCAAGTCATCTGCCCCCCCCCGCCCCACGTTGGCCTCCCTAAGTGCTGGGATTACAGGTGTGAGCCACTGTGCCCATGCTCCTCTCATTTTTAAATTATTACAGTATTATTTCATTGGTTAAAAGGAATTCCTATGGGCCAGGTGTGGTGGCTCACAGCTGTAATCCCAGCCATTTGGGAGGCTGAGGCAAGAGGATTGCTTGAAGCCAGGAATTCAAAACCAGTCAGACCAACTTAGTGAGAACCCATCCCTATAAAAATAAAAATAAAAAATAAAAAAAATTATGATTTAGAAAATTACATTATTTATAAGGTGTAAATAATGCTCCATATAGCATTGTTTCCCAGAAATCCATTTAATACATTTTTTTGTTCTTTAAAGGATTCATTCTTTACCTGCCTCATAATATCTTCATGACTATCAGATATGTTTTCACTAAAATTTTACTGAAGTTAGTTTAACGAATATCTACAGTCTCTGTGGGGAAAATTCTGTACTGTAAATCATTGTTTCTGAAACTGATCCTTGGAAGCTTTTCAGGGTCTGAGAGTTCTCTGTGGATTCTTTTTTAGTGTCACGTGTTTACTTACATAAAAATAAGTTAATTAAAAAAGAGATTGAGGATCATTTGAATGATCTTATAACTGAATACTACCGCTCGGTTTTTCTGCCTGGGTTTGTGCTTATATTTATGAGTACACTGTCAGCAAGAAGTACTGCTTTGTCATTGCCTAATGAGAAAGGAACAAAAATGTACTGAATACCGAAATGATTAATCTGGGCCAAGTAAAGACAAAAATGGTATCATGGCAGGTTATACAAAGATTTCCTTATTATCTAAGCTTTTAAAAAGGTGGTAAAATTGAGCCATTATAAGATTTTATAGGTACATCAAACCCAAAGGATTCTATGCTATAATAGTATTCATAACAAGCAACAATTTCTTTTCAGCCACATCTCTATTACATTAAATATATGTCTCAAGTTCATATTCTATTGGTTTGTAGTTTTGTACATTTATGTTAGATTTATGGTCATATAGCAACCGTAAGCGCTGGAAGTTTAAACCTAACTTAATATTTATACATAATTTAATAATACTGTAATAAAAAAGTCAACACTGTGCAATCTTTACAACATTTTTTGAAATGCTATTATAAAACATTCTAATTTCTGTAGCTACATAATTTTTCATTATTTCATTTGGATTGGATTTTAAAATGTCTTTTTAAACCTATTTTTCCTACTGCTTATTATATGTCAAGCATTGTTCTAATTGCTTTTCGTGTATTAATTTATCACAACACCATCCTTGGAGGGAAGTTATCCCATTGTGCAGACAAAGAAACTGAACTATTCTAAGAATAAGAAACCTGCCCAAGGTAGGTCAACCAACAAGTAAGTGGCAGAGTAGGCATTCAAACCCAGGTATTCTGTCTCCAGGGCCCATATGCTTAACCTCTAAAGTATACTGCCTCTATCATTTATATGCCATTGATGATCTGTAATTCCCCTGAAGTTATACAAATACTGAAAATGACTTTCTCAAAAATCTTATCCTTCGTGGTTTTTAAGCTAAAAGAATGTTTGATTGTTCCTTTAAAAATTCCATTAGTCTCACTTTTCAGGAATTTGTCTCCAGCTTCCTAACATTTCCTAAAATTGTTCCCTGAAAGTAAAAGTACTGCTTCTTTTTGAAATGACCACTTATTTGAGTACTTCCTTGCTCCAACAATGTCCATCCGTAGTGTCCTCAGATGTCACCCAAACTATTCTGAAGACAAGGTTAATTTTAAGGGGATTTCAGAGTCAATCATATAAACAGTTTAATTAAAAGTGGGATAAAATGGATGGAAAGTGCAAGCACTGAGTGTATTAGATGCCTAATATGTTACAGCTCTTTTAGAATTTACCTAGCCAGCTTTCCGGTTTTTGCCCCCCCAAAAGAGATACCTAACAAATACACACTTTTATACAGTTTCATTGGTTTGGAGGACTTTATGATGACAAGCAAATTCAAAATCATTACACTGAAGACTCACAGAGCCAAGTAGCTAATATGTCAACTGTGTCAGTCAGGATCACATTAGGAAACGGAAATCACACTCAAATTTGGCATTTGTCTCTTAAGGGATTCCTTCCAAAGGAGTGGGTGGGGTCTAGGGAAATTGCACCCCTAGTACTAAGAGGACATCTTTACCATTCTAAGCCTGAAGCGGATGAAAGGGAACAGTCATGAGAAACAAGGATAGAGTCCTGTGGAGGGAGCCACCTGACTGAAGTCACAGCCTTTGGTAGAATGAAGCAGCCAGCCAATGGCGACCCCCTCAGGGAGGTGGCAAGGGGATGAATACCTGCCCTCTCTCTCCTCCTTCCCTTCAGCTCTTTCTGGGACTCACATTGGCCAAACCAAACCAGCAGCCAAAGGCCAACATGGCTCATTGAAGTAGGACATACTTCTCAAGCTCCTGGGACACAGGGAGCATGAAGAACTGCAGACGGGGGATCCAGAGGAACAAGCAAAAAATATCTAGGACCAGCACTGTGGTTGCTGTTAATATTTTATATTTAATCATCAACCCAAGCTGCTTTATCACCAAATAGTTTTTTTTTTTCCTAAGGTCTCCATACCTAGAAATATTCCTTCATTTCACATAGCAAAGGAAGATCTTTTTCACTAATTCCTTATTTACCCCAGTCACACTCCCAGTGAAAGTTTGCAGGCCACCCTATCTAAAATCGTAAATCCTCAATATGTTTTATTCCCTTCTATTCTATTCACTTCTGCATCCTTGCTGCTTAAGATAGGCCTGGCACAAAAAGGTTCCCCAAATGTTTTAGTAATTAATTGTAATTAATTAGTAATTAATTGCTTACTAGCTGTGTCACCCTGGAAAAGCTACTTAACCTCTCTGTGCATCAATTTCCTCATCTTAAAAATAGGAATAATTAATAACTACCCCATAGGTTTGTGATGAGGATTAAATTAGTTAAAATATGGAAAGTGCTTAGAACAGTGCCTGGCAAATCAAAAACATGTGAATGTTAACAACCGTTTCACTGAAAACCCTTGAATTCTAATTTTTTACTTAAGTTTGAGGATAAAGTACTAGTGGTTAATTTGTCTCAAAGAAAATAATAAAAACTTAAGTTGTATCAACTCTATTCTTCTTCCTCCTGATAGTTTAGTTGTATATAATTTTAAAATACACATACAAGGTATTCACAGCACATAAACCAATTTGACTGTTATGCATGCATTTTTCCATGTGCATACAAATTTGTAATTTTTTTGTCAAGGCTGAAACTAATAAATAAAGCAAACAGGAAAAATTCCTGTCTTTTTCTTTACTGGCATACTGAAAGCAGAAATTTGTCAAGTAGAATCAGTCTATAGCAATTGTAATTGTTTAAGCAAATTTGACTTGTGATGACATTCTCTTTTAAAAGCAAGTGATCGTGACCATACTGTTACATATTTTCCTTAATTTATTTTTGTTTAGAATTAAACTTTCTTTATACCAAAAAAAGGCATAAAATTTGGGGTGCAATAAAAAATGATGAGTTCATGTCCTTTGTAGAGACATGGATGAAACTGGAAACCATGATTCTCAGCAAACTCTCGCAAGGACAAAAAACCAAACACCGCATGTTCTCACTCATGGGTGGTAATTGAACAATGAGAACACATGGACACAGGAAGGGGAACATCACACTCTGGGGACTGTTGCGGGGTGGGGGGAGGGGGGAGGGACAGCATTAGGAGATATACCTAATGCTAAACGACGAGTTAATGGGTGCAGCACACCAACATGGCACATGTATACATATGTAACAAATCTGCACATTGTGCACATGTACCATAAAACTTAAAGTATAATAATAATAATTTTTTTTAAAAAAAGGAAAAATAAAAATTTGAGGTGCAGTTCAGAAAATAGTTTTACAGAAATTGATAATCTAATTCTCTCATCAAAAAAAAAAAAAATAGCATTAGCCAAACTTAATACAGTCTAACATTCAAGAATTAAAAGTTTTAACCACCCCAGGACTTTTAAGAGATTTAATATTGAGACTATGCTTATTTTAATGCTGAGGTCTTACCTTTTTTTCTTCTGTATGAGCAACTTACAGATGACTAACACACATGAGGTAAGAAAAGCACAAATAAATTGTCTCTTTTTCAATAGTTCAATAATTTTTTTCTGCTGAATTACATGTACCTATAAAAGCTGACTTGTTATCCTGAACTATTAAAAATAAAATGCATTCTTTAATTAAATGAGGTATTTTATTATTATCAGCCAAGGAAAACAAAACAGCTATTAAACTAAAATTACTATTTTATAAAGCACTATTGTTCTTAGAACCTTTGTGTGAATATATACACTTCAAAGGAGTGAATCTTCTCATAGAAGAATTGACAAAAATTTTACGTTAGCATTATTTCTGATATTCATTCAACAAGTAATTGGAAATAGCTGCAGATTTATAAAATTTCTGAAGACAGAATAATCATCATTTTTTAAATCCAGGAACCCAATGTTCATTCTTTTGACTATGAGAAATTTACAACTACTTAACATCTTATTGTGGGTTTCTTTTCCTGTCCTTTCTTTTCATTCTTTTATAATCCCTTTTTTCTAGTAGACATAATTACAATTAATAAAACAAACTGACAAAATTATTATTATAGTAACGTTTTTAAGGACTTCTCTCATAGCCTATTTTATTTCTCCTAATCCTGCAACCCTTTCTCAACTTTATTGCCACTCTAGAAACATTAAGGATCATTAACTGAATCAGGACATTCATGATACTCTTAAAACACTTTGTACCCTTATATAGAGTTTCTATCAATTTTGTCCAGTTTAATGCTGCCTTAAGATGACTCTTTATGCATGCATGCATTCATCCATTTAAAGCACTGCTCTAGGTATGGGAGGATATCTGCAATGAATATGATAGACATCTTACCTCCTATGCTCACTGACATGCCTTATTCCTTCCTTGCTGGCTCAATGAAAATAATAATAATCACCAATTATTGAGCACTTATTAGTTAAATTTACTGTTGTGATGTGTGTTTCACAGAATTATCTATTTAATTCTCATAACCTAACCTGCTTAAGAGATAGTTTAGTGTGCTCCAGTTGATCTCCTACCTCTGCCATTTACTAGCTGTGTTGCTTGGGCAAGTAATCTCACCTCCCTGGATCTCCATTCTTTATCCACAAAATTGAGATAATAATAGTATCTTCTGTTTGTCTGTAAATCAGGGAGCAGAATCACACCTAGCACAGGGATTCTTGTAAATATTAAATTAGTTGATGTAAATAAAGTGCTTAGAATAGTTCCAGGCTTGGTAAATGTGAGCCATTATTATAGGTATTGTTTTATCAATTAAGAAACTGACACTTTTTTTTTTTTTTTTTGAGGCAGAGTCTTGCTCTGTCGCCCAGGCTGGAGTGCAGTGGCCCCATCTCAGCTCACTGCAAGCTCCACCTCCCGGGTTCACGCCATTCTCCTGCCTCAGCCTCCCGAGTAGCTGGGACTACAGGCACCCGCCATCACGCCCGGCTAATTTTTTGTATTTTTAGTAGAGACGGGGTTTCACCGTGTTAGCCAGGATGGTCTCGATCTCCTGACCTCGTGATCCGCCCACCTTGGCCTCCCAAAGTGCTGGGATTACAGGCATGAGCCACCGCGCCTAGCCTAAGAAACTGATACATTTTAGTAATTTTATCATAATGACACAGCAACCAAGAGATTGGGCTAGCATCTCTAAACCCTGGTCTCACTCCATGAATGTCTAAGTGAGGTGTTAACTGTACCAGCTACAACAGATTTTGCCCTCTCGGGAAAATGAAAATATAAAAAGAAAAAATATTGCTCTCTGAATGAAGCTAAAAAGGCTCTCTAAACAGTCAGGTTTGCTTGAACACAATAGTGAAGGGAAATATTAAAGATTTTCAAATAACTTATTGAAAGAAAAAGAGGGAAGAAAAATGGCAGAGCATTCAGAGTTAGAACAGACATGAAAAATACGGTAGCAGGAAATTCCTTTTATTTGCTATTTAATCAACCTTCATAACGTAGGTATTATTAGACACCCATTACAACATGCAAAAGGAAAATAGCAGACTTCCTGGGATTGAACATCAGGCACAAGTAATTCAAACTAGAGTAAAACAAGCATCGTTAAAAAATAACTCTTGCTTTTTTTTGCCAGTTCTGTCTGTCTTGATCCAGTATTGTAACATTTAAAGAATATTAATCAGTCACACTTAAAATCAATTTAGGAGATTTTTTATTTCTTACCAGTTTATGGATAACAGTAAATGTGGATAATTATGCTCAGTTTTAAAAGGTGGAAAATGATTTCACTTCTAGTCATATTTTCCACATTACTTCTGTAGAAAAATAATTTCTGGAACTCTGAATGTCAGCCACCACTGTATTACACCACAATGCCCCTATATTAAATTAAAGCATTCATTCTCAACAAAAGATTTTTTCCCTAATGCTTTGAAGATCATGAGCTATGTATTTCCAGAGTATGTACTAATAAACTGCTTAATATTACATATATTTAAAAAACAGGGTATTTCAT
This sequence comes from Symphalangus syndactylus, assembly GCF_028878055.3. NCBI lineage: Eukaryota > Metazoa > Chordata > Mammalia > Primates > Hylobatidae > Symphalangus > Symphalangus syndactylus. Next base: position 75,435,673 of record NC_072435.2, on the reverse strand, counting down.
GGGAGAAGAACAAAATATAGATTATTTTGTTCTCTTCATTGATAAACATTAACAGTGGGAATGGATGACAGGGTAAGTGTTATCCCCAGCTGATAAAATGGTAGAAGAGATAGCTAGAGCATATGAGTGATGCAATCAAGAAGTAAATATAAGTCAGCCAAACACATGAGGACATTATTTGGAGACTTTTTGCTTGCATATGTTCACATAACATTTCAGCTGGGTAATGCAAGACTTTAACTTATGCATATCTGTGGGATAGAGGAATCTCTCAAAGAATGAAGAGAGACTTTATTCAAAAGTGTACAGTGGAAAATTAGTCTTCACAATGGGCTTCCTTTACAGAAAACTACTGGGTTGGCAGTATATATTCTATCACACATGGTTTTCTAGGGTTTGAGTCAGCTGGTCCAACTAGGAATAACAATTACAGCACTGTGCAACAGTAATTGCTTGCTGTGGCAATATTGAAGCAAAGTTGTGTGTCTCCCTCCCACCCCAGGAAAAAATTTTTAACAAAAGGGTATGACTATGACATCTTTGACTACCATGTCAATGTTCATGAACAATGTTTCAGCATAGATAAATGAAAGGCAGCCACATGAAGAGCAACATTACAATGGAAGAACTTCTAACAGATGTGCCTGTGGCATCTGGATAAAGAAAGAAGAGAATAAAGCATACCTGAATTTCACTCCAGTCAAGATTCTATTTTTGGAGGGAATGCAGTAAAGATTTTGATCAATGTAATAATACATGTTGAGTATGAAATGAATAAAAGTACCCTCCATACATATAAAAATAAATTTTGGATGAAGAGCACAGGTAGGAGATATAATCAATAAAAAAGAGAAACCTTTTTATTCTACTGGGGAGATAATGGATTTATTCTGGGTATATAATATCTGAAATATTCAATCCTTAGGACAAAATCAATTATGAAAATCATTTGGCAGCATCTTCTAAAACCGATATAGGCATGACCCATGACCCAGCAACTCCACTCATACAATGTCCATCAGAAAATGTGTACAAGAATATTCATAGCACTATTTGCAGTAGAAAAAATAAAGGAAACAACCCAAACATCAATTCAAGAACAGGACAGATAAATAGTGGTGTATCTACACAATGATGTCCTAAAATATAATAACAATAAATGAGCTTTTCTTTTCACCACTAAATAAATTAATCTTACATATATGCTTTATGACTCTATGATCCTATTTATATAAAGTTGAAAACAGGCAAAGCTAACCTGTAGTGTTAGAATCTGAATACTGATTGCTTTTTGTGAAGTGCCGCAATGATATGAGGGGGTTTCTGGAGAGCTGAGAACATTCTGCTGTTCCATCTGCATACTGGCTACACAAGCATGTTTGCCTTGTAAAGGTTCATCAGGTTCTTTTCTAGCATTTGTCCACTTTTCTGTTGTATATTATACTTTCATTACTTAAAGTCATATAAAGCAGACTCTGGATTCCAGCCTGACTGCATGTCTTACTAGCTGCATAGCCCTGAGCAAATTAAATAACCTTTCTTAGCCTCAACTTTCCAATTTGTAAACAAGGATAATTATAGCACCTACCTCAAAGAGTTATTATAATTACATAAGCCAATGAGCCTGGCACAACATCAGCATTCAATAAATGTGAGTTATTATTATTAGTGCACATCATGAGGCAGAATGAGTCTTCATCGGTGAGCTGTAAAATAAAACAACCTGAAAGCTAGAGTAGAAAGGTCATCAGAGAGAAGCCTCATGGCAAATCATATAAGGAAGAAGACCATTTCAAAGCAAAAGCCCTTAACAATGTCAAGTGCTGAAGAGGGGTCAATGAAGACCAGAAAAAAAGATCTGGCAATATAGAAGCCATTGGTGAGCTTTGCTGAGCAGATCAATTTGAGTTAGGGGCAGAAGTCAAGTTGTAGCAAGTTAAGGTGTGAATGAGAGGTGAGGAAATTGAGATGTCTTTCAAGAGACTGATAATGCAGAAGAAAAGCAGATTGACAAAGCAAGGTCCACAAGGAGGTGACGAAAAAGAAAACCAAAACGCAACATAGAGTTATCTTGAGAAGAGAGAAGCACATGTCTTCTTGTGTGCCCAGAGGAAAAGAAGAAAGGATGAGTGCAGATGCTGAGCCATCAGTAGGCAGGTAGAAAGGATGTTGCAGCGCATTCTTACCAGATGGTTTCAGTTTTCTCAGTGAAGAAAAAGGCAGCCTCATCTACTAAGAGTGAAGACAGAATTGGCAGGATAGAGGGCATAATGAGATTTTCATAAAATAGATAAATACTGAGGGAATGGGAGACACCCTAACCAGAAAACAAAAAATATTGCCAATGTCTGCACTCTCATGTTCATTGCAGCATTGTTCACAATGGCCAGGGTATGGAATCAATCTAGGGTGTCCATCAATGGATGAATGGACAGAAAATGTGGTATGTATACACAATACAATTCAGCTTTAAAAAAGAAGGAAATCCTGGCATTTGCAACAGCATGGATGAACCTGAAGGACATTATGTTAAGTGAAACAGGCCAGGCACAAGAGGGACAAATGCCACATGATCTCCCTTTTATGTGGAATCTAAGAAAGTTGAACTCACAGAAGTAGAGAAGTAGAAAGTGGAATGGTGGTTGCCAGTGGCTTGGAAAGGTGGGGTGGCTGGGGAGATGCTGGTCAAAGAATAAAATTTCAGATAGGAAGAATACTTTCAATAAATCTATTGTATAACATAGTGACTATAGTTAATAACAATGTATTATATTCTTTAAAATTGCTGGGAGTACATTTTAAGTGTTCCCACCACAAAAAAAAGTATGTGAGGTAATGCATATGTTAATTAGCTTAATTAACCATTAGCATTAGGGTACTTATTTTAAAACAACATGTTGTATACAATAAATATGCACAATTTTTCTCTGTCAATTAAAAATAGGTATGTAAATAAATAAATATTGCCAAGTAGTGTCAAGGTCCCAACGGTGCTGTGAACCATGACTGTCATAGCACCAACCCACAAGCTTATGTGATCTCCAGCAGAACTTTGCATCTCTGAGCTGTTCTTATAACACTTTTTATAAGTATTTTTAAGATCCCAGGTGTAGAGAGAAGACAGATGGTTAGACTGATCTGGTATAAGTTTTTTGCACCTTTGGTGCAAAGAAAGGATTCGTAACTTCACATGATGGAAACCCAACTCAATCTAGCTTAAACACATAAGAAAATTGATTGGGCTACATAATAGGAAATTTCAATATGTAGCTGATTCCAGAAGGTTAACTTTTGTCATTGGCAATGTGTCTTCTTCTCCATTTCTTGACTCGGCTTTCCTCTCTATTGGCTTCCTTTTCAGGCAAGTTCTTCCTTATCAGTGGCAAAGGAGAACACTTGAATCTTAATCTATTGTTACAATAGCTATTCCTCACCCCACCCCTCCACCCCCAAAAAACAGAACACATCTTTCTCACTAGCTTCAAAAATTATTACAAGAATGACTCCTATGGTACCTTCTGGGATCACAGACTCCTCACTAAGTCAATCATTGTGTCCAGGAAATAGAGTACTCTTGTTGGCCACCCCTGGGTTGGTAGGCAGGGTCAGTCTCACTCAAATCACATGGAAGGACTAACAGTGCAGAAAGGATTCTGTCCAAAAGGAAAAGATGCAAAGCTGGCAAAATAGAAAAAAAAGAAAAGCTCAAAAACATATCATTTGTCCCCATTCATTTTGCTTTCCAAGTAGCTCCTTTGCATTCATTCAGATTAAACATTGTCGTTTAATACTCAGACCTGACTTTATACTTTTTATATTTTTTAATACCAAAACTTAATCTTATATTTTTCACTTTCTTATCTACACATCCCCATCATTTTATTTCTGGCTTCACATCCTCTGTTCATCTAAACTGAAAATAGTTATTAGTCCTCACCTTTCTTAAATCTTTTAGTGATCAAGATTGTTTCAATACTTAAAAAGCAAAGCTGTTTTAAGATTTCAATAAATTCAATTTAATTAATTTATTAATCATTCTCAAAATGGTGGTGAAGAGGGCATCAAACTTCCTTTTCAAAATACCTCAAATGTAAGATGTGACATAAAGTAAAATATGCAGCTATCCTGCATACAGGTTATTATTCCACACATGTTTTAGCAAATATATATTGACAATATAAATGGAATTGACATTAACCAGGAATTAATACACATTGGACCTTGGAACCTTCTGCTTAGAACTCTTTAGTATTTTCCATTGCTCTGAAGGGAAAGACCAAACACCTTAACATGATACACAGAGCCCGGCCTGGTTTAGTCCCTGGTACCCCCTTTCATGTTATACCCTGCCATGAGCTCTCTCCACTGCAGCCTTGCTAGCCTTGCTTCACTTCTCCCTACATGCCAGACAACCTCCCTCCACAGAGAGATAGCACATAGGCTCTCATCTTTGCCAGGCAAGTTTTTTATTCCCCATGCTGCTCAAAGTTCCAATTTCTAGAGAAGCTCTCCCTGACCTGTCTGACCACATCAACCTAACCATTAGATTAATTTTTGTCTTCATAGCACTGTACTAAGTACTTCTCCTTGATATGCCTTGCCACTGCTGTGGCGTTACAGTTGTTTGTGTAATTACTTGATTATAGCCTGTCATACTCACTGCATTATAAATGCCAAGGCAGGGACTGTGTCTAAGTTTTGCTCACTGTTGTAGCCCTAACACCCAATGCATTGTTTTGCACATTGTGGGTGCCCAATAAAATGATTATATATTGAACAAATCGATTTATTCTTGACATAAAAAAGAAACTCTTTTTAGTTGCTCCCTTTGCTTCCCAAGAAACAAAAGTATAAGAGAAACTACAATAATTTTTTCAGTGAAAGCTGAATTCAGGTTTTCACTTTGACAATAACAAAAATTATAACTATATACTTATTAACATTTATTTTCTAAACATTGGTTGTTTGTAGATGTTTGACTGGATTTTTTTCCAAGCCATTTTTTGGCAGACAACATGCTAAGTGATGTTTATCTTCTATCCACTTTTACCAGAGAGCTATTCACAACACAAAAATAAAAATTCATGCATAATGAAAATTCTAGACCTTGGCCACTGCTTAGCACTGCTTAATTATATGCGGTATAGCTGTCTGACAGCAGATGCTACATATATCTTGGCATCAATATTATTGTTTCTGTATTACTGATTCTCCATGAAAAACATCTCTTCACTTTGTATCCTAGGGGACTCATTATCTCTCCAAGGACAGATGGAGATTTATATATAAAAATTGATAATGACCCTCTTTGCTAAATTAAAGATGTTGGCCAACTCTTTCTTTGGCAACTGTCCAATTTGCATAATTGCATATGCCTTTCTAAATTTCCCCTGAAGCTCCAATTGAATAAGGTGTTCCTTTGCATTTGCATGTTGAAAGGCTTAATTGTGCTGCATTAAACAGCTGCCCCCAGCTGCAGCCTCAGACCTAGCTAGTATTGGTGAACTTTCTGTGTGTTGGCAAATCACTCTGAGAATTTTCCAATCAAAGCAAAGGCATTAGTATTCATGAGCTTATATGAGCAAAGTATTTAGATTTTGTGCTACATCAGTTAGCTGCAGTGAACATTCCTAAGGTAACTTTCCTACAACTCTACTCAATTAGCGTTAACAGCACATTTCGTAGGGCTTGCTTACTAAGGATTGTGCTTATAATGGCATTAAACATAATAATCAGAGAAGCACAGTGTGAGTAGGTTTTATTTTTCTTAGATCTACCAAAGATTCAAATTGAATGTTATTTAATCTCTAATGTAAATAAATGAGAGGGCTAAAGTGGAGAATAGCCTCTTGTTCTCCAAGGTCTATTATGGCAATAGGCACCTTCTGAGAAAGCAACCAGATGTAGCTCCTAGAACAAGATTGACTGAGGTTAGTGCATGGAATCAGACTACCCAGACTTCAACCAACCTCTTCCCAGAAGCAACCAATAGGCTGAACCAAGAGCCTCTTAAGCAGCCTAGAACAAAAGTTTAGCACCAAGAAAAGCATATTGGCTGGTGGCTAACAACTTTATCCGTTACTTTGGCTAGGAGATTTTCATTCATTCAACAAACATGTAGTGTATTAAGGGCCTACTCTGGGTAAGGCAATGTGCCAAGTTCTGGGAACATTGCAAAGTGACAGTGGTGTCCTATACTCTTGGAGATTACTAGTAGGGAAGTCAAACATTAGTCAAATAATCACATAAATGGGAATACATTTACATTCTAACCTATGTGCTATGAAGAAACAGAACAGAAGGCTATAAGAGCCTCACCCTACATGAGAGACTTAAGGAAAGCTTATCTGAAAAAATGAGGCTTGAGCTGAGAACTGGAGGAGAAGTAATAGCTAATCAGCTGAAGAATGAAAGAAGAATATTTCTAGTAGAGAAAACAGTGCTATGAGACTCTCTGTGAGTCCATTAGGAAAACTAAGAAAAAAAAAATCAACGTCACTGGATGTAGGAATTGAGGAAAAAAGTAGAGTAGAGTAAAGGTAGGCCAGAGACATAGGTAGAAGCCAAACCATAGGAGCCATTTGAAGGCTGTCTTCTTAATTTTGGCTTCTATTTAAAACAGCAATGGGCAGTCCCTAAAGTGATGGGAGTGGGGCATAGAGAATAATTAATATACTTAAAGTTGCATTTGAAAATATTGCTGGCTTCAATATAATAAATGGATGAAAGGAGGAGTGGATATGGGAAAATCAAATAGAATGACTTATAGGAGTCCAGCTAGAGAAAATGGTAGTATGGGCTAGAATCGTAGCAGTAGTGAAGGAGAGAAGTGAATGGATTCACAGATATTTAGGATATAAATTTGACAAGATTTGTTGATTGATGAGGTTTAGACATGATAAACTTGAGATCTTTTTGAGAAACCCAAGTAAAAATTTTCAATAGGCAGTTGAGTGTAAGGGGTCAGGAACTCAGAGGTCTGGTCTGGAGGTATAAATTTGGGAATCATTAGTCAATTGATGAAAATTGAGCCATGGATATCAAAAATACTATCTAGAAGAGAGAATATGTAATAAATCCAGAGGTGCACCACTCAGATCTACCTCCACCAAAGGATTTGATGCCCAGATTGACAGAGAATGAAATCAGCAGACAGCCTCCAGCTTCCAGCTCTTAGCTCTTTCAGGATATACCTTAGCTGGGAAAACTCCACACAGGACCTCATTTCTTTTCTGGGGACACCACATCTAATGAATGAGCATGGCAGGAATATGAAGGCCTGGCCACTTCAGTCAAATGTGGGGTGAACCCATGATCCTGAATGTCCCACCAATGGCCAAAGTTTTGCTAGGCTTACATCAAATTTCAACTCCTTTCTCATCTCTATGCTTTCCTTTGGCAGGTATTGATTCATAACAACGATCTTGCACCCTAAACTCTATCTCAACAACATTTTACCTAGAGAAGCTAACCTATAACACAGCATAAAATGGAAAGAGGAAGAAGCTTACAGACCAGCCATCTGCAAAGTAAAAGAGAAGGAAATGCTAGAAAGTAAGAAGGAAAACCTGGATAGCATGGTGTTTTGGAGCCAAAATAAACACATCTCAACAAAACAAAGAGTGCTGGGAAATTAGAAAAAAAAAATACTGGAAAATGTCCATTGGACTTAAATCATGGAGGTCATTGGTGACCTTAGCCAAAGTTGTTTTGGTGCAGTGCCAGGAACAACTGCCAAATTAAAGAGGATTGAGGAGGGAGTTTGAGGTGAGAAAATGGACTCACCAAATAATGAGACCTCTTTAGAAAACTTAGACTGAAAGAAATGGGAAAGATAGAAAGGAGTTGAAAGATAGAAACATAGAAAGAAATTGAGAGACAAGGAAGATTGTTTTTAAGATGGAAGAGGCATGAGAAGATTTAAATATAATTGGAAATAATCCAATTGAGAAGGGTATGTCGAATAAATAGAAATGGGGGCAGGGTGGTATAAGAAACTGATAGTGTAAGGTTGATAATGAAGTGAGAAAGCATGAGCAGACAGTTTCCAAAGCACAGGTGGAGGGATTGGGCTTAAATGAGAAGGATACTCCCTAGACTAAAATAGGAGGAAAAGAGAAGAACATGAGTCCAGATGGAACTGTATGGATTTGCTAGCAGGAAGCTGAAGGAGTTCCCATCTGATGCCTTCTATTTTCTTCGGGAAGTAGGAGGTGAAGTCATCTGCTGAAAATGAGGAGGAGTTAAGAATATTTGAGGTTTGAATAGAATGTAGAATGTTTAAAACAATTGTTGTAGACAGAGGAAGAGAATTTACCAGAAACACATGGAAGAACTGGCAGGCTGAACAGGCCCCATGTATCGGCACCAATCTGCCTGTATCTGCTCCACTGTTGGGAGACTTTCTGTGGCAGTGCCAGGCTGTTCGAGTGCAGGCATAGAGAAGGAATATAGATGCATTCATCCAGGTTTGGACATTTGTCAGACAAAGATAAAAAAAAAATTTAAGGCAACAGGACTAGAGAGTTGAGAATACTGACGAGAGTGTTATGCAAATAATGGACTGTGGGATCTAAACTAAATAATAATAACGAAAAGATCAACAGAGATAAAAAGATGAGAGCTGATGGACTTGGGGAAAATAAAGAGGCCAGCATATGAAAGCAATACTTTTCAAGATTTGGGGATCATGTCAATATGCAGAATATGATTCAGGTCTGCAGGTGGGCCTGAGATTCTGCATTTTTAACAGTTTCCAAGGTAATGTTGATAGGCATTAGAACTTCAATATGATCAAAAGTAGTTTTTAATTTGAGAGAGAGAGAGAGAGAAAACCAAAGCTGCTATTACATTACTAGAGTGTTAGCAACTGAACTCAGAACAAACGATGTATGGGGTTCCATGAAGTACATTTTCCACAGCTACAAGGAAGCCTCCCTCTGATGCTGCTCCCGCCGTCACTTCTTTACGAACTATGTCCACAAACAAAGTTACCTGAGTGACCCTCTGTCTTGCTTCCCTAAACAAATCTAACTAAAGGTAAGGCCTTGCTGGTCCTGGTCAGCTAGATTGTAGTTCAGTAATAGTGATAGCAATAATTTACCCTGTTACTAGGGACTCAAAAAAGGGTAGACTCATTTTTAAGAATAATTCAACTGAAATTAGGATTTTAAGATAAACTTCCAACACATCTCAGGAGCCCCAACAGGGAGGGTAGGGCAATCTGTAAGGTGATTAAAACAAAATGAGCATTTTGAGTTTTAGGCATATGTGAACAGTAAGGAGGAGAAGTGAAAACTGTTGGAACTTCTAGAAAGAAAGACCCTGCTCTGACTTAAGAAAAACTCAAATCTAGATGGCTCAGAAGGAATTATCTCACCTCTGGGTAAGATGATATACATGGGCCCACAAAAATCCATTTTTCTGTCACTTACTATGAACCAAACCTTCTCAAGAAATTGTAACTTGACTTCCATTTCCCAAGTAAGCAGCTAAAGATTTTCTCTTTTGAAAAGAGACCAAATTCCGAGTGAAACAAATCATTGGTGTTAATATTTAAGCAACAACAAAACAATAAATGAAAACAATATTTGCAACTCAAGGTGAATTGATCCAACTCAAATTTAAGAGAAAAAGTAAGGTTATATTAAACCAAGATAATTAATATCTAATTTTACTCTTAAACTTTAGTCGTGCCTGATGTTTGATATTCTTTCAATCTTGCCCCATATAATGAATTTTTCTTGGAAATATAGTAACTAAATAATAGTAAATGTTTGTTTTGAAGAAAGAGTCCTAACTTTTTATGGGAGAGAAATAACAATTGAATAGAATAACAGGCTATAACAACACCTTCAAAAATGAAACTTTCTGGACCACCAATAAGCCCCCTTACCTAGGCACAGTTAAGTAATAAGTATATATAAGTAGTAAGTCATAGTGTAATAAGTTTTCTGGCGAAGTATTCAGGAAGCAGCATTGTATAAATGGCCCTTTCAAATCTAAAATCTATAATGAAGTGACAAATGGCACAAACATATGAGGATTTACTTGCTATTCAATGATAGTTTCATTGCATTAACCTGAATAAATAAGAAACATGGTTGCTTCTGGCACCATGACCCACTAGCAAGGCAAACATAGCAATAGGTTTTCCTGATGCTCCACAAGTCACACACACTAGGCAAATGCCCATTCCATGCGTACTCTTGCAAAGCCTGCATATATATATATATATATATATACGTATATATATATATATATACGTATATATATATATATATATATATATATATTTTTTTTTTTTTTAAATTTTGAGACGGAGTCTCGCGCTGTAGCCCAGGCTGGAGTGCAGTGGCGCGATCTCGGCTCACTGCAAGCCCCGCCTCCCAGGTTCACGCCATTCTCCGGCCTCAGCCTCCGGAGTAGCTGGGAAGCCTGTACATTTTTTAATGGAAGTCACTATTCAGTATAAATCAGACATTTAGACTTCAAGAAATGTAAGAATTCCTCAAACTGACCACAGGTTGTTCTGGGAAGAGTATCTGTGATAGACGGGTAAAAGGAGATGATTACACAGATTCTTGCATGAGTAAAAAAATCTGATTATCTTAACTACTCAGTTCAATTTCAGAAGAAAAGCTTGTCAGTATCAAATGAGTTAGTTCTTTCTTGATAAATTAGAGAAATCTTACCTTGACAGAAGAGTAGACACATTATATTCTCAGTTGTGTAATGGCATCACTGGATTCCGGGGCATTCCCTGATATTAAGTTTTAGATACCATTTTCATGGGGGAAAAAAGTCCTTAATGGTATATCTCACCTAAAAGGGAAAAGATGCAGTTTGGCAGGTTTGGAAACTATGTGACTATGGAGCTAGAATAAAAAACATGCACTAAAGAGAGAAAAAGTATAAAATATGCTCTTTCTCTCTCTCTCTCTCCTCCACCCCCCATATATTATTCAAAAGAAGGGCTTTGTTTTCGGTTTTGGTGTTTTTATTTTCTAACCTCTTAATAAATTACCTGTTGCTTTAGCTGAGGCTGTTCTCAAAATAGGGATCACAAATTAAAATACCTACAAGGGTTAGGCAGATAAAGCAAAGGAGTGAAGTCATTTCTGTCAAATTTAACAAAATGTTCCGTGGGGAGGACTTGGCAACTTGTAGAGTGCATGACCCATTGAAGCGTCTTAGCAAGTACTCACCTCCAGTCAGTTGTCACATACAGAAATGCTGGCTTAGTGTTGCCAGATATACAAATTTTCAAGATAAACAGTAAATCTGAATTTTTATGTACTGTCTCCTGGATTTTAAATTTGGCCACATTTCAAACATTGTTTGGAAATGTGTGGGGACTTCTAATCAAGATGGTTTAGTGAGTTCATAAATTACCACACCCCTCTGTCCTAAACATTCAGCCATGATTTGAAATATATAAAAAGATAAAAGCATTATGACATTAGCTGGGTACAAAATCAAGATAAACATCTCCATGGACCAGAAAAAGAACAGAAAGCCAACGCAGTGAGCAAGGCTCAGAGAGATGACTGGCCAGAACTGGGCACTCTGCCTGAAGCTGCAGCTGGGTTGGGACTTCCAAAAACACGTAGGCAGTTTAAAAAACAATTCACTTGCTGTTAGGAACTGTGGCTTACTGGGACTCATTGGACCTGAGAAAGTGGGAGAAAAAAGACACTGCCTTGAAACCAGGACCACGATTTCCAAATATAGATCAGGAGCCCTAGAACAACTCTACAGATTTTCTAGATATTGCTTACCAAACTTGTAGGATAATACCTTAATCATAACTTTTCATTCATCTATTCAATCATGTATTCAACAACTATTTCTTGAGCAGCTAGTAAATGCTAGGCAGTGTTCTGGGTGCTGGAGAAAAATGAGTACACAAAACGAAGTCCCTATCCTATTGAGTTTACACTTTAGTTGAGGGAGAGGGGCCGGTGTGGGAAACAGATCACAAATAAACAAGTGAATATATAATGTCTGAGTGTGGAAGTGCTAGGAAGAGAAAATAAGCTAAGGTAAAGGAAGAAGAAAAACATCAAAGAGGGAAGGAAGGATGCTGTTTTACAAAGAGAGCTAGAGAAGACCTAGTGAGAATGTGATATTTAAGGGAGCCAGTTATAATGACATGGGAGACAAGTGTCCCAGGCAGATGGCACAAGAAGTTCAAAGGCTTTAAGGTAGAGACATGCAGGGTAGGCTCAAGGAATAGCAAGGAGATGAGTGTGACAAGAGGAGTAAGTAAGAAGAGTGGTAGGAGCAAAAGTTAGAGTTGGAGCAGAAGGCCAGATCACATAGAACCTTCAAGGCCATTTCCATGTTTGTGACTTTTTATTCCCAGTGAGATGAGAGACCACTGTGGGGGTTAGAGGTGAAGAGAAACATAATATAACTTATGTATTAAAAAGATCACTACGATAGCCTTGGTGAGAGAGGACTGGAGTGAAGGACAAGGAGCACGGAAAGAGGCAAGGAGACAAATTAAAAGCCTATTTAAGCAATCCAGAGCAGAGATGATGAGGGCTTGGACCAGGAGGGAAGCAGTGGAGGTGGGGAAACGTTGTTACGGTCTGAAGCTATGTTGAAGATAGAGACGTGATGATTGTTGTTGGATCAGAAGTAGTGTGAAAGAAAGAGGGGAGTCAGAAATGATCCCAGATTTTTTTAAAGAGAACTATAAAAACTATAAAACTACTAGAAGAAGACATAGGGTAAACACTCCAGGACTTTGATCTAGGCAAAGATTTTATGGGTAGTAACCTCAAAAGCACAGGCAACAAAACCAGTAACAGGCAAATGAGACTGTATTAAACTAAAACGCTCCTGCAGGGCAAAAGTGAACAATTAACAGAGTAAAGAGGCCACCTATTGAATGGCAGAAAATATTCCCAAACTACTCATCTCACAAGATGCTAGTATCTAGATTAAACAAGGGACTCAACTCAAAAGCATAAAACAGAAACAAAAACAAATAATCCCCTTGAAAAATGAGCAAAGAACATGAATAGACATTTCTCAAAAGACATACAAATGACCAACATATACATGAAAAAATGCTCAATATCACTAGTCATCAGGGAAATGCAAATCAAAGCCACAATGAGATATTATCTTACCCCAGTTAGAATGGCTATTATCAAAAAGACAAGAAATAACATTGCTGATTAAGATGCAGAGAAAAGGGATCTGTTACACACTTTTGGTGGGAATGTAAAGTAGTACAGTCTCTATAGAAAACAATACGGAAATTTATCAAAAAAAAAAAAACACCCAAAAACAGAACCACGATATGATCCAGCAATCCCCTCTACTAAGTATTTATCCAAAGGAAAAGAAATCAATATCTCAAAAGAATACCTGTAACTTCATGTTTATTGTAGCACTATTCACAATAGCAAAATATGTAATCAACCTAAGTGTCCAGAAACAGAATGGATGCAGAAATTGTGATAAACACACAAACACACATACACACAATGAAATACTACTCAGCCATTAACAAAAATGAAATCCTGCCATTTGCTGCAACATGGATGGAACTGAAGATCATTATATTGAGTAAAATAAGCCAAGCACAGAAAGACAACTATTACATGTTCTCACTCATCTGTGGGAGTTAAAACAATTGATCTTATGGAGGCAGAGAAGAGTGATAGTTACCAGAGGTAGGGAAGGGCTTGTAAGGGTTGCGGAGGATAAGAGACTGATTAATGGGTATAAACATACAATTAGATAGAATCAATAAAATCTAATGTTCTATGGTAGAGTAGAGTAGTTACAGTTAAAAGCAATGTATTATATATTTCGATATAACTACAAGAGAGGACTTAAAATGTTCCTAACACATAGAAATGAGTAACACATGAGGTGATGGATATCCTAAATACTTTGACTTCATCATTACACATCCTATGTATGTAACAAAATATTACATGTACCCTACAAATATTTACAAATATTGTGTGTCGATTAAAAATCAGCCTATCAATAATCATTAAAAAAGAGAGATGGCATCTTGATAGGTTGCCCATGCTGAAGTGTAGTGGCTACTGAGGCCGAATCATTGCACACTACAGCTTCAAACTCCTAGGCTCTAGCAATTCTTCACCTCAGCCTCCCAAGTAGCCGGGATTACAGGCAAGTGCTACCATGCTTGGCTACAACTCCAGACTCTTTGGCCTCTGTAGCTGAAAGACTGATATTGCCATTTTCTGAGATTGGAAAGTATGAAGAAGAGTAAGGTTTGAGGTTGGAAGTTGGATAAAAATCAGAGTTGAAGATGTGGACTTGTGAAATTTGTGGTATATAGAATATATCCAAGTGGAAATTTCAAGTAGGAATCCCAAGGGAGAGGTCTAGGCTATGGGAAAAAATGTAGAGGTCATCAGTAGATTAATGGAATTTAAATCCATGAGACTAAATGAGATCAGAAAGGAAGAACATGTATATTTACAAGTAAGTCCAAGTAGCACACTCCAATCACACAATTTGAGAAGACTTTAACAAAGGGTCTATTTAAATAGTGTGGCAGAATTTCAGATAAAGAATAAAGGATGATGTATTACCCCCACACCAGGCAGCATAATGGGTCCAGGGGAAGGAGGAATTACCAGAAACCCAGAGAAGGTAGCTGAATAGAGATGCTCCCCTTGACAAGAGCTGTAACCTTTAGTCAAGGGAGGCAACCCAGCAGTAAGGAGGCTAGAGGAAGCAATACTCTATCCCACTCTCCTCCTAAACTCCAACAGAAAGTCAAGGGCAAAGAAGCTGTTGATATGGTGTGCTTGAATCACTTCTTACAGCACAAACCAAAGAAGAGGAGGGGAGAAAGAAAATATGGGGAGGCAAATAAAAGAGATCCAAGCACAATAGATAAAGAGGAAAAGAGACCCAAGAACTGAGCCCTAGGGCATTCCAGTTTTGTTTTGTTTTGAGATGGAGTTTCGCTCTTGTTGCCCAGGCTGGAGTGCAATGGCACAATCTCAGCTCACCACAACTTCTGCCTCCCGGGTTCAAGTGATTCTCTTGCCTCAGCCTCCCAAGTAGATGGGATTACAGGTGCCTGCCACCAAGCCCAGCTAATTTTTGTATTTTTAGTAGAGACAGGGTCTCGACATGTTGGCCAGGCTGGTCTTGAACTCCTGACCTCAGGTGATCCACCTGCCTCGGCCTCCCAAGGGAATTCCAGTTGTAAAGGTCAGAGTGTGGTAGGAAGAATTGTAAGATGACCCCTAGAATTTCTACTCCTTGGTGTTGATGGCTTGTATGGTCCTGCCCCTTGAGTGTGGCAGGACCTAAGACTTGCTTCTAGACAACAGGGTATGGAATGTTAAAGGGATTTCAAGATGAAATCAAGATCCAAATCAATTGTTTTGAGTTAATCAAAAGGAGATTTTCCTGGTGGGTTTGACTTAATCAGGCAAAAGGTCTTAAAAGGGGGGATGGGGAGGGGACTAGGTTGACCTTGATGTAAGAGACTCTCCTTGTGGTCTTGAAGTATGCAGCCATGCTGGAAAAGCCAATGTAGCAAGGAATTATGTGTGATCCCTAGGATCAAGAGTTGTCTTCAGCCAACAGCCTCCAAAGAGCCAGGCCCTCAGTCATTCATCCACAAGAAAAGTATTTTGCCCATGGCCTGAGTGAATTCAGAAGCAGAATCACCTCCAGTTGAGCCTCCACGTAAGAATGCAGTCCAGCCATATCCTTTATTACAGTCCTGTATGATCTTGATCGAAAGGCCCGGTTAGACTATGCGCTGACTCCTGACTCACAGAAATTGTAAGATAATGTTTAAAGCCCACTAAATTTTTTAATAATTCCTTACACAACAAAAGAAAACTAATATAAGAAGAAACCAACAAAAAAGACTGAGAAGAAGAACCAGGGAACAGGAGAACCAAGAAAGTGGCATCCCAGAAGTAAATTGAAGAAAATATTTCAAGAAGAGAGTTACAGTTGTGGTAAATGCTTCTGATGGTTCCAGTTAGATGATAACAGAGAATTGATCATTAGAATTTAATTGCATGGAAGTAACTGGTAGCTTTAACAGGTAGATGAGGAAAAAAGCCTAATTAAAGTGGATCCAAGAGAGAATGGAGAGAAAAAAAAGTGAGCTGCTGACTGTAAATTTTTCAATAAGTTTTGCTATCATAGAGAAATGTGGCGGTAGCTGGAGGAGAATGTGGGCTTGAGGGAGGGTTCCTTCACAATAAGAGGTATTGTACTATTTTTGAAAGCTCATTGGGATTACCAAATAGAGAGGGGGAAAATGATGACAGAGGAAAGAGAGGCAGAATTCATTGAAGTTATGACTTACATCGGCAAGAGGACATAGGAATTAGTGCCCAGGTGGAATTAGACCTGGACAGTTGAGAAATAACAGTAAGAGAGAAGTCAGATTCCTTGGGTCCAGATCCTAAAACTAAATATTTGAGAATAGAAAAGTAAAGAACAATCTCACTCATAAACACTTATGTAAATATTCTAAATAAAATAGGATATAGTAGAAAGCTAAATTCACCAATGTTTTAACATTTTGGGGGAGATGTAATTCACACATCTTAAAATTCACCCTTAAGCATACCTTTCAGTGGTTTTTAGTATAGTAACAAAATTATACAACCATTGCAACTTCCAGAACGTTTTTGTCACCCCAATAGGAAATCCCATATCCATTAGACCTATGGAAATCCCATATCCCTCCCAGTCCCTACTCCCAGCCCCTAGAAACCATTGATCTACTTTCTGTCTTCATGGATTTGCCTATTCTGGACATTTAATAGACGTGAAATCATACGTGACCTTTTGTGACTGGCTTCTTTCATTTAGAATCACATTTACAAGGTTCACCCACATTGTAGCAAGCATCGGTCCTTCATTTCTTTTTGTTGCTGAATGATATTCCATTGTAGGGATACACTACATTTTGTTTATTCATTTATCAATCAATGAACATTTGGGTTGTTTTCACTTTGGGGCTATTATGAATAATGCTGCTATGAACATTAATGTACAAGTTTTTGTGTAGAAAATAATTTTAATTTTCTTGGATAGATATCTAGGAGTGAAATTGTTGGATCATATGGAAACCCTGTATGCAATTTTTTAAAAAAACTGCCAAACTCATTTACAAGAGGGCTACACCATTTTATCTTCCTACTAGAAATGAATAAGGGTTCAAATTTCTCTACATTCTCATTAACATTTGTTACTGCCTATCTTTTTTACTAGAGCCATCCTAATGAATGTGAAGTGATATCTCATTGTGGTCTTGATTTGCATTTCTCTCACTAGGGAATGATTTTGAGCATCTTTTCATGTGCTTATTGGCCCTTAGTATATCTTCTTTAGAGAAATGTCTATTCAAATCCCTTGCCCATTTTTAAATTGGATTATTTATTTTTATTGTTGATTTACAAGGGTTCTTCATTATTCTGGATTATCAAATATATGATTTACAAATATTTTCTCCCACTCTGTGGTTTGTCTTATCAGTTTCTTGATAATGTCCTCTGAAGCTCAAAAGTTTTTAATTTGATACAATCCAATTCTTTTTCTTTTGGTGCTTGTATGCTTTTGGTGTCATATCTAAGAAATTGCCTCATCCAAGTTCACAAAGACTTACTCCTATGGTTTTTTTCCTAGAGTTTGAAGGTTTTAGCTCTTGTATTTAGGTTGTTGACCCATTTTAGAGTTAATATTTGTATATGTTGTGACTCAATTCCAGTGTCATTCTTTTACATGTGGATATCCAGTTGTCACAGCAGCATTTGTTGAAAAGACTATTCTTAATCAAGTTATCTTGGCACTTCTGTCAAAAATAAACTGATCTTAAATGTAAGGGTTTATTTCTGGACTCTATATTCTATTCTATTGATCATATGTCTGTCCTTGTACCAGTGCCACAATGCCTTGATTACTGTAGCTTTGTAGTAATTTTTGAAATCAGAAAGTGTGTGTCTACCTTCTTGAGGTAAATTTTTAAAAAGAAGGAAAGTGTGAGTCCTCCAACTTTGTTCTTTTTTAAGACCAATTTGGCTACTCTGAGACCCTTGCATTTACATACAAATTTTAGAATCAGTTTGTTGATTTCTTTAAAAAAAAAAGCAGATAGAATTTTGATAGTGATTTTGTTGCTACAGATCAATTTGGGGAGTATGTTTATCTTTACATGAAGTCTTCCAAGCCACAAGCAAGAGATACCTTTCCATTTACTTAGCTATTCCTTAGTTTCTTTAAAAATGCTTTATCATTTTTAGTTTATAAGTCTTGCACTTCTTTTGTTCCCTTTATTCCTAAGTATATTATTCTTCTTGATGTTACTATCAATGGAATTATTTTGCTAACTTCCTTTTTGAATGTTTATTGCTGGAGTATAGAAATACAATTGATTTTTGCATACGAATCTTGTACTCTGCAACCTTGCTGAATGTGCTTATTAGCTCTGATAGTTTTTGTGGATTTTTCATTATTTCTGTATACAATATCATGTCATCTGTGCATATAGTTTTACCTCTTCCTTTCTGATCTGTGTGCCTTTTATTTCTTTTTCTTGCTTAATTTTCCTGACTAGAACCTTCAGTACAATATTGACTAGAAATGAACCACGTATTTTTTAAACTCATAATTCTGTATGGCTGACCCCAAGAATTTAAAGACTTCAATAAAATAATATCAATTAAAGTAGTATATTAAATGAGAGATTTCAAATGATTACCTCAATATATTTATGTAAGAAAAACTTATACCATGCTGCTATGTGCCAGATAGCTTTAAGCACCTTATAAGTATTATCTCATCGAATCTTTACAGTAATTCTATGATTTAGATGCTGTCATTCCCTATATTACACATAAGGAAACCAAGCCAGAGTTAATTTATCCAATGTAACACCACAGCTAAGTAGCAGAGCTGGAATTTAAACCCAGCCAGATTGGTCCAGAGTTGTAGCTCTTAACCATTTAACATGCTGACTCACATATATGTCATTATTAACCGAGTAGCTTAATGATGAAATTTGAGAAGCATTCCTTTACATGTCGAGAAAAAGACAAGGTTGCCAACTACTGCTACTTCTATTGAACATTTTAGTGTAGGTTATAGTAAATGCAAGCCAATAAAATTTTTTGGTATAATAAATTAGAAGAGACCTAACTATCATTATTTGTGAAAAATATGGTTTGTCCACACAAAAAATTCAATAGCTTCTATATTCAGCTTTTAGAATCTAAAAATAATCCACAGATTCGTGGGTAAAAGAGCTGCATACAAAAGTTGGGGACATAGTCCTAAGCACCAGTCATAATCCATTGGATAATACAACAGAGAAAATATTTTAATACTATATGATATCTAGAAATAAATCTAACAAAAGATACACAAGTGGAGAACCAAGTGTTTGAGAAAAGAAAGTGGACTAGTGCAACTGTAGTGCAGAGTTTACACAGAGGGAATTCAGAAAAAAAGGAGTTTGGCCAGATTAAAGAGGCTTGAATATGTATTCCATAGAAACTTTTTGAGCAAGGAAGTAGAAAAAATAATGTAATATTTAGAGAAATTTAATCTGAGACCAATTCAATGGAATCCATTAGTCTAAGGAGCCCAGAAACGCAGTGGAGGGATTCTGTCTACCTCCTCATGTGGAGATTTTTACAACAAGTTCACTCGTAGTAAAGTGCAATGTACTGCCTGCCACATACTCAAATAAAAGAAAAATCAGTATTTTAAATCTGACTGTTTTCCTGTACAGTAATAATGGAAAGCAGAAAACACTGCTGCAGTATTGCTTGTCAAACTCTGTTTGGTCTTCATATTTTCAATATGAGGTCAAATGACGGAATCTTGAGTCATCCAGTGGCCTGGTTGATGACCAATTCTTCTATCTAATGACTAATTTTGGCATTTAGAAAAAGGCTAAAAATATGCCTGTGATCATAGGCAGAAAGCGGTTATTTTAAAAAAAGAGACTTTGGGGCCAGTTGCACGAAATTATAATGAAACCATGGTAATAACAGGCAATAGCTATAAGGGTTAACTCATAAATTACGAATATTCTAGTGCTGGGCGCAGTGGCTCATGCCTGTAATCTCAGCACTTTGGGAGGCTGAGGTGGGCGGATCACCTGAGGTCGGGAGTTCGAGACCAGCCTGACCAACATGGAGAAACTCCATCATAATAAATAAATAAATAAATAAATAGCCAGGCGTGGTGGCGCATGCCTGTAATCCCGGCTACTTGGGAGGCTGAGGCAGGAGAATCGCTTGAACCGGGGAGGCAGAGGTTGCTGTGAACTGAAATCACGCCATTGCACTCCAGCCTGGGCAACAAAAGCGAAACTCCATCTAAGAATATTTTAACATCAAGTTCTGATGTTAGTATGGCACTATATAGGGAGGCCTAAGTCCCCAACTGACCTATTTTTGTTAAATATAAATAAACATATTCAGGCCCTTATCTTTCCAACTTCTCTTTGGCATTTTCATTTGCCAAATATTTACTGGATACCTGCTATATATCAGGCACTGTGCTAAGTCCAGAGGATTCAGCAGAGAACAAAGCAAATGCAGCACCCGCCATCTCAAAGTTTACATTCCTGCCTGAAGTCTGCAATGTGGCAAACTTCTCCTAGGCTGCCAGGACACTACTCTGGAGCTTTTCCCCGCCTCCCTCATCACTCTGTCTCCTCCACTGGCTTCTTTTCTTTTGCTTTTCTCTTAAACATTCGTTGCTCCAATTGTCAGCCCTCTTCTCTTCTCCCTTAGTATTCTCCCAGAGAAATCTCCATTTATTCCCATTTTTGTATTTCATTTATATAGTACAATTACATTTAGATCTAGATAGATATATAGATTACTATGTGCCAAGATCTGTTATAACCACATTACAGATATTAACTCATTTAATCCTTGTAACAACTCTTTGAGGTGGATACTATTATTTTACCCATTTTCTAGATGAGGAAACCAAGTCACAAATTGGTTAAGAAGGTGGCATAACTAGAGTTTAAACCAAGACAGACCATGACCTAGACCAGTATGCTGTGCATACTCCCATGTCTTCAATCTGTCACCTGTGTGTGGATGCCTCCCCAATGCAGATCATTAAGTTGTAATTCTCTATATTCAATCTCATATTTTATAATGGCTGCTAGACATCTGTACCTGAACTTTCCACACATAACTTAGAAACAATGTGCTTTCTAGTCTGAATAGTCGTGTCGTCCCAAAATTCTTGTGTTGAAATCTTAACCCCAAGGAAATGGTATTAGAAAGTGAGGCCTTCTGCTCAAAACTGCTGCAGCTTTCCAGCTCCTGGTATCTGTGTCAGTGAATGGCCCTTCTTGCCTTGATCCACAGGGATGGGGAAGGGGATGTCATTAATATTTTGTTCATTAATACTGATTAATTAATCAAAAAAATAGTGAGGCCTTCTGGAAGGTGATTAAGTCATGAGAGTGAATCCTCATTAACGGGATTCATGCCTTTACAGAAGAGACTCCAAAGAGCTGTCTTGCCCTCCTACCATGTGAGGACGTAGCATGAAGGGGCCCTCTATGCACCAGGAAACATGTCCTCACCAGACACTGAATAGACTCATGTCTTGATCGTGGACCTCTCAGCCTCCACAACTGTGAGGCATAAATTTCTGCTGTTTGTAAGCTATCTAGCTTATGGGATTTTGTTATAGCAGCCCAAACAGACTAAGACAGTACTCAATTTATCAAATTCCTTTTCTTTCATGCTCTACATTATATGTTCAGTTCCTTATCAATATCCTCTTATAACAGCCTCCTAACAGGTCTCCTTAATCCTGCAGTTCTCAAAGTATGATCCAAGGATGTCTAAGAATTTTTGAGACCCTTTCACGAGTTTACAAGATCAAAATTATTTTCATAACAATACTAAGATATTATTTGGCTTTTTTACCGTGTTGACCTTTGCACTAATGGTGCAAAAAACAATAGGTGATAAAACTGCTGACAACTTAGCATGAATAGAGTAGTGGAAGCAAACTATACTAGAATTTTATTCTTCACTACCATACACTCCCAGTTTAAATTCTAAGAAGCCAGATTCACTAAAGAATATCTTTGATGAAGTAGTAAAATATATCAATTTTTCAAAATATTGACTCGAGTACATATCTTTTAAATATTCTGTGAGATGAAATAGAAAGTACACATAAAGCTCTTCTGATATACTGAAACAGTCCTTGTCTCAAAGAAAAGCAATTGTGTAGGTATTTGAATTGTAAGTAGAAGTAGCCATTTTTTCAGAGAATGTTAGAAAAGGATAATATTCATACTAATTCGGATATTAGAAAAATTAGAATATTGGAAATCTTAACAAATATGATTTTTTTGTATTATATATTGAAATGTGTCAACATTTGGAAGTTCTGCATAACTTGGGGGACCAATATTTTCTAGATGACCAGTGCATTTGGTTACAAAATCATATATGGGTAAAAGTTTCATTCAAAATTCAATATAGACCAATGGATTTTAATCCATCACAGTAACAAATATGGTTTCAGATTCTACATTGCAACTAAGCATTATGAAACTACCACTATTGTATTTTGGTTTACTAGCAAAGAATGTCAGACACTCTAAGCTTGTAGGTTCCCAGCTATCACACAAACTCACTGCATACAACCACTTGGGCCCGTTAGTATCCCCCTCCATGGGACTCGGAAAGCAAAGGTAACCAGTGCAAAAATGAAGTTTCATACTGATTGCTGCACCATGAGTAATGACTCAGGAATTCTGTGTCTAATGCCAGCAACCCGAAACTGCAGAAGGCTAATTTTTTAGCTTATAAATGAGGTAAAATCTCAGACAGTTCACAGTTCTTGACAGATAATGAATGATGAGAAAATTGTTTAACTAAGTGATGTGGTCATGTGAGGCAATCCTGGAAAATAAACTAGAATGATTAGGATAGAGATGGCCTAAGGAATATGATTATCTACAGGTGATAGGCAGCTACTGAAGGTGTTTTAGTACAAGTATAACACAGCAAAAGTGTTACCTTATTAAAATTAATCGGAGTGATATGCTAACTGCCAATGTAGAGCTAGACAGAGTGCTTACAGTGAAGAAGGCATTGTGATAAGGCTTCTAGTTAATCTCTGTTACAATTGAATAATGTAATTATAAGAATCATTAACATTATATATACATTGCACTTGTTATGTGAACAGCTTTAAATACATTAACTCACTAAATGTGTAAACAACTTTATAAGGTAAATATTGTTATTGCCTATCTTAGTTCAGGTAGCTATAACAGAATGCCACAGGCTGGCTGGTTTTAACATCAAACATTTGTTGCTCAGTTTTGGAGACTGTGAAGGCATCAGCCAACTCAGTGTCTAATGAGGGCACCCTTCTCGGTTTGTAGACAGCCGTGTTCTCCACGTATCCTCATGTGGCCTAAAGACTGAGCTTTAGTCTCTTTCTCTTATAAGGATACTAATCCTATTACTGAGGCGCCATTCTCATGACCTCATCTAAACCTAATTAACACCCAAAGGCCCCACCTCCTAATACCATCCCACTGGGGGTTAGGATTTTAAAATATGAAACTTGGGAAGACATAAACATGTAGCCCACAATATCACCATTTTACAGATAAAGAAACTAAGGAATCTAAAGACAAAGTGTCTTGCTCAAGTTCACAACAAATCAAAAACAAGTAAATGGTAGAAGGAGGACTTGACTCTAGGAAGTCTTTCTCCCAGATACTATGTTCTCAACCATTATCCTACACTACACTATTCTCAGGTAAGGCATATGTATACATTATACCCATTTTACAGCTATGCAAAGAAGTGTAAAAAGATTAGGTCACTTACCCCAAGTCATAAATCCAGTACGTGTTGAAACTAGGACTATCCTTCTAAATATAAAAAAGGAGATTATATAGTCAATTATATAAATTCTATTAGTATCCTTATTTTGGTTCTTTTCAACTAAGCCTTTCGTGGTCTGATGTAAAGGGATTCCTTTGGAGATTATTACATGAGCAGCATGACTCAGACTCTATGGGACTTGCAGCCATAATCCTGATGAGCAAAATAGGAAAATGAAGTAGGCAACGCCGTACACAATGGAACCACTTAACTGCGAACTCTGACTGAGAATGACAGGAACCCAACTCAAAACTCAATGTCAGCAACAACTGGAACCATAGCCTCACTTCTCTCTCTCTCTGTTTCTCTCTGCCATCTCTGCTTCTCTCTGTCCATTGACATCATTCTTACAGATTTGTTCATAAAGCTGAAACTATGTCTATCATCATCCCCAGACTCACATCTTACTAGCTTCACCACCAACAAGAGAAAAAAAATTTTCCCTGATTCTAGCTCAATAATACCCAGGAAAGTACACTGTTTGGCCTAACTTGAGTCATTCCCTCATTTTATGACCAATCCCTGTGTGCAGTAAGGTAATCTGCTAGTATAACCCAGGTCTCTTGTCTATCACTGGATGGGGACAAGCTTGCGGAGTGTATAAAGAACAAGTCAGGAAACAATGATTGATAGTACCTTCTAAAACCACACTATTGTAATTTGAGAAAAGCTGTTCCCCCACCCCCCCCCCAAAAAAAAAGCAAAGAGAGAAGGGGGATGGTGATCTCAGGCAAATAGAAGCAATAGAGCTCCACAATATCTGAACAGGGACTCTCTATTTGGTTTTGGCACCCTTTACATTGGAAGCACATTTTGAAATTCAGTACATAATTCAGTTCAGTACAAGGCTGGGTTTCTTTGCTTTATTTATTGATATTTTGAGTTCCCTCACTGAGTAACTCAATGAGACAGTAATTTTCTTGGGAATGGAGATTGAATTCATATATTTTCTAGGTATTTCTGTACATACACTTAGTAAATTCCCATTGAAAAAAGTCCAGCCAACTTTCCTTGCCACACTATAAATGTAAAAATGTTTGGTCTATGGCAGCAGTAGTTTTAGGGAGCCTGCCATTGTTTGGGATTCTTCCCCTGTGGTTCCCAATTGCTCCCAAGGTGATGGCCCCCACACTGTTTTGTCTTCATAATACTAGCAGCTCACTGTAGAATCAAATACAGCCAGCCTCAGCCAGAAAAAAAAGAAAGATAGATGTGAGAGCAATAGTCTCCTAAAAGCTGAGCCTTGGCGATGTATTATACTAACAGTGGACATTTAATTCAGCTACATGAGCTGAATTAAATGTCCATTGAGTTCTGACTTTGTGATAGTACTTAATATATTCCAGATTTTTTTTTCTTTTTGAGACTGAGTCTCGCTCTGTCGCCATGCTGGAGCGCAGTGGCATGATCTTGGCCCACTGCAACCTCTGCCTCCCGGGTTCAAGCGATTCTCCTGCCTCAGGCTCCCGAGTAGCTGGGACTACAGGCGCGCACCACCATGGCCAGCTAATTTTTGTATTTTTAGTAGAGACTGGCTTTCACCATGTTGGTCAGGATGGTCTCGATGTCTTGACCTCAAGATCCGCCCCCAAAGTGGGCGCCTCAGCCTCCCAAACTGCTGGGATTACAAGATTGAGCCACCGCACCCAGCCTTCAGGTTTTTTAATGTTTATGTTACGTTCTTACCATGGCCATTTTTAAAACTTAAAATAATGTCTACTATTTTTTAACTACTTTGTTAGGTGTTTCTATGTATCTTAGCTAATTCAACCAAGTTAAAGTTAGCATTTACACACACACACACACACACACACACACTCACACACACACACAAATACCATTAATGATTAAAGAAGATGAGGTCTAGATTAAGGATTAAACCTAAGCTCATGACCCTTCTGTGTTGTGAAGCCAGAGTTTCCAACCAGGTCTGTCTGACTTCCAGAGCTCCCTTATGGCACTATTTGACTAGAAAAATCACATCCTAATTGCATTTCCAACTATTGTACAGTTAATATTTCCTTTGAAAGACATTGGTGTGCATTTAGTCCAAGTGGAAATATTCACCTCCTAACATAGTGACACTTTCTCCTCCACACATCGAGCATGGAATTTCCAAACATTCAAAATCATCTTCACATTAAGCCACTTGTTTAGAGAAGTCCCCATCTTGAACACTTTGAGCTGTCAAGAACCAGGGGCAAATGTGTGTTCCCATGATACAGAAATGATTTTCTAAAATTATCTTCAGGAACAAAATCATAACAAAGATTTTGGATGGTGAGGACATAATCTCTTTTTTTTTTTTTCATTTTGTTTCACTTTCTGAAAAGATTTTCCTCAGATGTTCTAAAAATCACATTTGGGGTGGAAATCAAACAAGACCAGTCTCAGCAAAAAAAGAAAAAGAAAGAAAGAAAGATAGGTGTGAGAGTCACAGTCTCCTGCAGGCTGGGCCTTGGGGATGTCAGTTATGTGTCAACACCTCTCCTCTGGTAGCAATGTTAGTACAGTCACCAAGAAAGGCAAAAGAAAAAATCTTCGCTCAGCAGCGTGAGCCCAGAAGAGACAACCAAAGAGAATGGCAAAACGGTGTCAGTAAGCAGAATAACTGTGGATAAGAAGGGAGTCGTGTGGTCTCAACACAAGGTTCTGTTTCTCTTTCACTATAATGACTATGGAATCCTGTGAGATCAAACACATTTGTTTTTAAAAAGGGAAGATGTGTCCCCTTTCTTAAGTTGAGCAAACATGGTCTGCATCCAACAAGATTGTATCACAGAGAGAAATGATTCCCCAAATTTTCCTCTGGGACCAAGGAGCCAAAGGAGTTTGAACAGTGCATTTTTCAGTTTTTTTTTCTTTCTTTTCTGAAAGAAGTTAGGATGTACCAGCTGATGTCACTGACATACGTTGATACTCCTGAGGAACAGGAGATAGAAACAAAAGGGAAGAAAATAAATTTAAATTGGCATGCTCTTGACTTTACCAGCTGGCTGAAAGAGCATTTTTCCTAATGAATTGGAAACAATTCACAGCCTAACTGTAAATGGAAGGAAGGCCCTGGGATAGCTTAAAGAAGTATATAAAAACTAATATATGTGTAATGATTTTCATATTTTTGCTTCTTATATATTCTTGTTTATCAGAATATTAAACTCCAAAGAATAACAGGTGGTCTGTATGCTATGTACAAGCATAGATAGATAGATAGATAGATAGATAGATAGATAGATAGATAGATAGATAATAGATAGATAGATAGACAGACAGATAGATAGATAGAATATAAAACCTTAATAGTTTTAGGTTTTATGGAGAGAGAGAATTTACTTATTTTATGTATGGTTTGGGGTTTGGGATATATGTGTGTGTGTATTTGTAAGCCAATTAAAAAAAAATTTTACGTATCCACACATTAGGAAGTATAATGAAAAAAATCTGACAAAAATTCCAAGGAATAAATGTAACAAAATTTGCAAAATTTATATGAAGATTTATTTTTTAAAGATTTATTTTTATTTATATAAATGTATGGAGTGAAAGCATAATTTCATTACACTGACATACTGCACAGTGTTGAAGTCAGGGCATTTAGCATATCCATCACTGGAGTAACATGCATTTTACCCATTTCTCATCATCCACCCCACTCTCATCCCACCCCAGAGTCTCCACCATCTAGCATTCCACACTCTACTTGCATGTGTACACATTATTTAGCTCCCACTTGTAAGTGAGAACATGTAGTATTTATCTTTCTGTGGAAGACATTTTTTAAAACACTGAGAAAGGGAACCACAGAAGACTTAGAAAGGTGGAAAGGCATACCATGTTCTTGGATAGGAAGGTACAGTTATAACAAGAATACCAATTTTCTCCATCATAATTTATACAATTAACTTGATATTGTTAAAATAACTAGAGAATTTTTTTTCAACTGAGCAAGCTTATTCCAAAGTTTTTATATAAAATGAACATACAAAACAGAAGAATTCTGGAAAAGAGGTATAAAGTGGAGAGACTAGACTTATTAGGTATTTAAAATATATAATAAAGCTATAATAATTGAAACAATCTGTACCTGCACTTGACTAAACAGAGAAATCAATGGAACACTATGGAAGCCGACAATTAGATGTAAATACCTAACAGTATTTAGTCTACAATAAAATGGCATTAGAAATTTTTAGGAGAAAATAGATTTATAAACGGTGTTGGGAAACTGGGCAGTCATCTAAAGAACAAGTTTATTCTATCTGTGCCATCTTTACACTTAATGAATTTTGATGGATCAATTATAAAAATGTAAGAAATAAAATTAAAAAGTTACAGAAGAAACCATCGTGGATTTTTTAAAAGTGTAATCTAACAGTCTAAGATACTTTGTACACGTGACGCAAAATACAGAAGCATAATAGAACAAGTAAACATAACCATAAGAAACTAAAAATGGCCAGAAACAGTGGCTCACACCTGTAATCCCAGCGCTTTGGGAGGCTGAGGCAGACAGATCACTTGAGCCCAGGAGTTCAAGACCAGCCTGGGCAATATGGTGAAGCCCCATCTCTACAAAAAATACAAAAAATTAGCTGGGTGTGGTGGCACATGCCTGTAGTCCCAGCTACCCAGCAGGCTGGGGTAGGAGGATCACCTCAGCCCAAGAGTTTGAGGTATCACACAAGGGATATATTAAGGGCTCAAATAAATAAATGGTAAAGCCATCCACTGAATAGAAAAAAAAAGTAGAAAACACTACAAATAGACAGTTTATAGAAAAGGAAATTAAAATGAGAAATGCAAATAAACTTCACATTGAAATATCACTTTTCACCTATCAGGAAGATAAAGATCTAAAACTTTTATTGCATACTCTGTTGGCAAGTCTATTGGGAATGGGCACTCTCACTCACGTTGAACGGAGTAGGTACTGGTAAAACCCTTTTGGAGTGTGATTTAGCAATGTCTACCAAAGCGATAAATATGCATACTTTTTACCTAGCAAAGGTTACCACACATGTGTGGAATATGAAAGCACAAGGTTATACATTACAGCTTTTTTTAATTGTAAATATTAGACACAGCTTAATATCCTTGCATAGGGGCTGATAAAATCAAATTTGGTTCATCCATTTCAATGTGCTTACTCCATACAACTGCAAACACTAAAGAAAAGGACAAAACAAATCCAAAGCATATATACGGTGATCCTAAATTCCAGTTTCCAGGGCATCTGGGTTTATGCCTGTTGTTCTGGTGTTCCATCCAATTGACATTGCCTTGTACTGTCCAAAGTGACCTGTCTATTTAACAAATAATTTGGTTGTTACAATGGAGTAAATGTTTATATCCCCCCAAAATTCGTATGTTAAGGTCCTAACTCCCTGTGTGATGGTATTAGGAGGTGAGGCCTTTGAGGGTAATTAAGTCATGAGGTTAGAAGCCTCACGAACAGTATTAGTGCCCTTATGAAAGGACTCCAGGGAGCTCTTTTGCCCTCTTTCTGCTATTTGAGGATACAACAGTCTGGAACCAGCAAGCTGGTTCTCACCAGAACCCAGACATGCTGGCACCCTGATCTCTGACTTCCAGCTCCAGAATGATGAGAAATACATTTCTGTTGTTTATAAGTCACTCAGTCTATAGTATTTAGGTTGGTGCAAAAGTTATTGCAAATTACTTTTGCACCAACTAATTATTACAAAAACTACAATGACCTTTGCACCAACCTAATAACTTGTTCCGGCAGCCCAAACTAACTAAGACAGTAACTCTAGGTGTATTTCGCTTTGGAAGTGAGAGAAGGGATTGGGGTGAGGCAGGGAATGGGATATGAGGTTAGATGAAGGGAAAGGGAAGGGAAAGACAACTTGATGCTTCCCAGACAACTTGGTACAATTCAATTCTTCTCTTTTTGACCCTATCAAAGCTGTAAGCTATAGATGGTAAATCTCTGGAGCCACGAGAACCTAGGTTCAAATCCTGGCTGTGCAATTTACAATCTATATGATCTTGGCCAATTCCTTAACCTGTCTCTGCCTCAGGTTTCTCATCTATAAAATTGAGATACTAGCGCCTATCTCATTAAGGTTATTGAGAGGATTAGATGAGCTAATGTATGTGAAGCACTTAAAACAGAGTCTGACACTTATGAAGCACTATAGATGCATTAACTATTACTGTGATTCATGGTGCTCTTAGTGTGGACACCTCATCCAGACCTTGACAAAGTCAATACATACTGAAAGGCTCAACTACTGAAATTAATCACACTAAGATCTACATGTAAACTGCATTCACTCATCCAACACATTTTTGTTGAGCATTTATATTTATGCTCTGAACTAAGCTCTAGGAGAATAAAATTATATAAAGCACAGGAGGAAAATAAGATGAATTGGTATAAAGCCCATATGCATAAGATGAAACTATTATAAGACAGGTTGATTATGAATTTTTAAAACTTGATTAAATTAAGCAAAAACAAATGGTCTAGTTGCCAGTAAGTTTGTTAACCTTTTGATTATCTGATAATCTTAACAAACTTCAAAACAGAATAAAAATTTTTAATATAGGCCGGTTTTAGCTGATACTGAACAATAAAGGGGTCCTTAACTGCACTTTCCTGGTCAAGAACAAGAACTTTGGAACCAGGATAGGCTCAGGTTTGAAACTAGCTCTGCCGCTTTCCTTGTGTACCTTGAGCAAGATACCTAAACTTTCTCTCCATTAATTCTTCATATTTAAGATGAGCAGCACTAGCTACCAGTTTATATGGTGTTATAAGGATTAAATGTAAGGCAGTTACCTAGTGTTTAGCCCATAATAAATGCTCAGTAAATACTTGCAAGCATCATAATTATTTCTCTGAATTTAAACAAGTAGTACTTATATCTCTCTTCACATTACATCTTCTGCACCTGATTTGCCTTCATTTTTCTCCACATAAATGAGACTAAACATAATTCATTATTATTAAAATATTGAATGTTTTTTAAAATGCATTTCCAAAAAACAGTGACTTGCTGATAGTTCTCATAGCAGGAGTGTAAACTAACTCCCCTTCAGGGAGTTGCATAGCCATCTCTTTGTTTAGGTGATTTCTAGACTTCCTATTTAGGCAAGGCTCTGATCTAGAAGACATAACTTTTTATAATCCAGCTCTGATGACACAGCATGAGTGATGGAGCTATAAACAGACTCCCTCCTCCTCCCCCACAAACCATGTTTCTGTAGGATGAGGGCCCAGTTAGTGGGAATTCACTTGTAAAAGACTTGGAAATACTTTCTTCAGCACACAGCTGAGCACCAAAACTTTTCAGCTATACACCATCTCTCTTACAATTATGCTCTAAGCCAAGAGAAAAATCTTGCTAAGTTATTTATGTTTTAGGCATTTGATTTCTCATTTTAAAGTGCTAATATTACAAGTAATTTAAATAGCAGGCACAGTCTAAGATTTAAAAAGAAGAAAAAGTTGATGAATTACTGATATACTTGCTAAAGTGAATATTAGGAATTTTAATGTCAGATGTTCTAATGGGGGAAAAAACCATGTTTGAGAACTAAAGAGATTAGCTGAGAACTGAACTCTAAGGCAGGTATTTTTAGGAATCTTTGGTAGTGTTTTAATGTCAGCTTAAGAAACAAAGTAAAGTATTTGTGTCTCATAGTTGCTAGGCAACATATTGGATTTGATTTGGTTTCTAGTCATTTTAAAAAATAGTGCCATGATTATAATAGCAATAAAACGGTATTATCCTTTTCTCAATTCAATATTAAAATACTTAAGAACAGTTTGGCTTTGATGGGGTCATTATTACTTAACTTTTATTTTTTCATTGTTTCCATATCCTTATTCCAGAATCCTGGAACCATGCACACTGTACTCTTAAAAGACTAACTGATGTCTTAATTGTGCATTATGCTGTTTTACTATTTTAGATTAGATATTTACATAAAATTCAAGATACTGAAGTTTGTAGCCTTTTTTCTGAGTTTCTCCACACTTTGATCATCATATTCCTGAATCATCAATACATTTTCTTTCTAAGAAAGCAAGAGAGTAGTAGGTACCTTAGAGAGATTTTCACTTAAAATAGTTACAATAGCTTCAGATATTTTTTTAAATATTTACACAAAAACCTAACTCCCCAACCAAGCCAGAAAGATTAGGTATTATTAGTATTTACGTATTTTTGTGAATTTTTAACTTAGACGATATTTGTGTTTTCTTATAAAGTTAACATATACTTTTTAATTTTTTTTTTTTAGTCAGGTACTACAAAGCAGTATAAAATAAAAAGTAGCATCCCTCTTCCTACTCCTTCCTCAAGTTACTTCAATCGTATTCCCCAAAAATAATCGCTAACATTTTCTTACAACTCTACATATTTTTAAATTCTGCTTGGAAACATGTGCTAGATTCGACACAACTCATTTCTTGTTAGAGCTTGAGTGCACTCTTTGTTACCACCCAACCAAGAGTAAAAAAGTAAAAACAATTTTTTTCAGGAAAAAAAAAAAAAGGAATCCCTGGACCCAAACATTCTGTTCCAATTCTTTTCAGGTAGTAACTCTTTCTCCCCGTTCCATTTCTGGCCAACACAAACACACTACCCAATGACACAGCTAACTGACCATACTGGATGGGAATTTCTGGATGGAAGTTTTTAAAAGGTTAATATATCTGATGTAGTTTCCCAGCTCTTAATTTAGTCTAAGTGTAATGTACCAAACAGTTAATATCTCTCTTCTGTCATTTATTTCTATTAACTTTCTCTTTTTTATTGTTTACTCTCATTTTATTGTTTACTTTACACAAAAGTTTGAAGGGCTGGAATGATCTGGGCCTCTTGAAGGTACAGGAAGCCCACTCTACGTACACGTGCAAGCTAAAGCTGCACCAAGAAATTGTTACTAAGAGCCCTGTCTCTCTCTCTCTCTCACACACACACACACACACACACATACACACACACACACACACACACACACACACACCTTGAATCAGAAGGCTTTTCTTATAGATCCTGTCCTTCTCCAGGATCCAGTTTTCTGGATAGTCCAAACGATTTCCATCTTCCAGCCCTAGGAGAAGCTACTGTTCTTAGATCCATTTTTGGTATCTGGAAGATTAGTTTCCTTCCTGTTTAGGCCTTGTTTCTATAAAGTACATTCTGTTCTCTCTCGCCCGATTCTCCACCCCCGTTACCCATTGCACACATGCACACACAAACACACACATGATCTTTGCCATAAGGTATTTTTCCAAACTGTTCCTCAGCAGCCATACTCTCAATTAAAGCCATCCTAGGTATTTGGCTTGTTTGTCATCAACAAATTTTAGGGTGCCTGCCCAGCTCATGCCCTCTTGTCTGAGAGCTGCCTCTTCACTCTACAGTCCCAGTTGTTCATCACATGACCTCCTTCCTGCTTGGCTATAAGCTGATTGGATTGCAGGTAGACATGTGCCCTTTTTACTGGTCCCATCAGATCCACTCACTTGAGAACTTGAACTAAGAATCGCAGTACTGAGAGTCAACAAAAGCTAAAAAGATACTGACATGTCAGGAACTAGGGTGGTCATTTGGGTGTAATCATGCTGATGAGGAAGCAGAAAGAATCAGACTTCAGACAGAAGAAAATAAAGTAACAAACATTCGGAAACCATTAGAAACATGAGGCCATGTGACAAGTAAAAACAAAAACAAGAACAAGAACATAACAGAGAACAAATACTCCCTAATTGTTGACAACTTTCCATTTTTTCATGAAGTACATATACATTTTCTGACCCTAAATCCTTTTTAATAGCTGAGAGTCTTTTTAATAAACTCATCTTGGTTTAAGCTAGATTGATGGGACTTTATGTCTTACAACCAAAAAAAATCCCTGATTATGATCTTTCTTACTCTCTTATCTTCTTCGTATTTTTTTTCTTTTCCTCCGTGGATTTCCCTGCCCCAAAAGATAATGCCATCTGGATATTTTCTCTTAATCTCTGAATCATGTCCAGAAATTTTATGGCATATAATCAATAAATATTGATAGACTTTTATAGCATAAAACACATCTAGTTACAGCATAGAACACAAATAATAGGATCAATTGCATAAGGCAATATACGAGCTTTCATTTTATTCAGTGCTAAATTTGAGGCACTACACCAGGGACTTTACAATCATTTTCTCTTTTCTTATAACAGTCATCCAAAGTGAGAGGTATTTGTCTCTTTTATAGAGGAGAAAATAGTAGTCTGAGAACTTTATAGAATAATACTGATTAAAGACACATGGCTAACAAGCTGAAGACTCAGGGTTGTAACCCCAGTTTATCTGGTTCACAAATAAACTCTCTAGTATACAAAGTCCATATATTTCAATATCAAGTCCATATATTTCAATATAATTCATTTTATAAATCAATATAAATGCTCTTAGAGAAGCCAAGTCTCCTAGTGCATCTCTCATACACACACACACACACACACACACACAAATGTGCAACAAATGGCAAAAACGAGAAGGCTTCATCCTTCACAAGTGCCGCTGGAGCCAAGAGGCAATGTTGCAACACAACAACAAGAATTATGGAGTGAATGAGTTCTGTGCAGTAAGGGAGATAATGGGCATCTCTTTGCTCTCACCTCTATGCTAAAGCAGAGTATGAAACTTTCTCCCATGTCATTAACATGTCAGAGAACTTGCAGAACAAGGAGGCTGGGCAAGGAGAAATGCACCTCAGCCATCCCTGGGGAGAGAACAACAGTAACAGGCATTTTACAGAGCCTGTCTACTCTGAAAGCTCCATGAGAGCAGGAACCCTGTACTTTAGCACCTGGCACATTACCTGGCACATATGAGGAGTTCAATAAATACTGGTGAATGAATAAACTCCAACTGTCTAAGTTTCAGCAACTGCACAAATTCTGACAATCCTAAATGGGAAGAAAGCTGCAAACGTACAATTGATGCTGATTACAATTGAAAGGATGGAATCTAAGCAAGTTCTGATGGAAATACTGATAATCCTCTGTGGGTGGGAAGGAGGTGGAGATACTCCTGACAATGGAAAGTAACCACTCAGACACAAACAAGAATGGAAGGTGAATTTGCACAGAACATAGAGGAGAGTCAGCAAATGCCAAAGAATCAGTGGAATACATTTAAAAAGGAAAGACAAAAAAATCATACACTTCTTTTTTTTAATCTGAGAGCATGTACTGCTTATTAACTGACCAGATTAGAAAAATAATCATGGAAGACACCTTAGTTCATTCTAATAAGCCTGTTGATCTGGTCCTCCCTGTTGCCAGCATCTCCACCTTTTACAAAATGGGTGGTCTTTTTCTTCATTCCACATTGTGGAGAGGATAATTTGAAGGGACACAGGAAGTTATTATAGGTCTCATGAATCAGATCCACCATGCAAATAATGCCATATTTACCAAGAGATCCAGCAATCAAAGTGTTATCTGTCAAAGAAACTTACTTCTTATCGATTTTGCCATAATCACGCTTGTAGATTAGTTCATTTACTGACTTCGGATTTGGGTACCCCCACGCAATATATGGCTCTACAATCCTCAGCATGTTAACTGAAGCTTTGTTGATCTTCACAAAGGTTCCATTGAAGATTTGATGAAGGTGAAGAAGCTGCAACACCTTTTGGACCTTTGGGCCCACACCATTGATACCTCTGACCCTGATGACCAATG
This sequence comes from Symphalangus syndactylus, assembly GCF_028878055.3. Lineage (NCBI taxonomy): Eukaryota > Metazoa > Chordata > Mammalia > Primates > Hylobatidae > Symphalangus > Symphalangus syndactylus. The sequence continues at coordinate 75,400,015 of NC_072435.2, read as the reverse complement.
CCAATTTGGGTTCTGCAGGTGCATAGAAGCTGCCAGCTTTTCTTACCATCTGAGCCATTCAAATTTCAGTTCTGTACATCTGCCTGTATTCCTTGTGATAATGCTTCACTTTTTCATAGATAAGCTTTCTCCTTGCCTTTCAAAGCATCTTTTGGGCAAACTTCTTTCTCAGGCGCTTGATCTTCAGCTCTGCAAAATTCCTACACTTTTTCTTAAAGGTTTCTGGCACAGCAGGAACCTTATTTTTCTCTTCGACACACTCCATGGTTCTAGCCGGAAAAGAGGCAAAATCAATACATTTCACTTATTGACACCTCCATAAGGATTTTGCCAATATTCCAGTAGGAAGGGTTGGAAGTTAATCCTGTGAATACATAGACTATCACATAATAATGATGATAATAATATTACTGTAAGTAAATTTTATTGAGGACTTACTAAAATATTTCAGGTAAATTCATTCATTCAAACTTTGAATCCTGAAAATAACCCTATTGGGTGGCTACTATTATTATTCCCAGTTTTTGCAGATAAAGAAACAGAAATTCAAAGAGGTAAAGCAATTTCCTTAAGGTGAAAAGATCAGTAAGTGATAAAACCCAGTTTCTAGCTCAAGCTCTATGACTTCAGGGTCCATGTTCACAATCACTGTACTATACCACTCTTAGTCTATATAAACTGTAGATAATCTGTTCTTCAGTGTAGTTGCATCTGTTTTTAATCCATTATATTTTTCTTATAAAGATCTGAGTGTAAAATAATGAATCTCTTTCAGTTGTTGCTATATATCAAATCTGGATCCAGTAGGTCCTACTTTACAGTTGTATATCAACTTAGTAGCCAGAACTTCTATCCATTCCCTACCTTTAACTACTAAAACCTTGTCTCTCATCTATAACTACAGAGCCTGAATATAAACCAGAGGCAAGAATTTATTGTCTTTGAAGTCATTACCTTTAATGTGCCTTTAAAATTATTCTAGACCTATTTCTGATCTCTCATTGTCAGTGATTACTATACTTCATTTTCAATTCATGACTATTTAAACCTTTCTAAGCTCATGAATTTTAAAAAATAGATACATAGCTGTATAACAACCTGTCCAAGTTTGGGATCATTTTCTTGGCTTTGGCAACCAGAGTTTTGGCTCGTGGACTTGAGTTAGTAGTGAAGTTCCAGTTCTATTCATTTGTCTAGTTTTGTTATAAACACCTATTTTATGTGTTTGGGAGAGTTTTTTTTTTGGTGGGGGGGTTGGTTATTTGGTTTAATTTTATTTTGCCATACTTCCTGTTCACAGATGACTCATTCTCCCATTTAGGCAACACTTTAGGCAATTTAGGACAAAGAATAAAAACGTCAATAGTTTTGACTTTTGAGTTTCTAAGACCTGGGATTTAGAACTTCAAAAGCAAATTCTAAAAAGGAGCTCAGGAAAGAATGTCAGCAAGATGGTGGAATAAGAGGTCCTCACTGATATCTCCCCACAGTAGCAATAATTTGGCAGCCATTCATGTTCAAAAGTGCCTTTGTGGGAGCTTTGGAACCCAACTAGAGGACTGCATAGCCCTGGTAGAGCTCAAGACCAAGGAAGGCTGTTTTGAGAATGCAGACTCATGCCCAAGTTAGGCTCACTGACCATGGTCCTAACTACAAACTCAGAAATAGCCCCATTCCTCTTTGGCCTCAGCCCTAGTCCTACTTGGACATGCTCCTGCCACCAGCACCATCTGCCAAGGAAAAGAGGAAGAGCCCTGTCTCTCCATGTCCCCAGTAACAGGCCCACTAGCTGTGTACTCAACTGCGTATCCCAAAATGGCCCTCTGGCTCTTATGCAGCCGTGACCTACCACCAGTCCAGAATCATTCTTGCTCACACAGAGACCAAGAAGGAGCCACATAAAAAGCCCATGAGCCATGGACCTGACTGGAGATCCTGAAGCAGCTCTGTGACCTGGCTCCAGCCTTCCTCTCAGTTCTGCCCACCCAGGAACCCAGAAATGCTCATCAATGCCCTGGCAGGAGGTACAATTACCTCAGTGCCAGGTGTGAACCCTGTTTCAGCCCCACTCTGCTATGGTCCTGGGGCAGTTCTGCTCAACCGCAGAACTGGCAGGAGACATGCCCATCTGATCCCCCAGTAGCAGTCCCATTGACCTCAGTCTTGACTGCAGGCCTTGAAGTAGTCCTGTAACCTGGCTCCAGTCCCACTTTACTATAGTCACATAAGCAGTCCTGCCCACCCAAACATCTGCACAAGGACCCAGTGAAAGCCACATACATCCATATCCCTAGTAACTGGCTCATTACCTGCAGACTAAACCGAAGACTCAAAGTAGCCTCATAACCCAGCTGGCTCTAACTCAGTGATGGTACCAGAGAGAGTTCTGTCCCTTGGCTATTTGGCAGGAACCACCCTGTTCCCACATCTAATAACAGGCGTACCAACAATGGACCCAACTGTAGACCCTGCTACAGCCATGTAATGTGGCTCCCACCACAATCAACTGAAATCCTAGAGGCAATCCCATCAGTCTGAGGACCAGGGAGGAGAAAGTCTTCAATTACTGAAACCAATCTGTAAAAACAGGAAGGGGTATTGGTTCCTTCAAATGCATAAAGATTAATGCAAGACTACATGAATCATTAAGAATCAGGCAAATATGACACCATCAAATGAAACTGATAAAGCTTTAGCAATTGACACTGAGGAAATGGAAATCTAAAAATTGCCTGGAAAAAAGTCAATACACTTGTCTTAAGGAAGCTCAATGAGCTCCTAGAGAACACAGGTAGGCAACAACAATATCAGAAAAATAACACCTGAACAAAATAGTAAGTTCAAGGAAGATATATAAACCACACACGGAAAAAGAACCAATAGAAATCTGAAGCTGAATTATACAATGAATTGAATGAAAAATGCAATAGAATGCATGAACAATGGGTGTTATTAAGCAGAAGAGAGAACCTATGAACTCAGACAGGTCAGTTGAAATCATACAGTCAAAGTAGAAAAAGGAAAAAAAATGAAAAGATAAGGCAAAAGCCTATGGGATTTTGTGGGACATAATTGAGAGAACTATTACGTACATTATAGGAGTATAAAAAGGAGAACAGAGACAGAAAAGGAGAGAAATGGACATGCAGGTACATGAAGCTGAAAAGTTCCCAAATAAGTTCAACAAAAAGAGGACTTCACCAAGACACATTATAATCAAACTGTCAAAAATCAGACAAATAGAAAATTATCAAAGCCAGGAAAAAAAAAAAAAACCTGAATCATCACATACAAGAGAACACCCACAAGACTGTCAGTGGATTTCTCAGTTGAAACCTTGCAAGCCAGAAGAAAGTTGAACAATGTATTCAGAGTGCTGAAAATAAAAATAAATAGCCAACCAAAAATAGTTTACCTGGCAAAGCTGTCCTTCAGAAATAAGGAAAAGGTAAAGACTTTTCCAGGAAGGCAAAAGCTGAGGGAGTTTAACACCATTAGATTTGCATTACAGAAAAAATGCTAAAGGAAGTTCTTCAAGCTGAAATGAAAAGATGCTAGTTAGTAACATGAAAATTTATGAAAGTGTAAAACTCACCGACAAAGGTGAATGCATAGTCAAATTCAGAATACTCTTTAATACTGTAATGGTGATATAGAAATGACTTGTAACTCTAATATGCTTAAAAGACAAAAGTATTAAAAACGTAGCCATAATATTTTGTAATTAATAGGAAATATTAAAAATATAAATTGTGACATCAAAAACATACAATGAGGAGAGAAAGCTACAGTGTAGAGTTTATGTATGCAGTCAAAGTTAAATTGTTAGCTTAAAATAAACTTTTATAACTATAAGACGTTTTATGTAAGCCTTGTGGTAACCATAAAGCAGAAACCTATAGTAAATACACAAAAGATAAAAAGAAAGAAATCAAAACATGCCGCTACAAAAACAAAACAAAACAAAACATCAAATTACAAACGAAGACAGGAAGAGAGGAAGGAAGGAACAAAGGAACTCCAAAACAGCCAGAAAATAATTAGCAAAATGTTAAAAGTAAGGCTTTATGTATCAATCATTACTTTAAATATAAATTGATTAAATTCTTCAAAAGATGAAGTGATTGAGTGGATTTAAAAAGATCCAGTTATATGCTGCCTACAAGAAACTCACTTTACCTTTAAGAATACACATAGGCTGAAAAGGAAGGGATGAAAGAAGATATTTCATGCAAATGGAAAGCAAAAAAGTGCAGGGGTAGCTATTCTTACATCAGACAAAATCAAAATTGTAAAAAGCAAAAAAGAAGGTCATTATATAATAATAAAAAGATCAATTCATGAAAGGATATTACAATTGTAAATATATAAGCACCTGACTACAGAGCCTCTAAATATATAAAGCAAATATTAACAGATCTGAAGGGAGAAATAGACAGCAATACAACAGTAATAGGGTACTTCAACATCCAACTTTCAACAATGGATGAATTATGGAGACAGAAAATTAATAAGGAAACATTAGACTTAAACTATACTTAAGACTAAATGGACCTAAGAGACATATACAGAATATTTTATCTAACAGTGTCATAATACACATTCTTCTCAAGTACAAACAAAATATTCTTTAGGTTAAATTCTATATTAGGCCATAAAACAAGTCTTAATACACTTAAAAATACTGAAATCCTATCAAGTATCTTTTCTGAACACAATGGTATGAAACTAGAACTCAATAACAGGAAGAAAGTTAGAAAATCCACAAATAGAGGTTGAGTACCCTTTATCCAAAAATGCTGGGGACTAAAAGTGTTTCAGATCTCAGATTTTTTCAGATTTTGTGATATTTGCATTATACTTACCAACTAAACATCCCTAATCTGAAAGCTGAACACAAAATGCTCCAATGAGTATTTCCTTTGAGCCTCATGTTGGTGCTCAAAAAGTTTCAGATTTTTGAGCACTTCATATTTTGGGTTTTTGAATTAGGAATACTCTACCTTTATGTGGAAATTAAACAATGTGCTCTTGAACAACCCATGGGTCAAAGAAGAAATTAAAAGGTAAATAAAAATACTTTGATACAAATGAAAATGGAAACACAAAATACAAATTTATGGAGGCAGCAAAAGCAGTTCTAATAGGTAATTTTATAGTGATAATGTCCAATATTAAGAAAAAAGAAAAATCTCAAATAAATAACCCAATTTTACACCACAAAATACTAGAAAAAGAACAAAGTTAGCAAAGGGAAATGAATAAGAAAATTCAGAACATAAATAAATGACATAGAAACTAAAAAAAAAAAATAGAAAATGTCAACGAAACTAAGTTGTTTTTTTAAAAAGATAAAATCAAAATTATCTAGACTGCCTAAGATAAAAAGAAGTAAGAGACTCAAATACATAAAATCAGAAGTGAAGGAGAAGACATTACAACAGAAACACAGAAATACAAAGAATCATAAGAAAACACTATGAACGAGAATGCCAACAAACTGAATAACCTAGAAGAAATGGATACATTTCTGGACATATACAACCAACCAAGAACATACAACCAACCAAGACTGAATTATGAGGAAATAGAAAATCTGAACAGAAAAATAATTAGGAAGAAAATTGAATTAGCAATAAAAAGTCTCCTATCAAAGAAAAGCTAGCTTCATAGTTTAATTCTACCAAATATTTAAAGAAGAACTAACAACAATCCTTCTCAAACTCTTCAAAAAATTAAAGAACAGAGCATACTTCCAAATTCATTTCATAAGGCCACCATTACCCTGATACTAAAAACAGATAAGGTCACTACAGGAAAAGAAAATTACAGACCAATATCCCTGATAAACACAGGTGCAAAAATCCTCAACAACATATTAGCAGACCAAATTCAACAGCACATTGAAAGGACAATACACCATGACCAAGTTGGATTTATCCCTCGGATGCAAGGATGATTCAACACACAAAAATCAATAGATGTGATAACTCACATTAATGAAATGAAGGATAAAAATAATATGACCATCTCAATAGATGCATAAAAAGTGTTTGACAAAATTCTTTCATGATAAAACCCTCAATAAATTAAGTATATGCTATGGTATGAATAACTATGTTTTCCCCAAATTCATATATTGAAATCCTAACCCTCAAAATGATGGTATTAGGAGGTGGGGCCTTTGGGAGGTAGTTAAATCACTAGGACATAGCCTTCATGAATGGAATTAGTGCCCTTATAAAAGAGACCCAGAGAGATACTCACCCTTTCTGCTATGTGAAGATACAGTGAGAAGTTGCCACCTATGAGCCAGAAAGCAAATCCTCACACCATATACCAAATATGCCAGTGCCTTTATCTTGAACTTTCCAACCTCCATAGCTGTGAAAACTAAATGTTCATTGCTGATAAGCTACCTAGTTCATATTTTGTGATAGCAGCTCAAAAGGACTAAGACAGTATAAAAGGAATGTACCACAAGATAACAAAGGCCATATATGAAAAGTTCACAGTTAACAAAACGCTCAACAGTGAAAAACTAAAAGTTTCCCTTTAATGTTAGGAACAAGACCAGGATACTCACGCTCACCACTTCCACTACATAGTACTGCAAGTCCTAGCCAGAGCTATTGGGCAAGAAAAACAAATAAAAGTCAGTCACAGGAGAAAGGCAGAAGTAAAATGGTCTGTTTACAGATGACATCCTGCAACTTTGCTGAAATTGTTTATTAGTTCTAACAGAAAAACCTAAAGACTCCACTAGAAAACTGTTAGAACTAATAAACAAATTCAGTAAAGTTGCAAGATACAAAATCAACATACAAAAATCAGTAGCATTTCTAAACACTAACAACAAACTATCCAAAAAAGAAATTAAGAAAACAATCTCATTCACAAGAACATCAAAAAGAACAAAATACTTGGGATAAACTTAACCAAGGATATGAAAAAGCTGTACACCAACACCTATAAAACATGAAAGAAATGTGAAAAGACACAAATAAATGGAAAGATATCCCACGTTCTTGAATTGAAATAATTAATATTGTGAAAATGTTCATACAACCCAAAGCAATCTACAGATTCACTGTAATTCCTATCAAAATTCCAACAGCATTTTCCACAGAAATAGAAAATATAATCCTACAATTTGTATAAAACCACAAAAGATTCTGACTAGCTAAAAAAAATCTCGAGCAAGAAAACACAGCTGGAGGCATCATATTTCTGATTTCAAGTTATATCTTAAAGTTATAACAACCATAAAAGTATGACACTGTCACAAAAACAGTACTCAACATCACCAATCATCAGGAAAATGCAAATCAAAACTACAATGAGACAACACCTCACACCTTGGTGGTTATCATAAAAACAAAAGATAAATGATAGAGGTGATGTGGACAAAGAGGACATGTACACTATTGGTGAGACTATAAATTGGTACAGCCATTGATGAAAACACGCAGAGGTCCTCAAAAAATTAAAAATAGAACTACCATATGATCCAGCCATCCCACTTCCTGGTACGTATTCAAAGGAAGTAAAATAATCTCAGAGAGGTATCTGCACTCTGATGTTTGTTCATTGCAGCATTTTTCACAGTAGCCAAGATATGGAAACAACCTAAGTGTCTATCAATGGATGACTAAGAATAGATCAATAAAATGTTGCATCATATATATTATATACATTCATATAATATGTAGAATATTTTTCAGCTTTTAAAAAGAAGAAAATTCTGCCATTTACAACAACATGAGTGAACCTGGATGAAATTATGGACATTTTGCTAAATGAAATAAGCCAGACACAGAACAACAAATACTGTATGATCTCATTTATATATGGAATCTAAAAACAAAGTTGAACTCACGGAAACAGAGAGTAGACGAGGCAGTCATAAAATGAATAGGTTCTGGAGACCTAATGTACAGCATAGTGACTATAGTTAATAATAATGTATTAGATACTTGAAATTTGCTTAGAGTATATAGATATTAAGTGTTCTGCACGGGGGAAAGGTAACTATGTAAGGTAATATATATATGAATTAATTTGTGGTAGTCATTTTATAACATTATATAATACAATTTTTATCTGACAATCATACCTTAATAAAGCTGGGGTGGAGGAAAATAACTCAAGGCATTAATAAATGCTACTAACAATATCTTTAGGAGCTCCTATTATTAGCTGGGCAGTGTTTATGGCTCTCAATGGAAATCATATCCGAGAATAGCAATGGCTGGGGGAAAGAGACTCAGAAAATGCAAGAAAAGGACTTGAACTCTGGGCCTCTAGAGGAGTCATATACCCTGATATTACCCAAAATGAAGGAGAAATGGAAAGAGAGTGGGAGAAATGGAGAATGAGGGTGGTGGAGTTCCCTTTCTCAGATAATAATCGTGAAAATAAGGTCTAAGCTTCTGGGGCTTAGTGAAGTCCAGGATCTGTGGAGTCATATTGGCTGCAGGGTAAATATATGCAAAGAGAAGGTAAGACAGCTCATAGAGACCCTATAGCCCTTAATGGGGGAGGCTAGCAACAAAACATTTCTCCTTCTCCAGAGACCAAGATGTAGTTCAGCAGCAACTTGCAAGGATTGATAAACAAGAACCAGAGAGATAATGTCCATCTCAGTACACTCCTGGATGAATTGGTCAAAATAACCGAGGCCAGATGTAAAAACCTCAGATCTCCTTCACACCACTCACTTGACAGTTATAAAAGGTGCTTGAAATTGGCCATAAGCTTGGAAAAAGGGATGGTGAAATCCTGAATTGACTAAGAGCACATTTCATCGCTTGGTGCAACAGGTGCTCAAAAATGGATATTAATTTCAATCATAGAAATGTCATATACAAGTTTATGTTTCTTACATGTACATGTTTGTGAACTGATTGTGCTATAACTTAGCTCTTCAATTCCTGCGTTTGTGAACTGTGATTACTTTGGGACATTGTTCTTTCCACCTAACTCCTGGGTTTCACTGCTTGCCTGATGTGTCATCTTGTCTTACTGAAGGACGACCCCATCGACTTCTAGACTTCTGATGTGTGGATTAGGAACATGAATTTGGTGTGTGTGTTTGAATGTAATTCCAACTATAGGTAATTTTCTGGCTTTTGATAATCCAGTCTTCCCCCACAGCCTTTAGCAAGGTCATCCTAACCCTCCAAGCCTGCTCTAGGCATACTCCACATTCTGATTCTATCTTATGTGTAGTAAGATGAGATCACCCTCTCCAGAATGCTGCCTTAATCGGGCTTTCTCCTGCCATACGTCCACAAAAATAAATCTTAAAAAAAACAAAAAGTCTTCATCTTGCTAAAGATTGTGACTTATGTAACAAAAGAAAACTTTAACATCTGTATATTTTCCTTTCTAAACCTTTAAAATGCAAATAATGGCTACCCCTCCATGATGTCAAAATATACAAATATTTTTAATGTTTTGCAGTTAAAGCCAATTTCCTCCTATTTTTTTCATCAGGACATCTTCTTAATATTAAAGCTAGTATAGGATAGGTGGACATTTTTTGACACCAGATTATCAGAAAGACTCACATATTTAAGATCAAAAGTATTGATTGGTTTCTCTTGGGATTGTGGTAAAGCAGTGAAAGTTTTTTCTATATCAGTGGTCTGAAAAATCTGGCTTCCTGACCTCTTCATCCTAACATTCTCAATGAAAACCATACTGGGATTTCTATCCAGGTAAAACAAAGCAAAAAGCCTAACTAAAAGTGCATAGATTTCCCCTATGACAGTTCATTTTCTTCCCAATAGAGATCTCCTGGCTCTGGGAAAAGGTAAAGCATTATTGTGTCTTATGTTAGTTTGGTAGAGCTTCTATAACAAAATACTACAGGCTAGGTGGCTTAAACAATTTATTTTCTCAGAGTTCTGGAGTCAAGAAGTCCAAGATTAAGGTGTCAGCAGGTTTGTTTTCTTCTGAGGGCTCTCTCCTTGGCTTGCAGATGGCCGCCTTCTCCCATTTCCTCACATGGATTTTTCTCTGTGCACACACATTCCTAGTGTTTCCTTGTGTTCCAAATTTCCTCTTCTTATAAGGACACCAGTCAGATTGAATTAGGACCCACCCTAGAAGCCTCATTTTAACTTAATCACCTCTTCAAAGGCCTTATCTTCAAATACAGTAAAATTCTAAGGTACTAGGGCTTAAGGCTTCAACATATGAATTTAGGAGGAACACAATTTAGCCTATAATACTTGTCTTTCCTAAAATTAGACTAAAAGCAATAATCACAAAAAAACATAGTCTTTTAAGAAACAGATTCTTCTAGAGTTGATAAAGTATTTTAGGAAGCTGTACAGAATTGTTTAGATTAATGATTTCCTATAGAATACACAGAAACATTATATCATGTTATCTAAACTGTAAGAGTCTGTGCAGCCTCCTAAGAACTCTTAGAACCACAGAATGCTTTGTATCTTGGGAACATCTGTATTATTTAAAATCATGTTTACTTTGATCATTTTATGTTATAGAATCCAGTATACACTTTATAATATAAACTCTCCTTAGACTTCTTTTGTTTCTCAAGCTAATTTTATATCCTTTCATTCAGTTTTGCCCTGGGATCCAATTCCTAGGAATAAAAACTACTTATTTTAAAATGTGTACAGTCTTTCTGGGGATTATTAAAGTTTCATTGGTAGAAAATGTATCCTTTCAGATTCTCTGCTTGCTTGTCAATTCATGATTTCTTCAAAGCCAAATTCTTGCTGCTGACTTCACTCCAATAAAGGTCTGCCTCAGGGAGAGATTCCATGTATTTAGCGAGGTCAGGACCAGACCGTGGCATCCACATTCACCTCTCTACACTTTAGAACAATGTATTGGTGCCACAGGGCACCAGTAAAACCAAATCTTTGTTAGACAACAGATTCATTTCTGTGTGAAACCATTCACCGGAGAGTAACATTTCACTTTTTTCTCCTTCAGAAATTTTTTTCTCAATGCTTCTGAAAGAAAATCAGCTAAATCATTACTTTTAAAATTCTTACTGCCCCGTGCTGTGTTTCATGCTATTAAATTATTGTAATTCCTTCAGATTATATACTGACATTACACACAAAATCCATATACTGAAGGCAAAGTTGTTTAAAACACAAATAGATGAAAGATTTACCAGGCATCTGACTTTCCACATAGTGAATGGAAACTTTGCTTTGTAATTCTCGGAAGCCCCTATATTTTTCATAAATGACTTAATAAATTTAATTAGCTTTTCTCCTTGTTAGCCATCTGTCAGAGAGAGGACTTTGGGGATATAATATTAATATATTTGGGCATTGACAAAACTGCTGCAAGGGAACAATACTGTACATATTTAAGGCCAGTATCCAAATATTCTGGAAAGCTGAACCACATAAATATAGAACAGCCTCACACTTTACACCAGTCACTACATAGTTGGGAAACTATGCATCAGTTAAACAAAGAAACCAAACACATAGGGCCTGCTACATTTAAATATTTAAGTGCAATATTTTAAACAAATCCTATCATTGTAGTCCACAGGATTTCCAACGCAAAAAGTAAAGTCTGAACTTTTTATAAAACACCTTTTTTTTTCTTGAGAGTTTGAACTTCACACAATAATGCTTTTCATTTCTGTACTTTCTCCAAATGTTTCTGACTTCTTAGAGGCTACATTGTTTTGGAAGAATAAACTGTGGATTTTCCAAAGAGACTCTCTCTCTCCCACTCAGCTGCCCTGAGGGAGTTAGAGCCTCTGCACAAAACTTATTTTAATTTCCTTCCCCAAAAATGATCAAATAAGGACTGTTTCCCCACCAACATTTCTAGGGCAGGAGGCTCTGACAAGTGCAACCTGTATCACCACAAATATCTTCTTCTCTGTCCTGCTCTGGCATGTCCAAAGAAAAAGATAATTTAACACAACCAACCATGCTACAATCAGGACTCCAACGATTATTACAAAGATACACAAGGTGAGTATACAATTATAAGTTGGAAAGTGGATACACTGAGTGTCTCTGGAATTCTGCCATTCACAATTGGAAAAGCTCAACAAAAGCTAAAGAATCAGAACAATCTCTTTTCATAATATGCTCCTGCTTGCCACCAAAATAGACATTTATTGCCTGCACGATTCTCAGCATCCTGGTTCAAATAAGGATACTGCATATTACATATTCTTTACTATTTTGGAGTTGCCATGGCAGAAAAGAGAAGAGATATTTTTGTTGATGGAATGTCTCTTAACAGAGCTCCTTATTTTGGCCTTCCTGACTTTCTGATGCAGTTTTCAGATCTCCTTTAAAATACTTCCATGACTTAATTTTTTAAAATTATTTGAAGTGATCAACATTTCAGCATCCCAGAAAGAGTAAAAGATACATTATTAATTGTGTAAATGGACAGATGATCAGGATTTACAGATACGGAGTTCAGATGAAAAGATGGATGATCTGTCAAAATTTTAATGAGCTCTTTAACTTTCAGTTCAAACTCCCCTTGTTTTTTTCTCAGGCATCTCTTTCTCTTTTCCTTTCCCTTAACCTTTGTCTTCTAGTTATTCATTGCTGTATTATCATTTAAAAACAAAATTAGCATATTAGATTGACCTAGGTTTTGCTGTAATTTTTTTTAATTAGTGACTTAAAATAACAAGTTTCCCCTTTTTGTCACACACCAAATATTCTTTGTGGGTAAGTAGGGAGCTTTGCTCTAGGTTACCCTCCCTCTGGGAATCAGAGTTTTCAAGTACTGTCTATCTAGAAAGGGGCTGACACACTATGGCCTGTGGACTAAATCTGGCCTGCTGCCTAATTTTATATGACCCAAGAGCTAAAACTACCTTTTTAAAAAAAATAATAATAATATTTTGTGGCATGTGAAAATTATATGAAATTCAAATTTCAGTCTCAAATGAAGTATTATTGGAACATGGCCATGCTCATTTATTAATGTATTGCCTATGGCTATTTTTGCACTGCAATGGCAGAGTTGAGTAGTTGCAACTAGACCATAGGGCATGCAAAGCCTAAAATATTTATTTTCTGGTTCTTTACAGAAGTTTGCCAGTCTTTCAGTTAGAATATGTTTAATTGCCATGGCCGACAGTAAAAGAGAAAATGGTAAATTATGCACTGGCTCTATGGGCTTCCAGAGGAAGTGACACATAGACCTCTGTTCGCTGTTCATTGTGCAAAGCAAGTCACATGGCTACATTGAATTTCAGTGAAAGTGTAGGGAAATACAATCCTACCATGTACCCAGAAAAAAGCAAAAAAAAAAAATTTGATAGCACTGATAACTATTAGAACATCTTAATTATAGTACAAGATAAATAGAATTTCTATTTTATAAATAATCTATTATTTTTTCCAGAAAAGATGGCGAATTAACAAAGCTACCACCTCTAAAACCAAACTCTGACGATGTCACAGAAATGACATAGAAATTAAGGAATCCCAGAACTTTGCACCAAAAGGTTGAGAAGCTCTTAGGGAGAGAAGTTGAGGTCAAAGCCTGGTATAACTGGGTGAAGGATATTGAGAGTAAAATGGAAACCTAATGTAGAAGAAGACTGAAAAGCAATAACAGGGGAAGGCTGGCAAATAACTTGGTAATGATGCCCACTTATTTTCACAACACTACCCTAGGATGTCATTGCTCCTGTCTTTGCAACAGTGAAACAAAGCCAGCCTAGAATCAACAGGGAGATAATAACATCAAAGTAGCACAGAAGCTCAGTAAGAGTTAGGATGAGAAACTACAAGAACAGGCAGGCTGGAAAAGAATGCTGAAAAAAATGATAATTTTGGCAGATTAGTTTTTAAAAATTAGTAGACTTCTTTAAAAAAGGATTGTTTTTTGTTTGTTTGTTTTGTTTTGTTGCTTTGCATTCTCTTCCAAGATGGCAGAATAGAGGCTTTTCCAGCACACTTCACCCACTTGGAAGAAGCAAGATAGTGTATAGAGATTCATGCTTTGACGTTTTATCCAAGAAAGAACATGAGAGTTCAACAGAAAAGAGAAAGAAAGAAAGAAAGAAAGAAAGAGGAGGAAAGAGAGAGAGAGGGAGGAAAGGAAAGGGAAGGGGAGGGGAGGGAAGGGAAGGGGAGGGGAGAGGAGGGAAGGGAAGGGAAGGGAAAGGAAGGGAGCAAAATAGTGTATAGAGATTCACACTTTGAAATTTTATCCAAGAAAGAACATGAGAGTTCAACAGAAAAGTGAAAGATACTTGGAAAGAGAAAGTAGGCAGGTACCCTACATGGCCTGGTCCAGCTGAAAACCATAAGTGAATCCCTAATACAGGAGAGCATGAGTGAGTGTCTCTCCGTGATCCATCTTCTTAGTGAGGAATTGTGCAATCCAGGTCACAGGAGAACACCTGGACACTCCCAAACCCTGGATCTAACTTGGGGGCAGCTAGGAGACTGTGAGAAGGAATGTCTCCAGGAAGTGTCCCACACACGTTCCCAGACCTAGGCACCAATAGAACGATGCCATTCTTGATCTTAGCTCCTAACAAGTTGTGCAGGATCCTGCAAGCTAGAAGCAGTGGTAGCCATCTTGGCATTAGAGAGACTCGAGCTGGGGATTGGAGATCTGGGGCTTTAGCAGGGAACTGGCTCCCACAGCCAGAACTGAGAAATTAGTGTAGTATGTGCACCAGCTGCTGGCACTGGAACCAGGCTCCTATCCTTCACAGGAAAGAAGCAGGAGGAGAGTTGGTTGGTCAACACGGTTTTGACTGAGCTGTGAGTTTTACAGCCTAGGGAAGCTTCGCTGACTGGAAGCAAACCTCAGTGACTAAGTTAGTGTCCCAACTTGCTGCCACAGTGGGGATGAGGGAGTTGCCTTGCTGGGTCTGGGGCATAAGAGGAGAGAAGGTCCCACTTCACTTGCTAGGCTATGGCACTAGGGCCACTCTTTCTTCCCCATACTGAGACCTCAGCACAGCAACAGCCACTATGCTCCTCACCCAAGCATTTCTCCAGGCCACTGAGGACTGCCCCCTAACCCTGTCAGGGCTAGTGCTTATGCCCAATATTGGGGAGCCCAAGTTCAGGCCCTGTTCCAGTTCCACCTAGCTTTGCCCAATCTCCCAAGACAGAGCACAGGACCCACACCATTGAGTATCCCACAGCCCAACCCATCACCTGAGACACCTGAGAACTACACATGTTAATAGAGGTCAAGAATAAACCCTATTGCCACCACTGCAGCAGGCTCTTACCTGAAAGCATCATCTACTGGCCACATAGCTCATTACAATATCTGCTGATACATGTACACAATGACCAAGAATAAAATGATGCTCTTGCAACCTATGCTACCACTATTGCCCATAAACCCTGGCCACTCAGGAGGTCATGAGCCTGCTCACTCATCCAGTATACCACTACTACAACTGATATTTGAGAAAACACCAAGACTGTTTATAACCAAGGAAGTCATACAGAGTCTTCACATTGAGCACACCCAGAGGCAAAGTCAAATGGTCCTAGCGAACTTACTTTATACTCATACCCTTAAGACAAAAAAAAAAGTCTTGCCCCAAAGAAAGTAAATTCAAAAACAAGAAGCTACTATTTCTCCAGTCATGCTGAAAGCAAAATAATAATATGGAAAGCATGAAAAAGCAAGGTATTATGACACTGCCCCCCTCCAACCCAAGGAACACAGTAATTCTCTAGCAATGGATCCTAACAAAAAAGAAATCCTCAAACTGCCAGATTAAAAAACTCAAAATAGTGAATTTTTTAAAAGCTTGAAAACCAATAGAAAGAAATCAGAAAATCAATTCAGGATATAAACCAAAGATTTATCAATGATATATATTATCTTTAAAAAGAAACTGAAGAGAAGTTCTGGAAATAAAAAAAAAACATATAAGGAATTACAAAATACCTTTGAAAACTTCAAGAATAGACTAGACCAGGCAGAAGAAGGAATCTAAGAAAGTCAAGATGAAAAAAAAGAATTCTAAAATCAACAAAAGTGTCATCACCTATAAAAGGAACCCATCAGACTAACAATGGACTTCTCAGCAGAAATCTTACAAGCCAGAAGAGAATGGGAAGGAATTTTCAAATTGCTGAAAGAAGAAAACTGCCAATCACAAATTTTATATCCAGCAAGATTAAATGAAGGAGAAATAGTCTTTCCCAGACAAGCAAATGATGAATAAATTTGTCACCACTAAACCAGCCCTACAAGAAATTCTCAAAAGAATCCTAAACATGGAAATGAAAGGTCTGTATTCACCATCATAAAAACACACAAAAGTATAAAACTCACTGTCATATAAAACAATTACACAGTGGAGAAATAGATAGGAATCAAATGTCAACAAACCAGAATTCCACCAAACCACAAGGACAGACAGAGAAAAAGATAGAAACAAGTGATTTATAAAACAAGTAGATAACAACTAACAATATGTCAAAAACAGAACTTCACATAACAATATTAACCTTGAACATAAATGAATTAAATATTCCACTTAAAAGATACACATTGGCAGAATGGATAAAAAAGAAATATGATCCAACTATATGCTGCTTACAAGAAACTCACCTTATTAGTAAACACATTTAGACTGAATTAAAGGGTTGGAAAAAGATATTCCATGCAACAGAAACCAAAAGCAAGCAGGAATAATTATACTTACATTAACAACAACAACAACGAAACAGACTTTAAATCAAAAACAGTAAAAAACAGACAAAAAATGTATTTTATATAATGACAAAAGGGTCAATTCAACAACAGGATATAACAACCCTAAATATATATGTACGCAACAAGTGGAGCACCCAGATTCATAAAACAAATATTACTAGACCTAAAGAAAGAAATAGACAGCAATACAATAATAAGGGGAAATCTCACCATCCAACTCACAGCACCAGATGGATCATTGAGACAGAAAATCAACAAAGAAACACTGGACTTAAATTGGACTTTACACTAAATGAACTTAGCAGACACATATGGAACATTCTACCAACAACTGCAGAATATACCTTCTACTCATCAGCACATAGAATATTTGCCAGAACAGACCATACGTTAGGCCACAAAACAAGTCTCGAAAAATTTTTTAAAATCAAAATCACATCAAGTATCTTCTCAGATCACAGTGGAATAAACCTAAAAATCAGTACCAAGGAGAACCTCAGAAATTATACAAAAACATGGAAATTAAACAGCATGCCCCTAAACACTTATGGGTCAATGACGAAATTAAAACAGAAATTTAAAAATTTGTTCAAATGAATGAAAATAGAAACACAACATACCAAAACCTCTGGGATACAGTAAAAACAGTGCTAACAGAGAAGTTTACAGCATTAAATGCCTACGTAAAAAATTAGAAAGATCACAAATTAACAACCTAATGTCTCACCTCAGGGAAGTAGAAAAACAAGAACAAACCAAACCCAAAGCTAGCAGAAGAAAAAAACAAAGATCAGAGCAAAACTAAATCAAACAGATACTCCAAAACCAAAAACAAAAACAAAGTATCAACAAAACGAAAAGTTTGTTTCTGAAAAGAGAAACAAAATTGATAATTGCTAGCTAGACTAAGCAAAAAAAGAGAAGATTCAAATAAAAACAATCAGAAATGGAAAAGGAAACATTATAATTGATACCACAGAAATACAAAAGATCATCAGAGACTATTACAAACAACTATATGCTCACAAACTAGAAAACTTAGAGCAAATGGATAAATGTCTAGAAATGTACAACCTCCCAAGATTGAACTAGGAAGAAATATGAATTCTAAACAGACCAATAATGAGTAGTAAGATTGAATCTGCAATTTTAAAAAGTCTCCCGACCAGGCACAGTGGCTTACACCTATAATCCCAGAGCTTTGGAGGCCAAGGTGGGCAGACTGCTTTAACTCAGACATTCAAGACTAGACTGGGCAGCATGGTGAAACTCCACCTCTACAAAAAATACAAAAATTAGCCAGGCATGCTGACATGCCCCTATAGTCTGAGCTACTTGGGGGGCTGAGGAAGGAGGATCGCTTGAGCCCAGGAGGTCAAGGCTGTAGTAAGCCATGATTGTGCCACTGCACTCTAGCCTGGGCAACAGACAGAGACCCTGTCTCAAACTAAGTAAGTAAATAAAGAAATAGTCTTCTAACAATGACAACAAAAAGCTCAGGACAAGATTCACAACCAAATTGTACCAAAAGTACAAAGAAGAACTGGGACTAATCCTTCTGTAACTATTTCAAAAACTCAAAAGGAAGAAATTTATCCTAACATATTCTACAAAACCAGTATCACCCTGATACCAAAATCAGACAAAGACACAATTAAAAAAGGAAAACTACAGACCAATATCCCTGATAAATGCAGAGGCAAAAATCCTCAAGAAAATACTAGTAAACTGAATCTGACACCACATTAAAAATATTATATGGCCAAGTGTGGTGGCTCACGCCTGTAATCCCAGCACTTTGGGAGGCCAAGGCAGGGGATCACTTGAGTCCAGGAGTTTGAGACCAGTCTGGGC
Organism: Symphalangus syndactylus; assembly: GCF_028878055.3. NCBI lineage: Eukaryota > Metazoa > Chordata > Mammalia > Primates > Hylobatidae > Symphalangus > Symphalangus syndactylus. The sequence continues at coordinate 75,381,469 of NC_072435.2, read as the reverse complement.
CACATAGTGAAACCCCATCTCTATAAAAAATAGAAAAATTAGCCAGGTGTGGTGGTGCATGCCTGTAGTCCCAGCTACTCGGGAGGTGGAGGTGGGAAGATCATTTAAGCCTAGGAGATGGAGGTTGTAGTGAGCCAAGATTGTGCTACTGCATTCCAGCCTGTGTGACAGACCAAGACCCTGCCTCAATAAGATAATGCACCATGATCAAGTAGGGATGCAAGGATGGTTCAATACATACAAATCAATAAATGTAATCCATCACTTAAATAGAATTAAGGACAAAAACCATATGATCATCTCAAAGATATGGAAACAAAGATACAGAATCAAGCTAAATGTCCATCAATGGAGGATTGGAAAAAGAAAATATGGTGTATGCATATACACTATGCAATACTATTCAGCCATTTTTAAAAAAAGAATAAAATCATGTCTTTTGCAACAACATGAATGGAACTGGAGGCCATTATTTTAAGTGAAACAACTCAGAAACAGAAAAATACCACATATTCACAGTTGTAAGTGGAAGCTAAATAATGTGTACACACGGACATAAAATGTGGAATGATAGATAGATATTGGAGGCTCAAGAGTGTAAGGTGCTGGGAGGGAGGTGGATGATGAGAAATTACTCAATGGATACTATACACATTATTCAGGTTATGGATACACTAAAAGCTCAGACTTCACCACTTCACTATTTGTCCGTGTAACAAAATTACACTTGTACTCCTTAAATTTATGCAAATTAAAAATAAAAATAAAGTGTGTAAAGCATTTGATAAATTTAACACATGTGCGGAAAATGCTAAGAACGCCAGGAATAGAACCTCATTACTTTGACAAAGACACAAAGGCTATCTACAAAATAACTAAAACAAACATTTCAATTAATAGTGAAAATTTATATATGTTTTTTAGGATCCAGAACAAGACAAGGAATAGTGCTGTCACTGCTAGTATTCAATATAATATAGATAGTCCCCTTCTTGCAACGTTTGACTTACAGTTTTTTTGACCTTATGACGGTGTGAAAGTAATATTTATTCCATAGAAACCATACTTCAAGTACCACACCATTCTATTTTTCATTTTCATTATAGTATTCAATAAAGTACATGAGCTATTCAACACATTATTATAAAACAGGCTTTGTGATAGGTGATTTTTGCCAAACTGTAGGCTAATTAAGTGTTCTGAGCATGTTTAAGGTAGGCTAGGCAAGCTATTATGCTCAGTAGTTCAGGTGTATTAAATGCATTTTCAACTTACAATGGGTTTATTGAGATGTAACCCCATCATAAGTCAAGAAGCATCTGTACTGACATTCCTACCTGCAAATTAAGACAAGAAGAAATCGAAATGAAGACTATAAAAGAAGGAAGAGATTGTTGGAATGAATTAAAAAGCAACATCCAGCTATATGCTGCCTACAAAAGACAACCTGAAATCCTTTCAACCCAGGATGAAAGGAATTGGATAGAAAAAGATATGCCATGTATCTAGTAAGCATAAGAAAACTAAAAGGCCACATTAATATCTGTTTGAATAGACTTCAAGACAAAGACCATTACCAGAAAGAGATCATAATTATTAAAAGCTCAATTTGTCAGTAATACATTATAATCATAAATGTATGTGGACCTAATAACAGAGTTTCAAAATTCATGATACAAAAATTGACAAAATTGAGTGGAAATATAAACAAACCGTAATTTGAGATTTTAACAATCCTCTCTCAGCAATTGATACAACAATTACATGAACTCAGCAAAAATGTAGAATTGAAAAACAGTATCAACCTACATGACGTAAAGATATTTATAGAACACTACACCCAGAAAGAGCAGAAAACACAATCTTTTCAAGAGCACATGGAATATTGACTAAGATAGAGCATATTGTGGGCTCTTAAAACAAGTATTAATAAATATCAAATAAACATAAGGGATTGAAATCCTGACCTGAGTTTGTTCTCTGATCATAATGGAAGTAATTTATCATTTGATAAATTACAATAAAATATTTAAAATACCTACAATATTTAGAAATTAAATAGCATACATTTAAATAACTTATGTGTCAAAGGAGAAATCACAAGGGAAATTAGAAAACATCTCAAAAATAATGACAATTATAATACATCTCAAAAGTAGAATTTTAAGCTGAACATCAAGGAAAATATATCAAAATTTATACTTAGAGGAAAATTTACAGCTTTAAATTCTAATATTAAAAAATAAAGTATAAAATCACCTTAGGAAACTATGAAAAGAAGTGCAAAAGTTAAAAGCCAAAAAAGTAAAGGAAGAAAATAAGAAAGAGATGAGATCAATGAAATAGAAAACAATAGAGAAAATTAATAAAGCCTGAAATGAATTATTTGTAAAGACTGACAAATTGATAAACTCATAGTTAGACTCATCAGGCATTACAGAAAAATGACACAAATTATAAATATTAGAAAATAAAACAAGTATATCACTACAAATTCTATAGATATTAGAAGAATAATAAGAAATATTATGAGCAATTTTATGCCAACAAATTGAATAAATGAGATGAACAAATCTCTTTTAAAATACATCTTAACAATACCGACAGAAGATGAAATAATAAATCTGAATAATCTTATATCTATTGAAGAAATTAAATTCATTTCAATAAAGCATCCCACAAAGAAAGGCTCAGCTTTACTAGTGAATTCTACCAAATATATGAAAATGAGAAAAAAAAAAAGAAAACCTTGCAGAATCTCGAAATCGTTGAGATCAAGTAATATATTGGAGGCGGGGTCGGGTGGGGAAGCCTGCAGATTGCATACATAACAAGTCTTTCTCAAGAACCTAAAATATAAGTAATTTGGCCCAAACACCTCATGCCAGAGAGCCACACAGGACTAGCAGATATGTAGTGAATGTGGAGAAGAGAAATTGAAATTCTGAAGTGTACTGAGATCCATGGAATATTGAAATTGCTAAAATAGGCTTCCCCAAAAGGAAAGAACCCTGCATGGAATGGGACATGGGTGAGAAATTCTGAAAACAACCTGTTAAACTGGAATATGTCCTCAGCCTGCATAGAAGGCAATGTCAAAGTGACACACTGGTGAAATCTGCAACTTATATTGTAGGACATGTCAGAATTAAAGAGTTAGACATTAGTACTAATAAAAATAAAAAGAAAGACATCCTAGAATGTCTGGCAAACTTTCAGGTGGAGTAACTGCACTGAAGTTTGGTGGGACAAGCAACATAGAAGAATTTTTTAAAAGACAGTTACAGATTCCTAAATGCTGTGAAAACTACTCTTAAAGAGCAGAACAGAAGGAAGGACTAACCTTTTTAAATGCAGCTAACTCCTCCTGTTTCACACCTAGTAGAAAAGAGAGGCTGGCCTGATCTGCCTGGACGCTGGGTTTGGCTGTGTGCAGTTCCCGAGAACTGAGAGTTTTGTTTTGGTGCATTCCAGATTAGGATTCGCTAACTCTGACTGATGAAAATTTAAAAATTCATATAGAAATAATTAATAGAAATGCATAATTATTACAATGAATGTTGCTAAGAATGCAAGTGTTGAAATGTAATTAATAATTAAGAAAATGTGCGAAGTTTCGCAGAAGTCCATTATAATGCTGTGGTTGAGGATTCTATGAATATGGTTAAAAAAAAAAAAAGAATCATTGACATCCAGGTGTGGTTGTGGGTGCCTGTAATCCCAGCTACTTTGGAGGCTGAGGCAAAAGCATCACTTGAGCTCCAGGAGGTAGAGGTTGCAGTGAACCGGAATTGCGTCACTGCACTCTAGCCTGGGCAACAGAGTGAGACTCATCTCAAAATAAATAAATAAATAAGAACAATTAAGCCAATTATGATTGTAAGAACAGCTCTGACTGATATTGCTGGTGTGGCTTCTTTGTTATCCACAGCAGAATTTGCAATCACTGTAATTTCTAAAGAAAATAAAAAATTTGCCATGGACAGAATGGGTGTATGAGTGAAGAGGGTATGGGAGGTAGCCTTTTCAATTCTGAAAATATGCTTTATCACAATTAAAGAAGTATGATGGGAAAACAACAATATTCCCCAATAACTTCCAAGAAGTCACTTGAACATAATGAAAAAAGGGCTAGCTGATGTTTAAGAAAAATCACTGTATTCATCAGTTATCAGCTTCAGTTGGGAATATATGTGATGGCTGACTACTGTCTTTCTCCATCCCTAGAAATAATTTATTTTGTGTTTTTTAGTAAAGAGATGTTTGTGCACTCATATTACTGAGTGCAGGAGACATGTACCATATTTTGCTTTAAATGAAATCAGTTATGACAATTTTATTATTATTCTGATAAAATAAATTTTTTAATGCTTGCCACCACTAGATGAGAAGTTCAAAAGCAGCCTTTCTATAGAAAGTAAAATTGACTATGTAAAATTATATGACAACTTCATGTAATAATTTTTTTATTGTAAAAATACATTTTTCCTATTTCTCTTCATAAAAAAGTCTTAGAAGCAATATCATCCTAGTACTTGGCCTCTAGACTATTATTATTTTCCACCAAAAAGAACCAGAACACCTTCCAAAAGTGGTTGGTCCCACATCTGAGGCAGGAAAAGTACAATATGGATATGGGATATCATGATATGCCAGAAAGCAAAAACATTATCAAAGGGTAATCAGACCATGTCCCAGGGACACAGAGCATGCTTGAAGAAGTTCCCACTAACCAAAGATGAGACAATTTAATCATCAAAAAAATAAAGATGCAATTTAGTAAAACACAAGAACATAGAAGAATTAATAATGAGTGAATCAGTTTAAAAAGGGTGGCAGATGGAGCTCCAAACAAAACTCATTAAATACCACAGAAAGTTGCCAGGGCAATAAATACCCTGTAAATTAATAGTAAAATAAAAATAATTAAGCACTTGTCCTTCCTTTCTTGTATAAACTGTATTTCAGGGTAACCAAATATCCTTGATATATGAGAAAGGTCATTCTAGTCATCAAACATACCAGCTAATAAATGCAAATGAAATGATAAAATTAGAAAATTTCCATTTGCAAACCCTTGTCAACCTAAATCATAAACAGAGAGAGAGAGAGACTCTAAAAGAAAATTATGTTTATTTGGGAAAAGGCATTACAATGGGAATACAATGGATAATATACTGACGTGCATATTCAGAGGATAAAAGAAGACAAAGGTTTCTTAAAAGAATGATGAAGATTACATAATCGTTTTGGGACAATTATCCTTGGTTACAAAGATTAACAAGGATGATGCCAGTTCAAAGTTGGATAGACAGTGACTGGGCAGATGTCCTCACAGAAATATTTTTTGTGTGTACAGTTGCAATGACCTTTGTGCAAGATCATGATTTTTGCAGTTTTTTTGATAGTTCTTGTTATCAAGCGTTTGTGCACAAGAGCCCTCCATTGATGGCCTTCTGATACAGTTTGGTTCTGTGCCCCCACCCAAATATCATCTCTAATGGTAATCCTCACATGTCAAGGGAGGGGCCTGGTGGGAGGTGACTGGATCACGGAGGCAGTTTCCCCCATGCTGTTCTCATGATAGCAAGTGAGTTCTCATGAGATTTGGTGGTTTAAAAGTGTGTAGCAGTTCCCCTACCCCTTTCTCCCCTGCCACCTTGTGAAGAAGGTGCTTGCTTCTCCTTTGCTTTCTGCCATGATTGTATGTTTCCTGAGGCCTCCCTAGCCATGTAGAACTGTGACTCAATTAAACCTCTTTTTTTCGTAAATTACCCAGTCTCAGATAGTTCTTTATAACAGTGTGAAAATGGGCTAAAAGAGAACTGGTACCAGAAGTGTGTACTACTATAAAGATACCTAAAAATGTGGAAACAACTTTGGAACTGGGTAACAGGCAGAGGTTGGAACAGTTTGGAGGGCTCCGAAGAAGACAGGAAACTGTGGGAAAGTTGGAACTTTCTAGAGATTTGTTGAATGGTTTTGACCAAACTGCTGATATGGGCAATTAAGTCCAGGCTGAGGTGGTCTTAGATGGAGATGAGGAACTTATTGGGAACCGGAGCAAAGGTCACACCTGCTATGCTTTAGCAAAGAGACAAGGCATTTTGCCCCTGCCCTAGAGATCTGTGGAACTTTGAACTTGAGAGAGATGATTTTAGGGTATGGCAGAAGAAATTTCTAAACAGCAAAGCATTCAAGATGTGACCTGGTTTTTCCTGAAAGTGTACAGTTATACGTGCTCATAAAGAGATGGTTTGAAATTGAAACTTACATTTAAAAGGGAAGCAGAACATAAAGGTTTGGAAAATTTGAAGCCTGTCCATGTGATATAATAGAAAAACCCATTTTCTGAGGAGGAATTCAAGCCGGCTGCAGAAATTTACATAAGTAACAAGGAGCTGAATGTTAATAGCCAAGTCAATGGGGAAAATGTCTCTAAGGCATGTCAGAGACCTTCATAGCAGCCCTTCTCATCACAGGCCTGGAGGCCTAGGGTGGGAAACATGGCTTCATGGGTCAGACCCAGGGCCCTACTGCTCTATGAAGCTTTGGGACTTGGTGCCCTGCATCCCAGCCATGCCAGCTCCAGCCGTGGCTAAAAAGGGCTAGGGTACAGCTAGGGCCATTGCTTCAGAGGGTGCAAGCCCCAAGCCTCTGTGGCTTACACATGGTGTTGGGCCTGCGGGTGTGCAAAAGGCAAGAGGTGAGCTTTGGGAGCTTCTGCCTAGATTTCAGAGGAGGTATAAAAACTCCTGGATGTTCAGGCAGAAGTCTGCTGCAAGGGTGGAACCCTCATGGAGAACGTCTGCTAGGGCACTGCAGAAGGGAAATGTGGGGTTGGAGCCCTCACACAGGGTCCCCACTGGGGCACTGCCTAGTGGAGCTGTGAAAAGAGGGCCACCATCCTCCAGACCCCAGAATATCCACTGACAGCTTGCACTGTGCACTTGGAAAAGTTGCAGGCACTCAATGCCAGCCTGTAAAATTAGCCACAGGGGCTGTACCCTGCAAAGCCACAGGCGCGGAGCTGCACAAGGCCCTCGGAGCCCACCCCTTGCATCAGCATGCTCTGGATGTGAGACATTGAGTCAAAGGAGATCATTTTAAAGCTTTAAAATTTAATGACTGCCCTGCTGGGTTTCAGACTTGCATAGGGTCTGTGGCCCCCTTGTTTTGGCACATTTCTCCTTATTTGGAATGGGAACATTTACCCAATTCCTGTGCCCCCATTGTATCTTGGAAGCAACTAACTTGTTTTTGAGTTTACAGGCTCATAGGGAGAAGAGACTTGCCTTGTCTCAGATGAGACTTTGGATTTGGACTTTTTTTTTTTTTTTTTTTTGAGACAGAGTCTTGCTCTGTCGCCCAGGCTGGAGTGCAGTGGCGTGATCTCTGCTTGCTGCAAGCTCCACCTCCCAGGTTCATGCCATTCTCCTGCTTCAGCCTCCCGAGTAGCTGGGACTACAGGCGCCCGCCACCATGCCTGGCTAATTTTTTGTATTTTTAGTAGAGACAGGATTTCACCGTGTTAGCCAGGATGGTCTCCATCTCCTGACCTCGTGATCTGCCCGCCTCGACCTCCCAAAGTGCTGGGATTACAGGCTTGAGCTATCGTGCCCAGCCACATGATTGGTTTTGAAATGTGAAAAGGACATGAGATTTGGGAGTCGAGAGGGGTGGAATGATATGGTTTGGCTGTGTCCCCACCCAAATCTCATCTCAAATTTGAATTGTAATCCCCCATGTTTTGAAGAAGAGACCTAGTGGGAGGTGATTAGATCATGGAAGTGGTTTCCATCATACTATTCTTGTGATAGTGAGGGAGTTCTCATGAGATCTGATGGTTTAAAAGTGGCAGTTTCCCTTGAGCTCTCTCTTTCCCTCCTCTCACCTTGTGATGAAGGTACTTGTTTCCCCTTCACCTTGTGCCATTAGTGTAAGTTTCCTGAGGCCTCCCCACCCATGTGGAACTGTGAGTCAATTTAACCTCTTTTGTTTATAAATTACCCAGTCTCAGATAGTATCTTTATAGCAGTGTGAAAATGAACAAATACACCATAATAATTGCAGTGTATTAGTTGGCTTGAAGGACACACATATGCACACATACATACATACATACATACAACCACCATTCCTTGGGCTGCTCAAAGGTGCTATTAACTACCAGTAGACTTATGCTCTATGCATCTGCCCCAACTCCATTTTCAGGGAGGCAGATTGCCAAAACCAGAGAAGAGTGCCCTGCCCACATTCCACACCTTTGTTTTCATTCTGTAACCAGAGATAGAACCAGCTACCTGTAGAATCCCTGCATACCTCAGATAGAGATTTAATACCTGCTTCCCCTCCCCATCTCAAATTCCCATTGACTCTGGAAAAAGTCCTTCTTGGCTTTACATCTTGCACACCCACACTTAGAAAGTATACTTTTGGCTTAGCATCTGGTGCAGGCCACCAAATGAAAAGACCCTACCAACTGAAGTCTCTGATTCTTACCATTTGCATTTTTTTTGAGACAGAGTGTTGCTCTGTCACTTAGGCTGGAGTGCAGTGGCGCAATCACAGCTCATTGCAGCCTTAACCTCTCTGGGCTTAGGTGATACTCCCACCTCAGCTTCCAGAGTAGCTGAGAATACAGGTGTGCACCACTATGCCTGGCTAATTTTTGTATTTTTTGTAAAGATGGGGTTTCATTATGTTGTCCAGACTAGTCTCGAACTCCTGGGTTCAAGGGAACTGCCCACTTTGGCCTCCCAAAGTGCTGGAATTGCAGACTTGGGCCACCACACCTGACTACCATTTGCATGATGTTTTTGTCTATTTTTCAAAAATGATATTTTTGCCTATTTTTTTCTCTTTTCTTAATAGTTTTTGTGAGAAGAGATGCTTTCCTATTAACATGCACTTTGCTTTACTGTTAGCACCTACTGATTGCTTTCTTTAGGCACATCAATGTCTGGAAAGAAATAGATCCATAAGGAATCTTGTTTGGCAGGTTGAACAAGTTAGTTGAGCTTCCATTTCTATATCTGCAAAAGGGGAAGAGATTTTTACCTCGTAGGGTACTGTGGTAATTATAAAGTGAATGTGAAATCACTCTGTACACTAAAAGCATCATAAATATATAAATTCAGGTAATAAAATTCTAATTGGATCAGCAATTCAAAGTCTCCTAGTTGGGCATCCTGATTTTGCTAGGTTTCATTTATTACAACTAATATAAACCACATCAAACTAGCTTAAGATAAATGGAGAAATGTTATATAAGAATGTCATGGTGTCTTTAAAAAAAATGAGCAGAAAAACAGCAGAGCTATGAAAGAGGGCCTTTAGAGGGCCCCAATCTTTCCTGTCCTTATCTGTGCCCTTCCCGATGAGTCAAGGAGTTGATGCATTTATGAAATTGTGCCCTTCCAGAGTCTACATAGTCCCTTCTACAACATTATGTGGGCACTTGAGGCCCCAGAATTTTCAGGAAGAAAATACCTGAGTTTATTCCCAAGGCCTCCACTAGCCTCTTCCCTGGGTCTGTCTTCCCAAGAGCAGACTGTTCCGTCAGTGTGCCCCTCTGGTCCCAAAGCATAGTCAAGGGGCAACTGTATGGGGGAATTGTGGATGGTGCTTGGACAGGATCCTGAGGTGTCCATGTACATGCAATGTGTGGCCCTTAGTGGTACTTGATGGAAAAGGGAAAAGACCACGTGGTATCTCTCCCTCAAAAGTCACTTTCCATTATAAAATTCCAAGGGGTCACAGAGTTTCAAATGTTCAAACCTCACCTCCTACACAGTTATAAAATCTATTTGTCAAGATATAAAGATAGAAAAGATCTTATTTTGAGTTGGGTGTGGTGGTTCATGCCTGTAATCCCAGCACTTTGGAAGGTCGAGGGGGTGGATCACCTGAGGTAAGGCGTTCAAGACCAGCCTGACCAACATGGTAAAACCCTGTCTCCACAAAAAATACAAAAGTTAGCTGGGCATGGTAGCAGGTGCTTGTAGTCCCAGCTACTCAGGAGGCTGAGGCATGAGAATCACTTGAACCCAGGGGGCAGAGGTTGCAGTGAACCGAGATAATGCCACTGCACTTCAGCCTGGGCGACAGAGTGAGTGAGACCCCGTCTCAAAAAAAAAAAGAAACAAAAAAACAAACAAACAAACAAACTTATTTTGTAGTTTCTTTTCTTAATTTATGGCCTTTCAAATATTTAAACACAGTTATGAGAGCCACCATTTGTACTCTTGCTCCTGGTTCGATTAATGTTAGGGATCAGACATCTTTTCTTTTGCAAAGGCAAGCTATGTCCTCAGCTTCAAGATAATAAGCAAAAGGCTCAATCACAGGTAGAGAACAAATTCCAGTCTCTCAGCCCTGCTGCTAGATTCCTGAAAGAGAGTCAGATTGGCTCAGCTTAGGTTGAGAAGGGGAGGAGAGCTCCAATCCTGGGTCCAGTCAACTTAGTACTTTGGAAGTGGGTCTTTTCATAGAAATAAAACTATTAGGAGAGGGAGACATTCCTGATGTAGAATGAGCAGTTCCCAGAGAAATATGGCAAGATAAGAGTCCCTACTGAATATTCAACTTCACAGGTAAAGTAAATGCAAGACTTATTTCTCTTATTTCAATGGGGAAAATCGGTAAAACATAAAAAATCAATATATTCCAGTTAGAAGACAAATTATAACACGCTTTGTTAGTCTTTTATAGTTGGCTTTAATAGGAACAGTAAGTACAAACTATAGTGGAGAGGAAATTTCTTCTGCTAAAGAGAAATTAAAGTTTTATTAATACGACAATCCTTATCTTCATATATTTTAAGAATTGATCAGTGTGCTAATACAGGTCTAATAATTTTTTTCCTTATTAGAAAATCAAGCTAAAGTGTTAATAAAACATTCCATTGACTTGTTCTTCCAAATCTCCATTGTTAAAAAAAAAAGTAACAAACCTAATAAGGTATACAATGTTCTGTTATAAAACACTTGCCAAGCCTTCTAGCTATAGCAGAATGAATGCAGTTCATAATTGAGAACTCTAACAGTCCTATTTCAAAAACACAAAGGTCTGGAAACTAGTATTTGCTTTGGATACAAGAAAAACATGTAGAGTAACACTGTTTCAGCAAGATTATCTCCAAGTGACAGTATCAAATATGGAAGGACTGAGAAAGTTATATTTTCAACTTTTCTGAAAGAAAAGGAAAGCCTCATAAAAAGAAGAAAGGCGCACATTGTTACCATTTCCATGTATGTTTCTTCACCTCAAATAACCTACTGTTACTGTTTATACTTAAACTGAAAGGCCCATCTATTATGCCCAAGTCTGAAGCTTAACCTCCTCTATATTTCATGCAGACAAAACTTCTGCTGATCTCATCTGGCTCCCTAGATAATATACAACCATCCAGGAGTCATCCACAATTCTAAACAAAGGATTATTTGCTCAGGAGCAAACCAAGGGGCCATAATTCCACATCTACAAGGGACTTACGGGGAGTAATTTAGGTGTAATGGGGAATAGAAATTAGCCGGGCGTGGTGGCACGTGCCTGTAGTTCCAGCTATTGGGGAGGCTGAGGCAGGATAATCGCTTGAACCCGGGAGGTGGAGGTTGCAGTGAGCAGAGATTGCACCACTGCACTCCAGCTTGGGCAACAGAGCGAGACTCTGTCTCAAAAAAAAGAAAAAAGAAAAAGAAAGAAATGTGGTCTTAAAACATTTTTTCTTGGAATATACAATTAAAGAACATTTAGATACTATGAAGTCCCTCATTTTAAAATATAAAAATGTTCTCGTAAGTCTAACCACTAGTAGCAAAAGAGGCAATTCCAACATATTGTATATATTGACATTTTAAAAATAAAATATTATATTACTTAAAGAATGTAAATAATACGGTGATTTAACACTACCGTCATTCATTTTTCTAAATGTCAGTAAGTTTCTCTTTAATAGTCCCTTTTGCTCCTTGAATTCATGTTTCCTTTTCACTCCTTCACAGAATTGTACGTTAATATATTTTCGTGCTTTGATCACCTTCACCACATTTCTTTGCAATAAAACTATGTATATAAATTGAAATTATGTAAATAGGTTTTTCTCTATGATCTCAATGGTCTGTTTCATTAAAAATCATCTGGTTATTATATGTATTAGCCATAAACCATTGGAAATATAAAGTATTGTACATTTACAGTATTATAAGATTGGAGACGGGAGAGAGGTAGTAGACCTTTCGAAGTTTAGTGGGACAAGGGCAATTGTGAAAGGGAAGACGATAAAGAACTACAACGGCTCTTGACCATGGGTAAATTCTCAGGTAGTTCGATTTTTGAAATAATAAACATGAAAGTTAAAGTTGTACGTGTCCAAATGCTCCCCTGGGAATTCTTCTTATAACCAAAGAACATGCATATTTTGGTTTGAAGATCTTTGGATTGGCTAAATTTACTTAAGGCTCTATTTGAATAGTAAGAACATTCCTTTTACTTACATTGTTTGTTCCAGTAGAAAAATTAAAAATTGTAAAAGATGCCTAATTGAACACTTATGAGAATCTGTTTGAAAACATTATTATTTTTATTTGGACTTGCTGAGGAGGGAGCTGGTAGTAAAGAGGAACTGAAACTATCTTCCTGCCACATCTATTTCTCATAGCCACCCCTTGTCATTACTTTCATTTGTATTGCAGAAAAATTGGTTCTTTCAACCTTCCGGGGGCCCTAAATTGCTCAATGATTAGTCTTCTCTTAGGAAAGTTGTATTCTCTTTCATCTTTATTTGCCACTGGAATCAATCCATATCTGTTTTGAAAACTTTACTGAAAGAAGTAAAGAAGCAGTCAATACATTCCAACATCTTGAATTTTTTTTAACCTTTTCTTTTAAAGCTATGGCTTCCACGAGCATTTGGTCTGCTTTCCAAGTTATTGTGGATGACAGCTTTCCAAATATTTTTCCACAGTATAATAAATGTGGACAGCCTTCCAGATGATATTAACTGTGTTCTTGTACCCACTGCCTGCCACTCAGCCAGTGCCCACTTTTAGGTTACCAAAACCTGTCATTGTTAGGATACAGGTTTATTTGCTATAATAAAACCCCAGAATAACAGTGGTTTAAGCAAAATAGTTTATTTTCATGTAACAATCCAAGTTAAGCAAAACTTGGCTGGAAGAGCAGCTCCTTGATATTGGGGCCCAGGCTTCTGTCACCTTGTTGTTCTGCTGTCCTAAGTAGTTGCCCATGTCAAAAAATGTTCAACATCACATCCACATCCCAGGTAACAGGAAAGAGAAAAGATAAATGGAAGGACGTATCTCTCCCTTTTAAGAGACATGACCAGGGCCAGGTGTGGTGGCTCACGCCTATAATGCTAGCACTTTGGGAGGCTGAGGTGGGTGGATCACCTGGTGTCAGGAGTTCAAGACAGCCTGGCCAACATGGTGAAACCCCATCTCTACTAAAAATACAAATATTAGCCAGGCATGGTGGTGCGCACCTGTAATCCCAGCTACTCAGGAGGCTGAGGCAGGAGAATCGCTTGAACCTGGGGTGTGGGGGTTGCAGCAAGCCGAGATGTCATCATTGCACTCCAGCCTGGGAGACAGAGCAAGACTCCATCTCAAAACCAACAAACAAACAAACAAAAAATGACCAGAAGTTGCATACATTACTTACGTTCATATGCATTTGCAAATGTTTGATCATATAGCCACACCTACCTGCAAGGAAGACTGAGAAATGTCATTTGGTAGGTGGCCATGTGTCCCAGCTAAAAATTTGACTGACTACGTGGAAAGGGAGAGGGATTGTATATTGTGGGAAAAATAGCTGACTCTATTCACTACAATGTCTGTCAGACAAAGGTCTAATATCCAGAATCTACAAGGAACTTAAGCAAATTTACAAGAAGAAAACAAGCAACCCCATTAAAAAATAGGCAAATGACATAAACAGACAATTTTCAAAAGAAGATATACATATGGCCAACAAACGTGAAAAAAAGCTCAACATTCCTTACTGTTAGAGAAATGCAAATCAAAACTACAATGAGATACCATCTCACACAAGTCAGAATGCCAATTATTAAAAAGTCAAGAAACAACAAATGCATGATAAATGCGAGCTTGTGGAAGACTGGGAAAGTTTTTACACTGTTGGTGGGAATGTAAATTAGTTCAACCGTTGTGAAAGACGGCGTGGCAATTCCTCAAAGATTTAGAACTGGAAATACCATTTGACCCAGGAATCTCATTACTGAGTATATACCCAAAGGAATATAAATCATTCTACTTTAAAGATATATGCACACGTATGTTCACTGCAGCACTATTCACAATAGCAAAGATGGGGAATCAACCCAAATGCCCATCAATGGTAGATTGGATAAAGAAAATGTGGTACATATACACCACGGAATACTACGCAGCCATAAAAGGAATGAGATCATGTCCTTTGCAGGGACACAGATGAAGCTGGAAACGATCATCCTCATCAAACTAACACAAGAACAGAAAACCAAACACCGCTTGTTGTCACTTACAAGTGGGAGCTTAACAATGAGAACACATGCACACAGGGAGGGGAACAACACACACGGGGGCTAGCTGGGGGAGGGTGGGGAAGGGAAAGGAGAGCATAAGGAAAAAGAGCTAATCCATGCTGGGCTTAATACCTAGGTGATGGGTTGATAGGTGCAGCAAACCACCATGGCACACATTTACCTATGTAACAAACCTTCATACCCTGCACATGTACCCTGGAACTTAAAAATAAAATAAAATAAAAAATGTCTGCCAGAAACGTTGTATGTTTTACCTATATAATGCCCAAAAAATCATTTGGAGTCTTCTAAGTTACTGCAATCACAATAGCTGTCACTTCTTAGGGGCTTGTGATATTATCTGTTCAGTGATATTTCTTTCTGACAAGGCTGAGAATTACTCCTCAAATAATAATTCAGTATAGCATGAAGTGGTTATATATCATATCAAAAGAACTACTGAAAGTAGGTAGATCATTGTTCTCTCAAAAGAACCATGACTTGCTTAAAAGGACACTGAAGGAAATATCCATTTTTCTCAAGCTTCTCTTTAAATGAGACTGTTATGTCCACAAAGCCATTTTTCTCCCCCACCTCCTTCCTTTTTTCTTTTCCTCCTGCTTCTCCTTCCTAGATTCGTATCTGACAAACAGTTATAATGTATCTGATTTGTGCCAAGAACTTTCAAATACTATCCCACGGAAGCCATATATCAATTATATGAGGCAGAAATGATTATCCCCAATCTACAGATGAGGAAATTGAGACTTAGAGCTTACTGAATAGCTCAAGATCACATCAGTAAGTTACACAACTACAATCCGATTCCAATTATATTTCCCCACTACACCATGGTAGTGGCTTGTTAAAAACTTCCAGGAAGGCCTATATCTCTGTTCCAGCCTAAAACAGGTGATGTGTGTGATGAAGTAGCTTTCCGTGGGAGTGTCAAACATTGCAATCCAATAGATCAAGAAATGACTAAGTGTAGCAGGTGTGAAGGGTAATTGTAGACCGTATGGCAGGTACTGGTTGCTGTCATTCAATATGGATGCATTCCTTCTTCCTTAGTACCAGAACCTCTGATTTAGCTGGGCACAAAGCTGACCAACTCATTTGCACCTATGCAGGACCAGTATAAGCAAAATTTTTCGGTACATCATATATAATAGGAAGTATTCTTAAGGGAAAGAGGCATGATCTCCTATTTATGAAAGTTGGAATGTAAACACGATTTTGGAACCTGTTACGGGTTAAATTGTTACAACCTCCTTCTTCCCCCCCAAAAAAGCTGAAATCATAATCCCCAGTACCTGTGAATGTGACCTTATTTGAAAATAGGTCTTTATAGGTTTAACCAAGTTAAGAAGAGGTCATTGTATTTCCAGAAGAAGAAATATAAGAAGAGGAAAACTGAAACACACAGACAGGGAGAATGCCATGTGAAGACACAAAGACAGGCACAGACGACAGATGATGTAGAGACACACAGAAAGAACAAAGTCATGTGATGACAGAGCCAGAAATAAAAGCAATGGATCTGCCAGCCAAGGAAATCAAGGAATGCCAGCAAAGAGCATAAGCTAGAAGAGGCAAAGAAATAGCATCTCCCACATTCTTCAGAGAAACCTTGGTGATGCCAAGGCCTTACTGAGAGGTGACAGCGTGCTGGCAGCCCTCGCTCGCTCTCCGTACCTCCTCCTACCTCCTCGGCTTTGGCGCCCATTCTGGCCGCGCTTGAGGAGCCCTTCAGCCCGCCGCTGCACCATGGGGGCCCTTCTCTGGGCTGGCCGAGGCCGGAGCCGGCGCCGGCTCCCTCAGCTTGCTTGCGGGCAGGTGTGGAGGGAGAGGCACGGACGGGAACCTGGGCGGGAACCTAGGCGGGAACCGGACTGTGGCGGGGCTTGCGGGCCAGCTAGAGCTCCGGGTGGGCGTGGGCTTGGCGGGCCCCGCACTCGGAGCGGCCGACTGGCCCTGCGTGCCCCAGGCAGTGAGGGGCTTAGCACCCGGGCCAGCAGCTGCAGAGGGTGCGCCGGCTCCCCCAGCAGTGCTGGCCCACCGGCGCTGCGCTCAATTTCTCGCCAGGCGTCAGCTGCCTCCCGGCAGGGCAGGACTCACTACCTGCAGCCCGCCATGCTTGTCTCTCGTCTCGTCTCGCTGCGCCGCGCCGCGCCCCGCCCCGCCCCGCCCTTGGCTCCTGCGCTGCCTGAGCCTCCCCGACAAGCGCCGCCCCCTGCTCCACGACACCCGGTGCCATCGACCGCCCAAGGGCTAAGGAGTGTGGGCGGACGGCCCGGGACTGGCAGGCAGCTCCACCTGCGGTCCTGGGGATCCACTGGGTGAAGCCAGCTGGGTTCCTGAGTCTAGTGGAGACTTGTAGAACCTTTATGTCTAGCTAGGGGATTGTAAATACACCAATCAGCACCCTGTCAAAACGGACAAATCAGCTCTCTGTAAAACAGACCAATCGGCTCTCTGTAAAATGGACCAATCAGCAGGATGTGGGGGGCGGTGGGGGGGGGGCAGATAAGAGAATAAAAGCAGACTGCCCAAACCAGCAGTGGCAACTCTGGGGTCCCCTTCGGGGCTGTGGAAACTTTGTTCTTTCACTCTGCAATAAATCTTGCTGCTGCTCTCTCTTTGGGTCTACACTGCCTTTATGAGCGGTAACACTCACTGTGAAGGTCTGCAGCTTCAGCTTCACTCCTGAAGCAAGCGAGGCCACGAACCCACTGGGAGGAGCGGACAACTCCAGAGGTGCCGTGTTAAGAGCTGTAATGCTCACTGCCAAGGTCTGCAGCTTCACTCCGGAGCCAGCGAGACCACGAACCAACCAGCAGGAAGAAACTCTGAACATACCTGAACATCAGAAGGAACAAACTCCAGACAGGCCGCCTTTAAAAACCGTAACACTCACCGCGAGGGTCCGTGGCTTCATTCTTTAAGTCAGTGAGACCAAGAACCCACAAATTCCGGACACATTACCATTGAACTTTCAGCCTCCAGAGTTACGATAATAAATTTCTGTTATTTTAAACCACCTAGTTTGTAGCACTTTATTTATTTAGAGTCAGAGTGTCACTCTGGCTGGAGTATAGTGGCGTGATCATAGCTCACTGCAGCCTCAGTCTCCCAGGCTCAACTGATCCTCCCACCTCAGCATCCTGTGTAGCTGGGAGTACAAGTGTGCACCATTATGCCTGGCTAATTAAAGATATACATATTTAACATATATAATATATATCATATGTAGTATATATATCATTTAATACATAATACTATATATTATATAATCATATAGTATATATAAATATATACTTATGTTTATATATTTAAAAAAAAATAGAGATGGGGTCTCACTATGTTGACCAGGCGGGTCTCAAACTCTTTACCTCAAGCAATTCTCCCATCTCGGTGTCCCAAAGTGCTGGGATTACAGGCATGAGCCACCACTCCTGGCCTAAAAATATCTTTTTGTAGAGATAGGAGTCACCTTAGGTTGCCCAGGCTAGTCTCAAACTCCTGGGTTCAGGTGATCCTCCCGCCTTGGCATCCCAAAGTGCTGTGATATGATTACATGTGTGAGCCACTGCACCTGGTCCGTAGTACTTTATTACAGCAGCCCTGAGAAATGAATACAGTGTCCAAACAGTCATCTTGGATTATGAGATGGCTTGCTACAGATGTCAGAACACAAGATACGGGCCTTGGTGACTTCCTGGAATACAGCTCTGGATAAGCTCTCTGTCTGGGGAGGTTTACATAATAAACAAGTTAGAGTCTTGAAGCAAGTGTCATTTAGGGTTTCTATTACTCACAGATAAACCTAATTCTGATACAAGCCATATACCTCTTCTACTAGGTACTACCAAAGGCTGTGGTACCTAATTCTAGTCTTCATTGACTAGCCTGGTTCTCCACTTATGTGGAAATTGTTGGAAATTTGATAAAGCTAATTATATGTTCTAGCTTTGCCAAGGAAGACACTAAAATTAAGATAGTTCTTTAGGATTGCTGGAAACTAGAGGCAAATGCCTCCAGGGTTGAAATCATGGGTTATTATGATTAAAAATGATACTTGCATAGCACAATAGATAAAAGCACAGACTGTGATATCAAATACCCCTGGAAACCAATTCCAACTCTATGCCTCACTAGCCACCTAAGTGACTTTGAATAAGTTATTTCACATCTCTACTCCTCAGGTTTCTCATATATAAAATAGATGATAAAAAGGGCATGTTAATGAATTGCTTAATTTATGATGAAAAGCATGAGTGAGATGATGATAATGACCTTATAGACTGAAGAGGGTATTAAAGGAGAAATATACATAAAGTGTTTAACATAGTTACAGACACATAGTAAGTTTCTGCCTGTCATCAGTAGAGGGTCTTGACTGCAAGTTTTCTAAGTTCTTGGCGTTTTGAACAAAGAACTGGACAAAACGCCCAGCAAAGCAAAGAAAGAATGAAGCAACAAAAGAACAAAAGCAGAGATGTATTGAAAATGAAAGTACACACCACAGTGTGGGAGGGGCCCCAACAGCTGCTCAAGGGCCAGGATACAGAATCTTCTTGGGTCCAAATACCCACCAGAAGTTTCCCATTGGCCACTTCATACTCACTTCATGTAAATGAAGTGGTAGCCCGCAATCAGTCTGATTGGTTGCAGAAAGCAGCCAACCAGAGGCTGAAGTGAAATTATAAAGTTCACACTCCTGTGCAAACATTGCTTTTTGCAACCAGAGGCTAGAGTGAAGTTACAAAGTTATACCTCTATGCAAACGAAGACACCACCCACCAATCGGTCTGATTGGTTGTGGACAGCAACTATTCAGAGGCTGGAGTGAAGTTACAAAGTTGCAAACGAAGACTGGACCCACAATCAGTATGATTTGTTGCCCACAGCCGATTTCCCATCTGCCACGCAGAAAAGATGGGGGGTTTGCAAAGGGAGTAGCCTCTGGTCCTTTTGTTACTTAGGCATGGAAAGTTAGGGTTTTCCTTTCTTTTTAGTTCTAGGAAGTCGGCAAGAAACAGCCTTAGGTTCCCTGCCTCTAGACCCTATTCTCCTGCCTCATTCCCACCTAGGGCTTTTGCACATGTATTTCCATTGCCATGGATGTTCTTTTAACATCATCAGACTCCAGCAAAGACACACTCTGTGTCTGGTTAATTCACATTCACTCTATAATCTCAGCTCAAAGTTCATCCCTTCAGAAAACCCTGTCTTGGTCTCCCCTAAAATTCAGCTTCATATCACTTTATGATTTTTGATCATAGCTATTAGTAAAATTTGATCTAGGATAATTATTAGTGTTATTATTTGCTTGATTTCTGTCTTAACTTCTAAGCTAGCACTACTCACAGTGTGATCTCAAAGCTCACAGGTGTTTGTCTGCAAACTATTACTCATGATCCAGGAGATAAATACAGAAACTAAGATTAAGTATTTAGAAACTTTTATAACAATTTGACATAGTATTCTGAGCTTGTATTTTGTATGTTTGATTTTTTTTGTTTGTTTTTCTAAAAACTCATTTTCATAAAAAGCTAGAAAACATGTCTACAATAATTTTTTAAATTTTTAACTAATCTTTCATTACAGATTGTTCAAGAAGCATGGTTTAGGCCAAGGATTAGCAAACTCTCTCTGTAAATGGTGAAATAGTAAATGTTTTGGGATTTTCAGGTCACATAGCCTCTGTTGCAACTATATAACTCTGACTTTGTAGCATAAAAGCAGCCATAGGTAATACACAAAAGAATGAATATGGCTGTGTTTCAATAAAACTTTATAGTCAAAAACAGATGGTGGGCCAGATTTGACCCATGGGGTGTAGTTTGCCACCACCTGTTACAGGCCATAAACTCCTGAGGGCAGATATCTCATTTGTTTTATTCATCATTGTCTTTCAATGCCTATGACATCCCTCACATAATGGGTATTCGATAAATATTTGTTAAAAGTTAGTCTAATCTCTAATGGGGTGCAGATCTTGCTTGAATTGACATGGAGGTCATATGTCCAAGGCCACCAAGCCGTGGATGACCATGAGAAGGATGTTAACTGCCTGGTTAGTAAGATTTTTAAAAACTATGGACGTTCTAAGGATCAAATACATTCTGGGAAGCAATGCTAATCACCAGTTGCTTGAAGAAAGAGGATGTTGGCAATTGGCTGGGTATTAAGGAAGCTGTGAGAGTTTGGGAAGAATAGTAGTGGGAGATAAAAAGTTCATATAATATACTGCTTAGGTGGGGTTAGAGAGCATGAGGGAGAGGTGGTAATGACCCAGAAAGTGGCAGCTTCCTCTGCTTAAAAACCTTTGATGATACCACAGGCACATGAGGGAGGCTGCAAATTCTATTTCAAGGCAGCTCTGAGCCTGGTGAGTAGATAGCACGAGCAAAGCTCACCCTCCTGGAGAGAAAAAATTATGGACAAGAAGTTGTCATTAAAATTAAGTTGTGTCAGACATGCCAAAGGAATACTGTGGTGATCTGATCCCTTTATGAATCTTTGATGAATGTGTGGAGATCACAACTAGTGGGCAATGGAACAATATTGGAATGGTGGTAGATAAATGGAAGGAAATATTATCATGTTAGAAACCTCAGAAAAAGTATAAATAATGGCCGAGTTCAGCAGAGAAATCAATTACTCCCAGATGGCCCTTCTCCAAAAGGCCTATTTCACTATGACAAAAAAATATGTATTCTTAATATTAAACTTATGGTGAATTAAAAAAAAACTTCAGAGGACCCTGAGATCAAGTCCAAAATCATATGATCTACATATAAGGTTCTTCATCATTTGATTCCAATCTATCTTTCTAGCCATGTCATGCCAAGAACCCTTTTCCCAACATAGTATATGTTTCCCAACATAGTATATTTCTAGAACCACACCAGGTCATTCACTGTTTCCCTCAACATGCCCTGCACTTTCACAGCTCAGTGCCTTTGCTCTAGCTATTCACTGCCCTACAATGCCTTTCTTTTCCTCTCCATCCAGCACATTCTTATCACCCTTTGAGACATAGTTCAAACATCACTTATACTGTTGAAGCCTTCATGACTCACTTATCCAGGAGACAATTTGTCTCTCATTCCACTATGATTTGCCATTACATTATATCCTAATTATTTGTTTGCATGTCTGCCTTTGGGCTGAGACAGAGAGGCCCTTGAAAGCTACTTTTAATATTCTGTTGCTTAATTAAGCAAATTGGCAAAAATGCAAATAGCTCGTGATGCTGCGTTTAAAGCAATTATAGCAGTATTTTGTTCTGCATTCTATCTTACTGTTTTCCTTCTGCGTTGACTCCCTCACAGCTAAATCTATTTTGCAACTTTAGGACCCAGACACAGAAAACATCCCTATGCAAGGCTGATAAGCTTATCTGAAGAAAAAAAGAAAGAAAAATGAGAAAAAAGAAAGGAAGGAAGGAAGGAAGGAAGGAAGGAAGGAAGGAAGAAAAAAGAAGATAAAAGAAATAAAAGAGGTGGGGGGGTGCCAATGTTGTATATCCAAATCCACAAAGAACATTTAGAAAAATTTTCAATGCCAAGTGCATTTGGTAAACTTGCATTTAACTTTCCAACACAATGTACTTTCAGTCATCATACTCCAAATTCAATGCATTTCCTTAGGAAGCAAAACAATATAGTTTTTTTCTCTATGGACAGAATGATTTTGGCAACTGAAACTTGACACATAATATTGTTAGTTAAACCCAATTTCTAGTTCTTTCAAAATAAATTCCCAAATATTGTGTTTGTAATAGAGTTAGGATCCCAGAGACTAATAGACCCATCAGGGGACTTATAAAGGAACCCAATTGGTTTCTTTTCTTTTTTTTCTTTCTGTTTTCTTTTTTTCTCTGTGTTTCCTTTTTTCTTTCATTCATTCTTCCTTCCTTCTTTCTTTCCTTCCTTTTCTTTATCTCTTTATGTCTTTCCTTCTTTCTTTGTAGTCTCTGAAATAGTTTAATAGCAAAATTAAAGACACAGTTTAAAAGCTGTTTGAGGTTTCGTGGAACATACTCAAAAGTTGTTAGCACCAAAATGAAACAAGTCGGATGTTGCATTTAAATATACATCATTCTGAACTTGAACTTTTGACATTTTATTTCATAATAAATTTTGAAGAAGTAGACTCATTATTCTCAAGTTTTTCTCATTTAAAACATATCAAGATACAAGTTTTCATTTTGTAAATCAATCTGACCCCTCAAACAAAGTGAAATCTGATACTAATTTTCAAATGGCCATGCTTATTCAACTATTTTCTGAACAAGATGCCCTGTTAGACATGGGGAAAGACAATAAAAAGTTAGTCTTACATGTCTTGAGACTCTACCAGCTATGTTCCAGTCAGCAGCAGGAAAAAAAGAGGGAGTAAGGGTTAGCCTCTAGGAAGAGACTCATCTACAGAAGTGGGGCAGACATTCAGATTCAACTCATCTACAGAGATGTCCCAGTGAGTTGGCAGTAGTCAGTATCTGGAACATTGCAACAGACAATTTGGGGTAGCATAGGAAAGTAGTTCCTCAGGTGCTCTTTACAAGGAAATAAGTCACAGATGGGGTCTTGCTGTTGCCTAGGCTGGTCTCAAACTCCTGGCCTCAAGCGATTCTCCCACCTTGACTTCCCAAAGTGCTGGGATTACAGGCATAAGCCACTGCACCTAGCCTGGAACACTCTTAATCATTAGATGCCTAGTGACTATAGACCAGTTTCCCAAGAGTTTACAGAAAAATAAAGAGAGCCAGTAAATCAGGTCAGTAGTACCAGCGAAGTCAGACAACTGATGCAGTCATAATCTAAATCTCTAGTACCAAATAAGAGTAAGGCAAAATGTCAGGTTTTCAGAGAATAGATAAGTTACATATAGTGACAGGACCTAGCTATCAAGGTGGATAACGCATCATTAGAACTGAGGCACAAAGTCAGAAACCAATTTAGGAACAAAAATCATGATGCTGCATCATAGAATTCTTTAGACGACTCTCGCCTCTTTTCAATATTGGCCCCGAAGGCTGGAGTGAGGTTGAGGATGCCTTAGGATTCAAGTGCAATGACAGTGGGTGTCAGGGAGGGAGGCAGCGGGGGGTGGGGGTGGGTGTACTGCAAAAATCCAGCAAACAGTTCTGAGAATTGGTCCCTATCCTCATGACTTACACTGCAAGACTGAGAAGGGGAAGAGGTGGATGGTACTCAAGAGGAAAGTTACTTCATGGATAGACTTCATGGATATTCAGTTGGCAAGAACAAAAGCTATCCCCTACAATGAGTTTCAACACATTGCTGTTGCCTGAGGGATACAGAGTAAAAAAAGGATGGTATGTGTTCTGAGATATTTAAGCTACAGATCTATTCAAAATAATTAACTTATATGGGATTTATGTGGACTTCAATGTATTGGACAGGATTAAAGCCTTCACAGTTTCATTGAAAGTTCTAAGTGAACTTTGGATTGATGATTGAATCTCAAGTATAAATTCAGTAATGAACTTTGCTCTCAATTTCACTCTCTGTCTGCCTAATGAAACCTAAAGTATAAAGCTATAAGCAAATATTTATGGCTCATAGTATAGCGCGAGTGGTTCAAGAACTTGTGACCTATTTTTGCTAGTACTGCAAGGCCAGTTAAGCTAATCAATGGCACCAAGAAAAAAGACATACTTATGGTCAAACTTATGGCCGTTGGCCATCAGGTCCAGGAGTAGAGAATAAACTCATTCCATGATAGCAACCACCAAAGCCTAGAACTATGATCCCAAAATAATCCCCACCTTCCCTTTACAGCCATTATGGATTTCATCATTAGCTAATAGCTTAAATTTTAGTTCTCAATCCAAAAGAATTTTTTTTCAAAATCATACTTTCTTTTCTAACTGTGAGTTGAGACCCAAAAGTGGGTTATAAAATCATTTCAGTGGATTGGGACCAGAAGTTTAATTAAACAGAAAAGAATAAAATAGAATTCAAAAACAAAGAAGAAAAGAAAGAAACTTTTGTTTTAAGTGTGTGTGTATGTGCAGTCTCAATATTAAATACATTTCTTTATGTGAATTAGAGTTAAAATATAGGTAAGATGTAAACGTAGACATAGATATAGACCTGTATTTATGAAATAAATGACTGGCTAATTCTCCCCAAAATACTATAACCAACCCCATGGGAGATACCATCCTCCAGATTTTTGTACATCTACAAAAAATATAATCACAATAAAATGACTACCTTTGACAGCAGGGATAACTAAAAGTTAAAACAGAACAGATTACTTAACAAATAGAATAGATTACCTAAATTTTCATGCAAAGTTTGAAAGATAAACTTAAGCCAAACTTCTTCAAACTTAATTTTCTCATGTTAAAAAAGTCAGGATAATTTAAAAGAATATCTAAGTTCTCAAAATTCTATTCTATTCTATTCTATTCTATCTATTCTATTCTATCTATTCTATTCTATCTATTCTATTCTATTCTATTCTATTCTATTCTATTCTATTCTATTCTATTCTTCTGTTCTGCCAACCCCAAACCTGAGTATAGTCATTTGCTTGCATCCATTTCTAATATAGATGTTTTTGATACAAAATATTTACAAATGTCTTTTTCACTTAAATGAATTTTCTTTTTTCTGCCGTACAATGAATTACCATTCAACAAAGAAAATATGGAAGAAAGAAAAATCACTCTTAAGCCTACCATTTAAAGCAAATAGTGAATATTTTTCTAAGCAGGGTAAATTATTCAATGCTTTCCAAAAGATCAACTTATCAGGACAAGTTAAGAGATCACAATATGTAGGGTCTTCTGTTTGACTTTATATCTTTAAGTTATAGAAATATGCTTTCTGTTAAAATGAAGAGCAAATCAGTATAGCATTGCACTGTCAACCTTTGCATTGGCAGAAATAGCCACTGATAACTTTGGAGTAGGGGTGAATGCTAGAATTCCTTTTAACTAGAGTATCAGCTGCATAATTCTCTTCTTTTTTTTTTTTTTATTATACTTTAGGGTTTTAGGGTACATGTGCACAATGTGCAGGTTTGTTACATATGTATCCATGTGCCATGTTGATTTCCTGCACCCATTAACTCGTCATTTAGCATTAGGTGTATCTCCTAATGCTGTCCCTCCCCCCTCCCCCCACCCCACAACAGTCCCCGGAGCGTGATGTTCCCCTTCCTGTGTCCATGAGTTCTCATTGTTCAATTCCCACCTATGAGTGAGAACATGCGGTGTTTGGTTTTTTGTCCTTGCGATAGTTTACTGAGAATGATGGTTTCCAGTTTCATCCATGTCCCTACAAAGGACACGAACTCATCATTTTTTATGGCTGCATAGTATTCCATGGTGTATATGTGCCACATTTTCTTAATCCAGTCTATCGTTGTTGGACATTTGGGTTGGTTCCAACTCTTTGCTATTGTGAATAGTGCCGCAATAAACATACATGTGCATGTGTCTTTATAGCAGCATGATTTATAGTCCTTTGGGTATATACCCAGTAATGGGATGGCTGGATCAAATGGTATTTCTAGTTCTAGATCCCTGAGGAATCGCCACACTGACTTCCACAATGGTTGAACTAGTTTACAGTCCCACCAACAGTGTAAAAGTGTTCCTATTTCTCCACATCCTCTCCAGCACCTGTTGTTTCCTGATTTTTTAATGATGGCCATTCTAACTGGTGTGAGATGGTATACCACAACAGAGACATAGATCAATGGAACAGAACAGAGCCCTCAGAAATGATGCCGCATAGCTACAACTATCTGATCTTTGACAAACCTGACAAAAACAAGAAATGGGGAAAGGATTCCCTATTTAATAAATGGTGCTGGGAAAACTGGCTAGCCATATGTAGAAAGCTGCAACTGGATCCCTTCCTTACACCTTATACAAAAATTAATTCAGGATGGATTAAAGACTTATATGTTAGACCTAAAACCATTAAAATCCTACAAGAAAACCTAGGCAATACCATTCAGGACATAGGCGTGGGCAAGGACTTCATGTCTAAAACACCAAAAGCAATGGCAACAAAAGCCAAAATCGACAAATGGGATCTCATTAAACTAAAGAGCTTCTGCACAGCAAAAGAAACTATCATCAGAGTGAACAGGCAACCTACACAATGGGAGAAAATTTTTGCAACCTACTCATCTGACAAAGGGCTAATATCCAGAATCTACAATGAACTCAAACAAATTTACAAGAAAAAAACAAACAACCCCATCAAAAAGTGGGCAGAGGACATGAACAGACACTTCTCAAAAGAAGACATTTATGCAGCCAAAAAACACATGAAGAAATGCTCCTCATCACTGGCCATCAGAGAAATGCAAATGCATAATTCTCTTCTGATCTCACACTCACTTGTGCCGATCTTCCATTTTCCCTGCCCAGGCACACAGTGGAAAGAGATCAGAAGAGAATTCTCACAAGGAGGCAGTTTGAAACTCCATTCCCATTCTGCTCAAACTCCAGTTTAAAGACAGAAATGAAATCTAAGCAGGGTGTGGTTGCACTGTGGGATGTGAGTTTGGCCAGAGCCTTAGCATTGTTATCTCATCTGTTTAATCCACTCCCTGAGCTCTCAAAGTCCTATCTCTGATTCATTCTTTCTTAACCCTCTGAACCTTGAACACAGAGAGCTGGCATTTTAGAACTGGATCAGAGTAGCAAGTACCATCTACATCCAGAGTCTTTGTTATGGCCCGTAAGCTCCTACATTCTCAGGCCTCTGTCTATCCCTATGACTTTCACTCCTGCCAGCTTCTCTTTTCATGCACTGCCCTCCTTGCAGGTTTCAAACAGATCCAGCATGCTCCTGTGGCACATGCTGTTCCCTCTGCCTGCAAAGCTTGTCCCGTAGGTTTCTGCATGACCTAATTCAGATCTTGCTCTATTTGTCTTCATAGCACTTACCATTATTCCCATGGTTATTTCTATTTGTTCATTTATCTCTGTCTCTGAATATATAGAATATAAGCTTATGAGGGCAGCAATTCTGTTTTGTTCACTGCTACATCTCTAGCACCTAACACAATGCTTAACAGACAGCAAATATTCGTTGATTAAATGAATGGATCTAAGCAGAAAGAAAAGCCACGTGATGACTGGATATAGAGGTAAGCAGTGTCAAGCAGGATACAAATCAAATCCTAAAGATGAGATGACTAAAAGTCCAAGAATCTGCCCTTCTGTCTTTCCGTTAAGTGATTTAGTGCTCTTCTGCCCACAGCCACAATAATGAAATAAGAAGATTCCCTACTCTAAGCTGGTGGAATATTTCCAAGCATTGCTCACCACCACTTAACTGGAAACTCTCCTCTCTTCAAGTGCCCCTTCTCCATTTTATTTGGCTTTGAATCCAGACTCCCTTCCTTCACCCTAGTGACTCAGCGTGGACCAGACCTGAGTGTGGTAGTTCCCGCAATGTTGCTTCTAGTAGTTACTTCTGGTTTAAGATCCTGTGAGCAAACAGCCTAGCCCCTCTCAGCCAGTCCAGGCATTCAGGACCCTGCTGTTGCCATCTCCAACCCCCAACCCAGCCCTCCTTTTCCTACTTCCAGCTTCTTTAGAGAGAACAGGCTTTCCACACTGGCTGCCACCATACCTGGGGATTTACTACTCTATTTGTCAATCATGCAAGCCAATAAATTTCTTTTAAAAATCAAAACAGACCAGACACGATGGCTCATGCCTGTAATCTCCATGCTTTGGGAGGCCGAGGCAGGAGGATCACTTGAGCCCAGGAGCTCGAGACCAGTCTGGACAACATAGGGAGACCCTGTATCTACAAAAGAAAAAAATTTTTTTTTCAATTAGCTGGGGGTGGTGGCTGATACCTGTAGTCCCAGGTACTTGGGAGGCTAAGATGGGCGGATCACTTGAGCCCAGGAGGTCAAGGCTGCAGTGAGCTGTGATTGTGCCACTATACTCCAGCCTGGGTGACAGAGCAAGATCTTGTATCAAAAAAAAAAAAAAAAAAAAAAAAAAAAACAGAGAGAGAGAGGGAGGAAGAAAGAAAAGAAAGAAAGAAAGAAAGAAAAGAAAAAGAAAGAAAAGAAAGAAAGAAAGAAAAGAAAGAAAGAGGAAGAGAAAGAGAGAGAAAAGAAGGAAGAGAGAAAGAGAGAGAAAGGAAGGAAGAGAGAAAGAAAGAAGAAAACAGAGAGGAAGGAAGGAAGGAAGGAAAAGAAAATTGATTTTTTTCAGTTGAAGGATAATAAAATCCAACACAAATTCTTTTATGCTAAAAATAACATAACTGAGTAGCCCAGGTTTAGATCTGGGGTTAGAAGCAGCTCAAAGGAGGGTCCAGATATTATTATCAGGACATAGTCTCTTCATTTTTTCCTTTGAATGACTTCATTCTCAGATCACCAGCACCTCCCAGGGCTAAATGCTTTCTCAGCCACATCCAGCAGAAAAAGTGAGAAATCGTCCACACACACGAATTAGGGAAGAGGAATCACTGGAGTTAAGCTAATGTAAAGCACTAACTGTCTGAAGACTCTTGGAGAGTGACTTGGGGTCAGCTTTACAGTAACCAACTATACCGTGGGGGAAGGGAGAAATTCACCACTTGGAAATCTGTTGAAGTTCTTTCCTAGAAGGAGTGTGAGTGAACATTGGGATCCATAAACAATAAAAGTTCACTACAAAGAAGCAGCAGGCCCAAGCACGAGGGTGCCACCCTGAGTCAGGCAGTCTTGCAGCAAGGAACCAGACATGAGGTCTAGATATGGTTCCAGTCCCTGGGAGCATTTATGGGAGTAAGGCAATGCTGAACGACTTGGAGTATGGACTGGGAAGTATGATACAGTCGGAGCCAAGAGGATTAAGAACTGTTGCTAACACTAAGAAAAGGGGCAATATCTCAGATAATGTTAAAGTGGCACCAGCCTCAAGGCTGATTTGATATTAAGCTCTCACATGCTTCCTTGAATAAGAACACGGTTGGTTTTAGTGAAGTCGAGGATGTGGTAGCATTCAGAGAGGAATTAGGGGATGTAAGAGTATTTAAGATGCTAGATGGAGAATGATCAGGATAACGATAAGGTTCAGAGTGTCACCATGAAGACCGATTTATTATTCTTTTACATCCTAGGTCTTCAATATCTCCTCCAGTACTAGCACTTTATCTTTAATCAAACTTCAGAGTCTTGAACTGTGTGTTTGACATGTGTACAAAGATATGCCACAAGTACCCCAACTTTAGCTCCTTGCTCCAATCAATTCCATATTTCCTCCAAACCTGGTTTTTCTCTTGTCTTGTCAATCTCAATTAATAGCACCTTCATCTAAGCCTGTTCATCACCCCTTTCTCTCTCTGTTCATCATCTCTTTCTCTTTCTATCTCTATTTCTCCTTTCATCTAATCAATCATTAAATCCTGCCTCTTAAACCTCCTATGTATTGCTCGACTCCATCCCCTTCCCTCAGACTTTTGCCCTGATTCAGGCCCTCATTATCTTTTGTACTTAAATTTTCTCCAAACTGGATTCCCTACTTGGAGATGCACACTCATGAAAACCATAGTCCACATAATTCTTCTGTGTTTCTACAGTATTCTGTGCCTGCTTCCTACTTTACATTTGCAATATCATATTGCAATTATGGGTTTATGTGTCTGTCCCACTAATTATTACTGACTTTCCCAAAGGTGAAAATTCATCTTTGAATCCTTTGTACCTAACACAATGTCTATTGAGTGGACCAAATCATCCAGTGTTTATACACATAAATACTTTCAACTCTCTACTAGTCATATAACCATACACAAAACATCATTATCAGTGCCTTGCTCTGGGAGCATTGCATGAAGAATTTTGTCTAGGTTCTTACAGTACAGTAGATCTGAATTAGAAATAAATTCAGAATTTCACAAATTAGAATAAATTAAATTAGCCTGGTGTGGTGGTACATGCCTGTGGTGCCAGCTGCTCGGGAGGCTGGGGAAGGAGGATCGCTTGAGCCTGGGAGGCAGAGGTTGCAGTGAGCCAAGATTGTGCCACTGTACTCCAGCCTTGGGTGACAGAGTGAGACCCTGTCTCAAAAAGAAAGAATAAGAATAAATTATATAGATAAATTAGAATAAATTATATAAATAAATTTGAATAAAGCAGAGAAAATTCTACTTTACTGGAATCTTTTACTGAGAGTACATGATACACTTTCTTTTTTTTTTTTGAGACAGAGTCTCACTCTTGTCACCCAGGCTGGAGTTCAATGGCATGATCTCAGCTCACTGCAACCTCTGCCTGTATAGTTCAAGTGATTCTTTTGCCTCAGCCTCCCAAGTAGCTGGGATTACAGGCACCCGCCACCACGCTAATTTTTGTATATTTGGTAGAGATGGGGTTTCACCATGTTGGCCACGCCAGTCTCGAACTCCTGACCTCAGGTGATCCACCCACCTCAGCCTCCCAAAGTGCTGAGATTACAGGTGTGAGCCATGGCACCCAGCCTGAGCCACCGCGCCCAGCGGATACACTTTCATTAGTAATTTACTGATGCAATGGCCTATGTTTCTGTAATATGTATATTATTATTTGTGAAGATCAAAGAAAACGTTCCAAGTTTGGGCTGTCTCCCTCAATTATAATTATTGATAGCCTACTTTGCACCATCACTCTGAAGAAGAGCCAGAGAATCTTTGGGTGTCAATTTAAAACACTACCATCACAGTCTAACTTCATGTAAGTATGTTCAAGTAGACGTAGTAGCATTCTTATCATAAGCAGACAATAAACTTTCTTCTGAATTTTTTCATTAATAGTCTTAGGTACATGTAATCATTTTGGCTCACCTACTTAAATGATACTTTGATTATGTAAGATAGTGAAATTTTAAATCATGTTACTAGGTTACAACATATGTTTATCATTGTTTTGATTGTGATATGTGACCTGCTTTATTCAAACAGGAGATATTACATAATATGTTTATAGGTATATGCTTTATAGTAAAATTGCTCAGATGACTCTAATGATAGGCTCTAATTTTAATAATAAATTTTTCTGAATGTGCTGCCTTCTTCCTCTTCTTTGCAGGAAAGTTAACTTGAAAATACATAAATTAAGGCTGAGCATGGTGGCTCACACCTATAATCCCAGCACTTTGGGAGGCCGAGGAGGGCAGATCACCTGAGATCAGGAGTTTGAGTCTAGCCTGGCCAAATGGTGAAACCCTGTCTCTACTAAAAGTACAAAAAAATTAGCTGGGCATAGTGGTTGGTGGCGCACACTTGTAGTCTTAACTACTCAGGAGGCTGAGGCAGGAGAATCGCTTGAGCTCAGGAGGCAGAGGTTGCAGTGAGCCAAGATTGTGCCATTGCAGTCCAGCCTGGGCAACAAGAGAGAAACTCAATCTCAAAATGAATAAATAAATAAATACAAATAAATAAATAAAATACAGAAATGTTATCGTTTTTAAAAGGTAATGGCATTATTTATACATTTTTAGATACTGTGACTAAAATCCCTTTCTAAGTAATATTTTTGTCCTTCTTTTCAAAAAGTAAGTATCAAATTAGAGAATGTTTATCTTGTAACTCCAGTGAATAACTTAGATGCAATACTAATGGGTCAGGTGGGGTGGCTCACACTTGTAACACCAGCACTTTGGGAAGCCAAGGCAGGAGGATTGCTTGAGGCCAGGAGTTTGAGACCAGTCTTGGTAATGTGGGGAGACTTCTGTCTCTATAAAAAAAAAATTTTTTTAATTAGCTGGGCATGGTGGTGCACAACTATAGTCCCAGCGACCTGAGGGGCTAAAGTGAGAGGATCGCTTGAGCCCAGGAGATTCAGGCTGCTGTGACCTATGATCACGTCACTGCAGTCCAGCCTGAGTAACAGAGCAAAACCTTGTCTCAAAAAAGAGAAAGAAAGAAAGAAAAAAAGAAAGAGAGAAAGGGAGAAAGGGACGAAGGGAGGAAAGGAAGAAGGGAAGGGAGGGAGGGAGGGAGGGAGGGAGGAAGGAAGGAAGGAAGGAAGGAAGGAAGGAAGGAAGGAAGGAAGGAAAGAAGGAAGGGAAGGAAGGGGAATTTGCTCAAGATATAGCCTTGGTGTTGTGTGATGAAAAGACTCTAGGAGATGAATGCTTTACAGAAATAAATGATCCAAAGTTTAACCAAATGGTAGTCAGGAACGAAAAAAAGGGGAGTGGAAGAAACAAAACTGCACAAGTTAGAGGTAATGTTGTTTTGAGAGGTATATTTCAGCAATAACCAAATATGCAAAATGCATTATGAAGTCATTTCAAAAAATTTCAAGCTTGGTTCTTTGAAAATAATACACAGCCTTGTGTATTATTTTGTGTTTACTTTCTCTAAAGTAAATACAAAATGTGTTTACCTTGTAAAACTTTATTAATCTGTTTAACGATGTATGCACTTTTCCATATGTATGTTATACTTAAAATTTAAACGCTTACTTTAAAAATGCACACCCTCTAACACATTTAATATGCACCTGAGATGATAATTCTAAACCATCAATACAATAAAACCCCACTATTTCTTATCTTTTTCTCAATATGCATCTCTTTAATTCATAAAAACAAGCTCATTCATTCACAGCAAGAACTGACCATTTCTGTTAATGATCCATATTGTGTCTGCATGTGTTAGAAGTTCAATGACGATAAGAATTATAAAGACAAGACCTTTGTCACTTTCAAACAGTATGCTCTAATAAGTCCTGGAAACTCTATTTGATGTTTACACATACTTCACTAGACACCCAGCATGAAGTTGAAGATATATTAGAGCTTAATCTGTAAAGATATGGACCTTGGCCTTTCAGATATGCTATTGTACAGTGACTCCTACTGATGTTACACAGTGTTCACGTGTGTGTGTGTGTGTGTGTGTGTGTGTGACAGAGAGAGAGAAAGAGGTCTCTCTCTCTGGCATTTTTTTTTCCAATGAGTCAGTGGTGTTGGGTCAATAAAATTAACATTCCTATTTTACTCATTCTGTGGAAACAAGTTCATGTGCCAATGGGTGTACACGCTGATACTGGTTTGGCCTTAACTTCCCCCAAAATGCATATTGTATTAATTTTCCAAATAAATATTTAACAAGTATTCAATGATAGTCAGTCTTTTCTTCTCTTCTTTTTATAGAAAAGGGGTCTCATTATGTTGCCCAGGCTGGCCTTGAATTCCTGGGCTCAAGCAATCCTCCCCACATGTGTAACACCCAGCCTGGTTATTTCCTCACTTACCATTTACAATAGCTTGAGATTATCTACATCTGGCATTCAGCATTTTATATGCCAGAGAAAGACAGATGAGAATACTGCAATTTGGGGTTAAAATGAAGGGTCACAAGCTGACAGATCACAGAGCAAATCATATTAAGCAGGTATATTTTGTTTGAAAAATACAATGTTTTTAAAAAATTACTTAATTCCCAGAATTAAATAATTTAAAGGTTGTATTTTTAAAAGATCTAGATTTGGGCCAGGCGTGGTGGCTCATGCCTGTAATCCAAACACTTTGGGAGGCTCAGGCAGGCAGATCACTTGAGGTCAGGAGTTCGAGACCAGCTTGGCCAATATGGTGAAACCCTGTCTCTACTAAAAATACAAAAATGAGCCGGGTATAGTGGCAGGCACCTGTAGTCCCAGCTACTGGGGTGGCTGAGGCAGGAGAATTGCTTGAACCTGGGAGGCGGAGGTTGCAGTGAGCAGAGATTGCACCACTACATTCCAGCCTGGCAGACAGAGCGAGACTGTCTCAAAAGAAAAAAAAAAAAGTCTAGATTTGGAATTTCTTTTGACAATCAAAAGATCTAAAAATATTGTACTTGCATAACTATATGGACTGAGCTGAGTCCTGCTACTTCCTCTAGGCTAAATGTAAACGCTTCAATTCAAGAATTGTCTCCATGCAACGTACAGCCTGCTTCATCATTTATATTACCTGCCTGACTCCTAAAGACATTTCAGGTTTTAATCCCTGGTTTTCACAGAGTGTAATTTAATTATCTGGTGAATTGTTTAATTAAAATTTTATTTTCCCCTACTATTATGGAGGATATTGATATTTTAACCAAAGTATTTTGCTTAATGCTTTTAAAATGAACATTTGAAGTGCTGTATGACCCCTTAAACAAAAAGAAAATAAAATCCTTTTTATTGGTTGTTTTTATACTAGAAAATCAAGTTTAAATAATCAATGTATTATCAACTGCTTTTTAAAAATATATTTCTGTAAGTTCAAATTTCCATACAGTTATTTATCCCTATATTAGAAAAACAGACTTAATGATAGCTAACAAATGGCATTATGCTCATATACAAAGCATGGCATATTTCCATGAATACAGCCCAAGATCGAGGTACCCAGCTATTAATTTATGAACGCATTTATGTGTGTATAGATATCCTACCTTTTATTTCTTTAAAAGTGATGTTTTTTAAAAAAGCAATCTTTTGGGTTTTCCCTTGAAGCATGTAGGAAAGTTTCCTGGTGTTAAATGATAGGGAAATATAAAGAAAACTTTCTCTTTTTTCACTGGCATTCAGTACTATCATTACATCCACTATAAACTTTTCCTATTTATTCAAACATTACACATAGGGGAAAACTGGGCATATGAGTATTCTACTCTATGTTCATCTTTTATGATAACTTGGCACTCAAAAACTGTGTAAAACAATCTGCTGAGAACAGATATTATGCTCAAGTTTTACCTTGAAGAAATTCCCTACGGCTTAGTTAGGAACAAGATTTTGCATGGAAACTTTGAGGCATCCATAGCTAATGTTAGTGGATTCAGCCTACTATATTTAAGAGTGAGGCATTTTAATTTTTGTCTCCTTATAAGGATGCAAGAGATTAACCTCTAATTTTTAATATCATCAAGATTTATTTAATGTGCATAGGAGAGCTACATGCTTATATGCTGATATAAATATTTTTGCCAAATGAAACATTTTACTAGTTATATAACATAAAAATTATCATAGTCATACAAATTATACCTTACAAACTTTCCTTGAGAAATTATGTTCTTTCTTCAAAAAGGTAAATTTACCTTAAAAAATAAAAAAATCTTTATACCAATGAAAGCTTTGGGAAATAATTTGAGAAATTTACCGTTTATTATCTACTATCTCCTACAAAGATGGTGCTACCATTCACCTTCAGTAGCTTT
This sequence comes from Symphalangus syndactylus, assembly GCF_028878055.3. Taxonomy (NCBI): domain Eukaryota; kingdom Metazoa; phylum Chordata; class Mammalia; order Primates; family Hylobatidae; genus Symphalangus; species Symphalangus syndactylus. Next base: position 75,345,727 of record NC_072435.2, on the reverse strand, counting down.
CAGTCATTCATCCCTCTTTGGGGATGAATGTGTAATGATCCACAGTCCTTTACCCATCCCTCATTCCACCCGTATTTGATGTCTTAGATTGTGAAGCGGGATGTAGATTGTAGTCAGAGGATGAAAATAGTTCATCCATTCTCAGGAGGGAATTGAATCTGTGACTTAGAACTCTAACCAGCTGAGTCAACAGGCTAAGATAATGCTGTTTACGTAGACAGTGTATAATTTAATTTTCCTTTCAAGCTAGATTATCCCAGCTCGCCTATCATCTCTCCCGCCATTTTTTAATGCTCTTGATTAGCCATTCTTTCTCAATATAAAATAGAAAACAATCTTCTTTTTATATTCTCAGAGTCTGAAACTTGGTGTCTTCAACCGCATCCAGAGCTGTTCTTTTCTACAAATACATATGTTAATTTTGCCTCCTCACCATTGGTTAGTATGGTTCATCCACTCTTATGTACAGACCCTAACCTAGGAAAACCCAGAAGTAGAGAAAACAGATTATCAGAAGTGCCTGTTACGGCTTTTTGTGTAAACTCTGTTCTCTCTACATACCATATTACCACTCTAAGGATAGATATTTTTATATTATTTCTTTATGGATCATAATATGAAGAACACGTTTAAACATGTTTGCTGACTTAATAAAGGAATATAGGGAATCTCATGGCATAAAGGTAGTTCCAAAATTTTAGTGTGCAAAATAAATCACCTAGAGGATTTTCAAAACAAATTTCTGGTCTCCAACCCAAGTTTCTGATTCAGAAAGTTGGTTGATGCCCCAAAATTTGCACATTTAACTAGTCCCCAGATGATGCTGTTACTGTAAATCCAGGAACTACACACTGAGGACTACTAGCTTAGACCAAAATGGTGAATTCTTGTTAAGACTATAAGGTGCTCTATTCACATATGCAGTAAAGTAAACATGTTTCTCTACCTTTAGCCTAGTTCTTCTACCCACATATAAAATATAGAAATGCTACCTAAGATTTCACATGAATGTAGCAAGACTATAAAATTAATTGGTTTCTTCAAACTGTATAAGAAAATCTACTTGGTTATTATTTAACAGTAATGATTCTGCTAACTAGTGGGAGAGGAAAATGATAATTTAAAGGAAGGGAAACTGGAGGGTGTTTCTGGGAACAACAAGGGTGGAGTTGCCAGTGGCAAAAACAGGGCAGTTTTGCACAGAAGCTTTGCTGCCTGGCAGCTCTAAAAGTATGAGTCTGAATTTTCTCCTCTCTCAAAAACAAGACACAGCTGCTCTGCCATCTCCCTGACTTTCTCTCCTCCAAACCAAAGAGAGCCCTTAGTTTAAGCTCTCTTCATTTTGTAGGAAAGGAACAAAGCATATGCTTCTCTGCTATTTCGCCTAAGCTTAAACGTAATTGAAGAAAGGTGATTTTTAATGTCATTTGCTAAGTTCAAAATGCCATAGCAATGTAACAGCATCAATGAGAAGTGATCCAGTTAGAAGTCCAAAGAACATTTTAAAAAATCAATGTTAGAGATTAAATTACTTCCATGACAAAGAAGGCAAGTGCACATCCAATGAGAATTTAATGCAGCAAGCAGCTAATAGGGATCAGTGGAATCAAGCAATCAAAATGCCCGTATTTAGACAAGAACAATTTCTTCTTCTATTTAGAAAAGGACATCAGTTCTAGGTGCAGCTCAGTGTTTCTCAAGTTTAAATTGCTTTTTTATGTTGAAATTGGAATCGCTTTTCTGTATAAGAATATTCCTTTACAGTTGGACATAATGGCCAGACCAGCAGTAGCAGCAGAGGCAGCAGCAGCAGCAGCAGCAGCAGCAGCAGCAGCAGCAGCATATTCTTTATGAAAGAATAAGGCTCACAGTAAAAGCTGAGGGAAGCAATACCCATGTGTCTACCTTCAAAGCTAAAAGATCCTGCAGGCTTCATTGATTAAACTCTTTGCTAGCTACTTACAAAAAAAAAAAGCTACTTTTTGGCAATTTGAACAGTTTCCTCCTAGTGTCATTTAGCTGGTTCTTTTTTATCCTTCTTTTTCCCGTAAACTGGGAATTGGGTCTAAGAGCTTGATTAGATTTAGATTAAGCATTTTGGGGATACTTCACAGATACTTCACACTGATGCTGTAATTGAATGATCACACCGGGAGTCACATAGTTTCAACTTGTCTGTCAGTAACACTAGGTTTGCTCACTATGTTACATGATCAGTATCTCCACTGTAAAGGCAAGGTTTCTTCCTCCTTTGCAATTAACAGGTAATGTGAGGTGACACTTGGACACACTATGTGAGTATCCTCCTCCCCATCAGCTTCTCACCTAATGATTTCGGCTTTTTTGCCTGAATCGATATTTCATTGGAGGTTCCAAAATGATGATTTTTCTAATTCTATTATTTCTTCAATATTAAAAAGCTGACATTCTTTTGTAAAAAAGAGGTTTCACACATTAACTGGTTTCAACAGTTCTTTGAAAAAATGACATGGTAAATAATTTCTTACCTATTTCCAGAATAAGATGCTGATATAAATATCTCCTCCACTTATAGCAAATGAGTTCTCTCTCTCTCTCTCTCTCTCCCTCTCTCTCTCTCCCTCTCTCTTTCTCTCTCTCTGTCCTCAGAACTCATGGATTTTTATTTATTCAATGTTTTATAATCATTTAGTTATTCTTTAGAGATGCTTAATTTGTTCCAAATTTGGTCAATGGAAGCTGCTTCAAGCTAGTTCCTTTGTTTGAAGACTTCCTTGCTTTCTGGCCCCCGGCACTGCAGGCTCTATTTTTACCTAACTGCCTCAGACTTTGAATTAGCCATTTCTTTAAGGGAACCTAGTTCCTTCAGAGATATTTCCAATTCAAATTCAACATTACATGATTTTTTGTAAGTTATTTGATTTCATACTTATGTGTTATCCTTTTCTTACACTGAAAATCTTGTCTCCTTAAATATTTATGTATTTTTCCCAAAAATATGCAATAATGGTTTAAAAATTATAATAGCAATATTATACTAACAATAAAACTCAGGGAGATGTTTTTTCTTCTTTGTTTCTTTTTTTGTTTGTTTTGAGACAGAGTTTCACTCTTGTTGCCCAGGCTGGAGTGCAACAGCGTGATCTCGGCTCACCGCAACCTCCACCTCCCAGGTTCAAGCGATTCTACTGCCTCAGTCTCCTGAGTAGCTGGGATTACAGGCATGCACCACCATGCCCGGCTAATTTTGTATTTTTAGTAGAGATGGGGTTTCTCCATGTTAGTCAGGCTGGTCTCGAACACCCGACCTCAGGTGATCCACTTGCCTCGGCCTCCCAAAGTGCTGGGATTACAGGCGTGAGCCACCACGCCCGGCCTTTTCTTTCTTTAAGTTTTTTTACTCCTTAGATTATATTTCATTGTATCTCAGTAGGATGCACAGAGTATTACATTCCCTGGAAATACATTTTTTTTCTCTCTGTGTGGTTATGTTTGCAATTTGACATATAGTAAGACTTACTTATCTTTTCAGTTTTAGAGATTCTTGGTTTGAAATTAATCTTGTGTTATTTAATATGTCAAATATTTACATGATTCAAAACCAAAACTATATAAAAAAGCATACATTGATTTCTTTTTTTTTTTTGGAGACAGAGTCTCCCTCTGTCGCCCAGGCTGGAGTGCAGTGGCATGATCTCGACTTACTGCAACTTCTACCTTCTGGGTTCAAGCAGTTCTTCTGCCTCCACCTGCAGGGTAGCTGGGACTGCAGGCACCCGCCACCACATCCAGCTGATTTTTTATATTTTAGTAGAGACAGGGTTTCACCATGTTGCCCAGGGTGGTCTCAAACTCTTGAGCTTAGGCAATCTGCCCACCTCGGCCTCCCAAAGTGCTGGGATTACAAGCCTGAGCCACTGTGCCCGGCCTGATTTCTAAATCTCACATAATTCCCTTTCCCCTTCACCCCATTTCAAAAATCACCCCTTTTCTTTTTTTAGTTCCTTGTTATACTTCCTGTGTTTCTTTGTGCAAAAGTAAACAGAACATATGCACCTTGATTTTTTTTTTACTGAGCCATGTATCATGGAAATCTTCCTCATTTTTTAAATAACTGCATAATAATTTAAAATTCGGCAACATCATAGTTTATTCAACCATTCCCTGGAGTTGCTTCCTAGAAGGAGGATTGCTGGATCAAAGCATAAATAAAATTATCATTTTTCTGAATAAGATTCTGTATTTTTTTAGGTTTTCCAGAAAATTCCAATAATCAGCTAGAGTTGGTAACCAATAACCCATATTTTGATAGCCATAGTATATTGGTTTAATCAAAGCAGCAAGTTTTAATTGAGCCATTACCTTGAGCTGGGCATTACGGGAGAATTTAGAAAACTATATTCTCCTCTTGCCCTCAATGAGTTACTAAAAGGAGTTGTCCTGCCCTAATCTCCTGAAGGAAGCAAGTTTAATCAGCAAAGGAAACAAATAGATTGTATTTAAATGTTGCTGTTTCTCTTACTACCAGAGTTTTCAGAATAGGAACTGGATATGCAGTACTTGATAGATTTTACACTTTACATCACTCAGAATGCTAAGGGTTATAATGCAATTATGATCTTGAGCCAATGATCTTTTTCTCTTATGGAGAAAAAGTTGTTTTCTACAGCAAAGATTTTTAACTTGGACATGACCCCATTAGTGGGCTGTGAAATCAACTTAGCCTGTTGTAAACAACATGAAATAGAATAGAATAAAAAGTATCAGAGTGCACCATAGGTAGTAAAGGCTTGTATTATTTCATGCAAATATTTGTATCTATAAACACACACACATTTGTAAGAATAACTAAATGTGACATAAAATTAACTTCTTAAGATAAACTGATGAAAAAGTTTGAGAAACACTACTCTATAGGAAAGGAACAATTGTTTTCTTTGAGTAATGGCTACTCAATTTTTACATTTAACGTATTAGTCATATACTGCTACAATTTAGTCTCTTGGTCTAGACATATGCTTATTTGGGTCTGGTATTATGTAATGTGTTGCTCAATGATTTTTTTTGTTTTGATTTTTAAAATTACTCTTTTTAGCTTATAAAATAAAATAAAATAAAATAAAATATATTTAAAGCAGAAGTGACAAACTGGGAACAAAATTTGCTCAGGAGCAAATTTGTGGCCGAAATAATGCGTGTGTTTGTTTGTTCAGTCATTTTACGTTTGATTTATTTAACCAATATAGTCAGCCTTTCATATCTGTAGATTCAAATCAATGATCAAAAATATTCAGAAAAAACAAAAATAACATTATAACAATTAAAAAATAGAAATTAAAAACCAATACAGTGTACAACAACTATTTATATAACATTTACATTGTATTAGCTATTATAAGTAACTGGAGATTATGTAAAGTATATGGGAGGATGTGCATAGATTATATGCAAACACTATACCATTTTATATAAGAGACTTGAGCATCCGAAGATTTGGGTATCTGCTGGGGTCCTAGAACCAATTCCCCTGAGGGACAATTGCATTTTAAGTTTAGTTAAGTTTGAACACAAAGATGAGGAAATTTCACATAAAAATTTGGGAGGCCTCACACAGTGGCTCATGCCTGTAATCCCAACACTTTGGGAGGCCAAGGTGGGTGGATCATTTGAGGTCAGGAGTTTGAGATCAGCCTGGCCAACATGGCGAAACCCTGTCTCTACTAAAAATACAAAAAAAAAAAACATTAGCTGGGCATGATGGTGCATGCCTGTAATCCCACTTATTCAGAAGGCTGAGGCAGGAGAATTGCTTGAACCCAGGAAGTGGTGGTTGCAGTAAGCCGAGATCACGCCACTGCACTCCAGCCTGGGAGACAGAGCGAGACTCTGTCAAAAAAAAAAAAAAGTGGATTCTCATCTTCTCTTTTATAAATGTTGCTCAAATTGAATTTGATTCATTTAAGGGAAATATTGCCTAACCTATTGGAAATTTTGTAGCAAATTCCTTCCAGTCTCAACTTCCACAAACATAAAACTTCTGATAATCTTTTTTGTGTTTCTGTATGAAATTAAATCACTATGATATGATAGCTGAGTTGCCAGATATAGCATATAAAAATACAGTGCATCTAGTTAAATTGGAATTTCAGATAAATAACAAGTCTTTTTAGTATAAGTATGTCCCATGAAATACTTGAGAAATATTTACACTAAAAAGTTTATTTTTGCCTGAAATTTACATTGAATGGGGGTGTCCTATGTTACAGCTGGCAACCCTACAGGAAAAACACTTTATTTTTGCTTACCCTTAATGTTTACTAATTTATGTCATTTATACATGTTTACTGTTGTTTTAAGTTGTATTAGTTTGTTCTCACACTGCTAATAAAGACATACCTGAGACTGGGTAATTTATAAAGAAAAGCGGTTTAATTGACTCACAGTTCCACATGGCTGGGGAGGCCTCACAATCACGGCAAGGCAAATGATGAGCAAAGTCACATCTTACAAGGCAGCAGGCGAGAGAGCTTGTGCAGTGGAACTCCCATTTATAAAACCATCAGATCTCATGAGACTTATTCACCACCACGAGAACAGTATGGGGGAAACTGCCCCCATGATTTAATTATCTCCACCTGGACCCACCCTTGACATGTGGGGATTATTACAATTCAAGTTGAGTTTTGGGTGGGGACACAGCTGAACCATATCATAAGTGTCTGTCTACAGAAAGTTTTAATAAATGCTTTTTATAGTTATAATCAGCAGGCTTTCCTCTTTGACTTATATACTATCTAAGCAAAACTAAATGTGCCTATAGAATAGAGGTAATAAATCCTTATCATGTAATTTCTTTGTATTCATGGAAGATTTATGTGCAAATTTAGTAATTATTTTTACCTCAGCCTTTCTAATAAAGATTATTGATGGGTTGTGAAGTTTATTATTCTCAGAACATGTCCTGTATCTTTCAAATATGAGTTTCATTCCCTGTTGAGATAGAGAGGTAATTCTATTATTATTATTATACTTCAAGTTCTGCCATACATGTGCAGAATGTGCAGGTTTGTTACACAGCTATACATGTGCCGTGGTGGTTTGCTGCACCCATCAACCCGTCATCTAGGTTTTAACCCCTGCATGTGTTAGGTATTTGTCCTAATGCTCTCCCTCCTCTTATCCCCCACCCCCCAACAGGCCGCATTGTGTGATGTTCCCCGCCCTGTGTCCGTGTATCCTCATTATTGAACTCCCACTTATGAGTGAGAACATGTGGTGTTTGGTTTTCTGTTCCTGTGTTAGTTTTCTGAGAATGATGATTTCCAGCTTCATCCATGTCCCTGCAAAGGACACGAACTCATTCTTTTTATGGCTACATAGTATTACATGTTGTATATGTGCCACATTTTCTTTATCCAATTTATCATTGATGGACATTTGGGTTGGTTCCAAGTCTTTTCTATTGGGAATAGTGCTGCAATAAACATATGTGTGCCTCTGTCTTTATTGTAAGATGATTTGTAATCTTTTAGATATACACCGAGTAATGAGATTGCTGGGTCAATTGGTATTTCTGGTTCTAGATCCTTGAGGAATTGCCACATTGTCTTCCACAATGGTTGAACTAATTTACACTCCCACCAACAGTGTAAAAGTGTTCCTATTTCTCCACATTATCTCCAGCATCTGTTGTTTCCTGACTTTTTAATGATCGCCATTCTAACTGGCATGAGATGGATCTCGTTGTTTTGATTTACATTTCTCTAATGACCAGTGATGATGAGCTTTTTTTCATGTTTGTTGGCCGCATAAATGTCTTCTTCTGAGAAATGTCTGTTCATATACTTTGCCCATTTTTTGATGGGGTTGTTTCCTTTTTTCTTGTAAATTTGTTTAAGTTCCTTGTAGATTCTGGATATTAGACCTTTGTCAGATGGATAGATTGCAAAAATTTTCTCCCATTCTCTAGGTTGCCTGTTCACTTTGATGATAGTTTCTTTTGCTGTACAGAAGTTCTTTAGTTTAATTGGATCTCATTTGTCAATTTTTGCTTTTGTTGCAATTGCTTATGGTGTTTTAGTCATGAAGTCTTTGCCCATGCCTATGTCCTGAATGGCATTGGCTAGGTTTTCTACAACCACTTGATCTTCGACAAACCTGACGTAAACAAGCAATGCGGAAAGGGTTCCCTATTTAATAAGTGGTGCAGGAAAACTGGCTAGCCATATGCAGAAAACTGAAACTGGACCCCTTCCTTACACCTTATACAAAAATTAACTCAAGATGGATTAAAGACTTACATGTAAAACCTAAAACCATAAAAACCCTAGAGGCAATTTTATTCTAAGATGCACTGGGTGACTTAACCAGATCCAGAGCTTCAAACCTGCCATTGTACCGGGGCCTTGCCAGGACAGGGAATAGAAAGAGACAGTGGTAAACATGCTACCAGTCTATTCTGGGAACATGGTCCCATTTCTTTCAAACAAATGATTTGGCTCCTGGCTACTTCATCAACTAGCACAACATAAATGGGCACATATGTTCAGGCTTTTGAGAAATAAATATATTTATGGTTGCATCTACAGAATCCATTTAATCAGACATTTTCACATAATTTCTAAAAAAGAATGAAAGTTAAGCTTTCCATAAAATATAAGATACTACTTCTCTCTTTATTATAAATTGCATGCTTGGAATGGTGACTGTGAATCACTGAATGTCATTTAGATCATTTGGACAACAGCAAATTCAGTCATTCAAAACTCAGCATCCTGATTACAAATCAGATTTCCATCAAGCTACACATAAATAGAGAGTTTGTTTACATTATACAGTGCATGCCTCTATGTTTGTCTCCTCAATCTTTTGTGTTTCTTTTCATAACAGCACCCCGAATTTCCCTTCTTGTATTGTCAGTCCATGTACCTCCATCCAATTATCAGTTCCAGGGATGGACAAATTACCTAGAACTGGCCAGAGGACAGCATTCTCCTGTTTACCACAATCTGTTTGGGAGTAGGCATGTGACCCAAGCCAGGCCAGTAAGATTGAAAATATTCACGGAGTACTCAGTCCAACAGGACACTTATTGGATATCCACCATGACATAACATCATCACATTTTAGAATACTAAGAAAAAGAAAAGGTTCTGGAGGAAAATATCTGATCAGAAAGAAAGAATCAAGTAACAGAATGGCTTTGGACCTCTTAGCAAACTGAAAGCTAAAAGACATTGCGGCAGTGCCTTCAAAATTCTAACAAAAATTACTTTTAACGTAGAATGATATACCATGCCACAAATTGTGAAGGATGAATAAAGATGTTTTAAATAGGCAAGTTCTCAAAACTTTACCTTTAGTTCACTCTTTCTCAGGAAGCTATCAGAAAATGTGATCCTTCAAAATGAGGAATAAATTGAAAAATAAGAAGCCATAGGATATAAGAAACAGATCTCTAGGATGCTAACACATGAGAAAGAATCCCAGGATGACAGCTGTGTCCCTGCTGGCAACCAGTTCAGATTGGAGCAAGTCAGAAGGCTCCAGGAGTCTTCTTAAGGAAGATGAAAATCAAAAAAACACTTGATTCATCAGAAGGTATCAATAAATTGAAAGTGATAGAACACTTCATCTAAAAATATTGAGATATGTGGGTAACTAGGAGAGAATTCGGTGTTAATTAATAAAAAGAACATGCCAGGCTGGGCGCGGTGGCTCACGCTTGTAATCCCAGCACTTTGGGAGGCCGAGGCGGGTGGATCACGAGGTCAGGAGATCGAGACCACGGTGAAACCCCGTCTCTACTAAAAATACAAAAAATTAGCTGGGCGTGGTGGCGGGCGCCTGTAGTCCCAGCTACTCAGAGAGGCTGAGGCAGGAGAATGGCGTGAACCCGGGAGGCGGAGCTTGCAGTGAGCCGAGATTGCACCACTGCACTCCAGCCTGGGCGACAGAGCGAGACTCCGTCTCAAAAAAAAAAAAAAAAAAAAGAACATGCCAGTTTGAACCACATAATGCCAATTTTCAATAATTTTGTCCTATAAAACTATCAATTTCATATTGTTCAATTTAGTAGACAACTAAGTAATCAAAACAATCATAAAAATTATCCTCAGGGAAAAATGTACAGAAAAGGAAATACAATAATAGGTACTAACTACAGCTCAGTTGGTTATTAGCATTTTCATTGTCATAATAGTGTAGACACTATTGATCTAATAAAAATAAAAGTATAATTATATTGCTAGACTGAGTGCTCAGAAGGAATTCCTGTGTATAGTAAATATGGGGAAGATAAAAACAGGGCTAAATTTTTTTTTTTTTTTTTTTTTTTTTTTTTTTTGAGACGGAGTCTTGCTCTGTCACCCAGGCTGGAGTGCAGTGGCGCAATCTCGGCTCACTGCAAGCTCCGCCTCCCGGGTTCACGCCATTCTCCTGCCTCAGCCTCTCCGAGTAGCTGGGACTACAGGCGCCCGCCACCACGCCCGGCTAATTTTTTTGTATTTTTAGTAGAGACAGGGTTTCACCGTGGTCTCAATCTCCTGACCTCGTGATCCACCCGCCTCAGCCTCCCAAAGTGCTGGGATTACAGGCGTGAGCCACCGCGCCCGGCTAAACAGGGCTAAATTTTTATCTTTAAAAGTGGCAAATCAATAAATAAAGCCTAAATCAGAAAAAGTCAGAAAGTAGCAAATAAATGTGTTATTAAGGTATAAAGCTTGATACCCAAAGAATTAACTGAAAGAATTTGAAGTAGTTACTTCCAGGCTGGCATTTGTAATAATTCAAGCAAGAGATAATGAATAAGGGTCCTAAAACAATAGCAAAGGTGGTGGAGAAAAAGGAATGACAGATATTAAGAGGATTGTGCAGATAGCTGTTAGCGATTAGTTAGAACCTCAGATTTCTGGCTTGGGCCATCAGACACATGATGCTGTCAGGTAAAATAACATGAATGAATATAACAGTAAGGAAGTACAACATTGAACATGTTAAACTTGAGGTACATGGAGGACAAGATGATGAGAATACAAAAAAGTAGTTGAATATGTGGGTCTGGAGCTCGAGTAAGCCATAATTTGGAGTAACAGATGTGACTCCACATAATTTGGAGTAACAGATGTGAAGCCACTGTGGCTGGCTTGAGGGTAGGAAGAAACCCAATCTTATTGACATATGTATCTCCAGCATCTACCACAAATAATGGCTGGAATATTCATTCATGCATGCATTTATTCAAAAAAAGACACCACCAGTATATGTTAGGTTTGGTTCTAGGCACTGATATTTGGTAGATGTTCAAGAAACATTTGCTAAATATATTATAAAAACCACAGATTTGATAAAATTGCCCAGAGACTGTAGAATAAGAAAGAGCTGTTATCACAGTTCTAGGCAAACCAATGTGAAGGGGCAGGTCATATAAGAAAAATAAACAAAGGAAAATGAAAAGGTCATGTAAGAAACATAGCAAGAAAACAAAAAGTGGATCATAACAAGAAAGACCAGGAAGGAAACAGCTTCAAGAGGCATAGAATTGTCAATACCCAGAGAAGTTTAATAAGATACGATTAACTTGTCAATAGGGAGCTCACTGGTGATCACATCAGTTCAAGTTTCAGTGCCAGAGAGCTTATTGCAGTGGAGGGGAAAAGAGAGGCAAGGAAATTAAAACCAGAGAAATAGGTGTCATTTACTAAGAATAAAATTTAGGAGGAAAGGGAGGGAGGGTGAGAGAACTGAGATTTAGAAATTGCATTTCAGACACTGTGGAACATCCAGGTTCACATTTCTAGTAGGCATCATTTGGAAGTCAATCTTCTATAGGTGGTAGCAAAAACCACAGAAGTGGATGCAAAAACATGAAGCAGGACATGTGAAGCAGTGATTGTCAATTGGTCAGGAAGATTCTCTTCTGCTATCTCTGGGATACATTCTCCCTGCCCAGCTGAAAATGACTGTCATAGAGAACCAAAAACAAAGAGAGAGAAAAACTCAGTCAAATCCAAGAACAGTAGTCCTCAAACTTCATTGTACAAGTAATCACCTGGAGAATCTTATTAAAATGCTTATTCTGATTCATTACATCAAGGTAGAATCTGGGACTCTGTGTTCTGATGCAACCCCAGGCAATACAATCTTGCTGGTTCTGGGACCACACAGTAGCAAGGGCCTAGAAGTCAGGAAAATCTTATTAGATAGGACCTTTTCTTTCCTTTGTGATTCCAAGTTTGTAAATACAAAGACACTCAAACAAGTTTAAGCAATAATGATAACCATTCGTGATCTTAAGTGACTGTAAAGACCAGTTTAATAATTGGCTCCTAGGACAGCTGGATCTTTCCAGGTGCTCAAATGATATTGTAAGAATTTAGTTTCTCTCTATTTTCTGACTCTGCTCTTCAGTCAAGCAGGCTTATTCCTTACAGTGACACCTGGCAACACTACATATACATTACCCAAACTTCAGGTACAGCAGAACTGTGCTACCTTCTTTCCCTGTAGCTGTAATAAAAGACTCAGAAATTAGTCTTGTTGCTCATCCTTAGTCCAATTACTATAACTAGGAAGTGGAAAACTCTGATTGGACAAACTGAAATCATCTGCCCAATTCTGGAGTTATGGAGTGAGCTTAATACCGCCCCATGGTGCTAAGCAGACAAAAGAAAAAATTAAATAGATGTAGAGATATAAGATGGATGAATTGACCTAGCATCATTTCCTCTCTCTTTTGGCGACACTGCTCCCATGTGTAGTCCATGTGTTTTGGGGGGTATTAAAATACTATCTGTCTTCACTATTTGAGCCAATAATCACTCCTTGAGATGTAAATGGAAGTCAAAAGAAAACAACAAAGGAGATAAAATAGAAAAGTAAAAGGAAAATCTAGAAAGAGCTGTGTACTGAAAGTTAAAGATAATTTCAAGAAGAAAGGCATATTTAATTATATAAAATGATACAGAGAGGATAAGTAAGAGTAGTACTGAAGAGAGACCACCGAATTTGACAAGAAAGCATTGATGAACTTTGTCAAAGAAGTTTCAGTGAAGTATGGAAGAAGTATCCAAATAGTAGTCAGCATTGAAATAAATGGTAGTTAAATTCTTCTGTCAAGGAGGTTGATAGAGAGGAGAGAGACAGGGTTGTTAAAATAAGAAATGGCCAGGCACGGTGGCTCACGCCTGTAATCCCAGCACTTTGGGAGGCCGTGACCTCACAGCACCTGAGGTCAGTAGTTCAAGACCAGCTTGGCCAATATGGTGAAAACCTGTCTCTACTAAAAATACAAAAATTAGCCAGGCATGGTGGCAGGTGCCTGTAATCCCAGCTACTCGGGAGGCTGAGGCAGGAGAATAGCTTGAACCTGGGAGGCGGAGGTTGCAGTGAGCCGAGATCGTGCCATGGCACTCCAGCCTGGGGGACAAGAGCAAGACTTCATCTCAAAAAGAAAGAAAGAAAGAAAGAAATGGCTGGGTGCAGTGCCTCATGGCTGTAATCCCAGCACTTTGGGAGGTTGAGGTGGGCAGATCACCTGAGGTCAGGAGTTCGAGACCAGCCTGGCCAACATGGTGAAACCCCATCTCTAGTAAAAATACTAAATTAGCCAGATGTGGTGGTGCATGCCTGTGATCCCAGCTACTTGGGAGGCTGAGGCAAGAGAATCACTTATACCTAGGAGGTGGAGATTGCAGTGAGCTGAGACTGTGCCATCGCACTCCAGCCTGGGCAACAAGAGCAAAACTCCATCTGAAAAAAATATATACAAAAATAAATAAAAATAAAGTAAGAAATGAGGTGGAGGTTTTGTGTTACTTTTTAAAGATGGGAGACATTTGAGGACATCTGACTGCAAAGAAGAAGCCAAAGGGAAAGGATGAAAATACAAAAAAGGAGCATTTCTTCATGTGTTTTTTGGCTGCATAAATGTCTTCTCGTGTCCTTTGTAGGGACATGGATGAAACTGGAAAACATCATTCTCAGTAAACTATCGCAAGGACAAAAAACCAAACACCGCATGTTCTCATTCATAGGTGGGAATTGAACAATGAGAACTCATGGACACAGGAAGGGGAACATCACACTCCGGGGACCGTTGTGGGGTGGGGGGAGGGGGGAGGGACAGCATTAGGAGATACACCTAATGCTAAATGACGAGTTAATGGGTACAGGAAATCAACATGGCACATGGATACATATGTAACAAACCTGCACATTGTGCACATGTACCCTAAAACCCTAAAGTATAATAAAAAAGAAAAAAAAAAAAAAAAAAAGAAAATACAAAAAAGGAGAAAATCATTGACACAGTAAATTCTTCCAAGGAGCAAGAATTCATGTAATCCAGAGCACAGGAAGATGTGTCTAAACTTTAAGCTTGTGGCCAGAATATCTTCATAGAAAACACTGGGGGTGGGAGGATGCAATGGGGAAGGAGAGCAGTAAATTGAGGTTGTTCATATGAGAGAAACAATTTGCTCTATGAACAAGGAAGAAAGGTGGTTTGCTAAAGAGGAAGAGGGCAAGGGGTACGGGAAGAAATAATAATTAAAAAAAAGCATTGAGCTACATGAAGAATTATGAATTTTGGAATCGTCAGTGAATGGGAGAGAAGCAGCAGCTAGACCAGCACATCAAATCAGAATCTCAAAATCATCACGGGTGCAGCTGAAATTTGGATGCCATATTGTAGCGGCACCAATCCCAACAGTTGCTTTTTTCCAGCCCCGTTCTCCCTTTTACCCAGGAATAATTATGCCTCTATGCACTGTCTCCTTCAGCACTATACACCTACTGCTGTTATAGCATTTTTCAATCTTTTATTATAGATATCTAGTTTATTTACCCTTACACACTGAATTCTCAGAAATCAAGAACTGTGTTTTACACATCTTTGTACTTCCAGCACCTGGCATAGAGTCTGGCACATAGTAGGCATGCAATTGATGTATGTTGGATTGAATTGAGTACATAAATAAAATGATTAATTTTCCTGCAGATTGGTATCTGATAAACAAGCTCATTAAATGCATGTTATTATGGGAGAATAAAAACGTGTTTTGGGGGATCCATTGATGTTTAACATGCAAAAATTTATGAGCCCAATGTCATTAAAAGCAATAAGCTTTAAAAAGCAAATATCTAGAGTTATAGATTGCTCAGATCATATTTATGGAGAGGTAAGATTAAAAGAAAAGCTCTTAAGAAGAAAGTTGCCATGTTGTTGCTTTCTAATGTATGTAGCTGTACTTCCTCATGAGATAATCATCAGATTCTGACAAATTGTCCATTTCTTGTGTAATGCCAAAGTTAACTGGGCAAACAAGTTTAAAAAATAAAAATCATTTCACACTAGAATTGTAGAGCTGTAATCATTCAAAATGTTTGCTTTACTTCTCATGGCTCATCTAAAAACACTTAAAGCTCTATGTGAATGATCAGCTCCTCTGTTAAAATATTCAACTCCTCTATTAACTCAAGGAAAGCAAACTAAAAGTATACATTGTTTTTATCTGCACCTCACAGGATGGCCACTAATGTTTAGCTTGGGTATAATAGCTGATAGGATGTAATGAAAAGGACTGATCCAAATTTGATGTCATTAGAAAATAACGGTTTTGGCCGGGTGCAGTGGCTCATGCCTGTAATCCCAGCACTTTGGGAGGCTGAGGCAGGTGGATCACTTGAGGTCAGGAGTTCGGGACCAGCCTGGCCAACATGGTGAAACCGCTTCTCTACTAAAAATACAAAAATTAGCTGGGAGTAGTGATGCATACCACCTGTAATCCCAGTTACTTGGGAAGCTGAGGCAGGAGAATTGCTTCAACCTGGGAGGCAGAGGTTGCAGTAAGCAGAGATCGTGCCACTGCACTCCAGTCTGGGCAACAGAGCGAGACTCAGTCTCGGAAAAAAAAAAGAAAAGAATGTTTTTTTAAATAAAATTTAAGTGAAGTTTTCAAGGAAATTATCTGGCACTAAAAAAAGGAAACAAGGCCGGGTGCAGTGGCTCACGCCTGTAATCCCAGCACTTTGGGAGGCCTAGGCGGGTGGATGACGAGGTCAGGAGATAGAGACCGTCCTGGCTAACACGGTGAAACCCCGTCTCTACTAAAAATACAAAAAATTAGCCAGGCGTGGTGGCCGGAGCCTGTAGTCCCAGCTACTCAGGAGGCTGAGGCAGGAGAATGCCGTGAACCTGGGAGGCGGAGCTTGCAGTGAGCCGAGATGGCGCCACTGCACTCCAGCCTGGGCAACAGAGCGAGACTCCATCTCAAAAAAAAAAAAAAAGGAAACAAAACAAAGCAGAAGAATACTCTAGGGAAGAAATGTCTTATGGAAGGGCACCAAACTGTCAAAGTAGAGAGGAGGAGCTTATTGCATTTAAAGTCACTGATGAAGGCCACATTTGCTAGTGGTGGGATTTCCAAGTGTAAAATATCAGCAGCAGAATTTCTGTGATTCTCTTTCAGGCCATCAGAGCACTAAGAGTGGAGCTGATCCACAATGGCAGAGGCTGAATCAGCTAGCTCACCCTCTCTCACATACATATTTTTGTTCCATGCAACCAGAATAAGATCTAAAATCTGGGTTTGAATGTAACATGGTGCTTTGGCCAGGGCATTTAAACCCAACTAGACCAAAGTAATGGCTGCTCCCCTATAACTATCCTATTTCTCTGCATTGAGGTTTGGAGTCAAGTGCTAACTTTGCTTTGCCATTGTTTCTTTTGCACATTTCTGCCACAGGAACTTCTTGGAGGGGTGTTGAAGAAAGATCTGGGTATTTGTGTTCTGGCCAAAACACTCTCACTATAACAAAATTTTAACCAAAAATGATGAAAAAAAGAAAACAAAATTGAAATGCATTTTTCTAGGCATTGGTTTTGGCTATGTAATGTTACTGAAGTTATCTCTTCATAGGTTTATTTCCTTCAATACACTATTAGTTTTTTAAAGACAAGGATTGTTTGGGGTCTACTTTATATTCCTAAGGTATAACACAGAACCAGGCACATAGTTAGCTCTCAAATGTTTGTTGAGAGGGACTATTTGTCCAGTGCCAGTTGTATAATTAGAATTTCTTTCATTCTTGCAGAGTTGGGAACAAAGCTGCAGTGACTAGCTGCTATTTTGAGATGCTGACTATCATGGAAATTTTCCCGACCTGCTTTGTTGGGATAGCCCAGCCACATGAGTTCTAGCCAATGTAAAAACTGTATCTTTTGTAAAACCTTGGAGCGTGAGTGTGAGGCAACGCAAGGAATACCAAATTGGAAGTGTTCTAATCTTGGCTCTACTACTTATCTACTAACTGTGAGAAAGTGACTTCATCTCTCAGAACCTTTAATTTCCTCCTCTGTCTATTGAAAGGTTTGTATTAAATTATTCCTAAATTCTCTCCCAGCATTAACATCCAAATTAAATTAGTCTTTGTATTCCCAACACAGTGTTGAACTCATAATATGCACTCAATATTTATTAGTTGAATTAGATTGAACTTGCCCCAGGATCTCTAATACATTGCTTTACAATGTTTCACTTCAAACTGAACATTGCTTTCCATGTGAGGTTTAAAATTAAAATTTAAATGGTCTCAAGGAAAAGATAGTTTTTTTCCCATTTTTCTTTTATCCAGCTTATACAAAAACATACACAGTGAGAAAATCACATTAAGTCGACTATACGTTAAAGAATCTAGGTTGACAAATTTTGCCTTTAATTGTGAGTAAAAGATTCTCTAAGAGAATAAGATTTCAGAGGGAAACCCCATCTGTGATCCTAGTTACTTAGGAGGCTGAGGAGGGAAGATTGCTTGAGCTCAGGGTGCGGAGGTTGCAGTGAGCCGAGATTCTGCCACTGCATTCCTGCCTGGGGTTTCAGGGGTTTCTTTGAGTTTTCTGTTTTGTTTTGTTTTTTGAGACAGGGTCTTACTCTGTCACCCAGTCTGGAGTTCAGTGGTGTAATCTGGGCTCAATGTAACCTCAAACTCCCAGGATCAAGGGATCCTCCCACCTCAGCCTCCCAAGTAGCTGGGACTGCAGATATGTGCTAACATGCTCCATTAATTAAAAGAAAATTTTTTTGGAAAGACAGGGGTCTCACTATGCTGCCCAGGCTTGTCTTGAACTCCTGAGCTCAAGCAATCCTCCCACATCAGCCTCCCAAAATGCTGAGATTACAGGTGTGAGACATCACACCTGGCCAAAAAAGGATTTTAAATTATTTGTGCAGGTTGTGCAGATATCTCAAAAAGTTTTAGTTGCACACGATAACTTACTTGCAACTGGTAAGTTTAAAAAAAAAAAAAACAGTAGTAGGCTGGGCACAGTGGCTCACGCCTGTAATCACAGCACTTTGGGAGGCCGAGGCAGGTGGATCACGACATCAGGAGATTGAGACCATCCTGGCTAATGCGGTGAAACCCGGTCTCTACTAAAAATACAAAAAATTAGCTGGGCGTGGTGGCGGGCGCCTGTAGTCCCAGCTACTCGAGAGGCTGAGGCAGGAAAATGACTTGAACCTGGGAGGCGGAGGTTGCAGTGAACAGAGATCGTACAACTGCACTCCAGCCTGGCGACAGAGCGAGACTTTGTCTCAAAAAAAAAAAAAATGTGTTACTTATATGACAAAATATATTCCCCCAAAGAATTTATTGAATTTTAGATTATTTATAGTTATTAGACGAATTTCAAAGAAATACAACTATCGGCCGGGCGCGGTGGCTCACGCCTGTAATCCCAGCACTTTGGGAGGCAGAGGCGCGTGGATCATGAGGTCAGGAGATCGAGACCATCCTGGCTAACACGGTGAAACCTCATCTCTACTAAAAATACAAAAAATTAGCCGGGCGTGGTGGCCGGAGCCTGTAGTCCCAGCTACTCGGGAGGCTGAGGCAGGAGAATGGTGTGAACCCAGGAGGCGGAGGTTGCAGTGAGCCGAGATCACACCATTGCACTCCAGCCTGGGCGACTGAGCGAGACTCCATCCAAAAAAAAAAAGAAAGAAATACAACTATCTTTACTTTTTAAAAAACCTGTAATTCATACTTTTCAATGATTGTCTTCCTTTTAACAAGCAATAAAATTAGTGTAGCTGTATGTAGTCATTTGATTACACTCGAAAGTATACAAAACTCTATCTGAATATGAAATAAAGTCTAATGGTCATCGTTAATATGTCACGATTAAACACTCCAGTATCTCCACAGCATTAATGAGTACCTGCTAGGAGTAGGGCATCATTAGGAATGCTAGGAAATAAGACAAATATTTTTTACCTGCTTACCATTGACAAGCACCTTGGATTATCTCACTTAACCCTCTCAACAACTCTGAGATTATTATCTGTATTTTTAAAATATTTAAATCATTGGTAAGGGATACTATTAATGGTATGACACTGCTGCTAATATCAACCACAAGAACAACTGTGGTTTGTTATTTCCCCACAGTAAATATTGCTATTAATATTTGATAGTTAACAGTGTGTGTGTGTATATATATATATATATATATATATATATATATATATGTTTTTTTGAAACGGCGTCTCACTCTGTCACTCAGGCAGGAATGCAGTGGCAGAATCTCGGCTTACTGCAACCTCCGCACCCTGAGCTCAAGCAATCTTCCCTCCTCAGCCTCCTAAGTAACTAGGATCACAGATGTGTGCCACCATGCGCAGCTAAGTTTTTGTATTTTTGGTAGAGACAGGGTTTCACCATGTTGCCCAGGCTGGTCTTGAACTGAGCTCAAGTGATCTGCCTGCCTAGGCCTCCCAAAGTGCTGGGATTAACAGCGTATTGGGTCTCTCCCAAACTTTAGAACACAAATATTCTCTCTGAATAAGCATCTCAAAATATTTGTCAGTGAAGCTATTAGAAAGACTTCAAAAATATACTTTTATAGACCAGGTATAGTGACTAATGCCTGTAATTCCAGCACTTTGGGTGGCCAAGGCAGGCGAATCATTTGAGCTCAAGAGTTTGAGACCAGCTGGGCACATGGCGAAACTCTGTCTCTACAAAAAACAGAAAAATTAGCCAGGCAGAGTGGTGTGCGCCTATAGTCCCAGCTACTATATGCAAAAGTGTATATACACACTTTTATATCTTCATATGTCTAAAAGATTAACCATTTCAAACGAGTTAAACAATAGTTGTGTCCCCATTATTAGTCATATAGTTGATTATTCAACAAGTATTTATTGATCTCATGCTTGGAGCTTCAACTTCCGTTGTGCAATTCTGTTTTGGAAATTTTTTTCTAAAGAAAGGTAAATGATGTTCAACTATACATTGTTTATAATAGAAAACATGTAAATGCCTTAAAATCAACAAAAAAGGATTGATTAAATAAAATATAGTACATGGAATGATATTTATATTATATGAATATATAGACCTGTATTCATTGACATGGAAAGGTGTCCCTAATATACAGCTAAATGGAAAAGACAGTTATAAAACTGTATGTATAAAGTGATCCCATTTTTGTATTTTAAAAATGTATGCCAAGAGATAAAGAGCAAGATGACAGGAGACCCCAGCTTATGCCCGCCCTCCACACCAAGAGAAATAATAATTTGGCAGTCATCCATGGACAAAAGTGCCTTTGAGAGAACTTTGGGATCCCAGTAGAAGGTTGCAAAGCATTGGTGGAACCCAAGACCAAGAGGGTTGTTTTGAGAAAACAGGCTCACATCCCAATGGCAGGCTCAGTGACCATGGTCCTGGCTGCAGACAAGAAGTAGCCCTGTATCCCTGTGGGCTTGGCTCCAGCCCCACTTTTCCACAGTCCTGCCACTAGCCCCTTCCACCAAGGGACCATCAAGGGAGAAGCCACACTCATCTGTGCCCCTGGTAAAAGGCCAGCCAAGCACGGTCCTAACTAGACTGTGAAGGAGCCCTGTGACCTAGATCCAACTCTGCTGTACTGCAGTCCCAGAGCAGTCCTGCCCACTCAGCAACCCATCCAGAACCCAACAGGAGCTCACCCAAGGACGCAGCAGGAGCCACAACCCTCTGTGACTCTGGTAGAGTCTTGCAATCTGTGGGTCCAACTGCAGACCAGAAGTGGCCTCATGACCTGGTTCCAGCCCTGCTTGACCATGGTTACAGAGGTAGTCCCATTCCTCAGGATCGACACCTGCCTATGTCCCCAGTACCAGGCTCACCAATGGCAGACCTAACTGCAGACTCAGCAGCAATGACATGACACAACTCTACCCTCAATAAACCACGATCCCAGGAGACAGTCCCATCACTTCAAGGCCACAGTAGAAGGAGGTCTGCCAAGCCAGCCTGTAAAGACTGGAAAAGGCGTTTACTTCTTCAAATTCACAGGCACCAACTCAAGGCTACACAGATCATGAAGAATCAAGCAAACATGATACCAGCAAAGTAAACTAATAAGCTCCAGTAACTGACCCTAAAGAAATGGAGATTTATTAACTGTTTGACAAAGAATTCAAAATAATTTTCTTAAAGAAGCTCAATGAGCTACAAAAGAACACAGATAAACAACTAAATGAATTGGGGGAAACAATATACGAACAAAAATAAGAAGTGCAGCAAAGAAAATAGAAACTATATAAAAGAACCTAATAGAAATCCTGAAGCAAAAAGAATGAAAGCTCAATAAAAAGTTTAACAACAGATTCAGTCATGTACAAGAAAAAGTCCATGAACTCAAGGACTAATTTGAACATATCTAGTTAGAAGAACAAAAGGAAAAATAATGAAAAAAGTATAGAACTAATAGGGGACACCATCAAGTGAACCAATATACACATTATGGCCTTATCAGAAGGAGAAGAGAAAGAGAGAGAAAGCCTATTTAAATAAATAATGGCTAAAAACTTCCCAAACCTAGAGAGTGGAATGAACATCCTGATACATGAAGCCCAAAGATCCCCAAATAGATTGAAGCCAATGAGGTCGACCATGAGACACTATAACTAAATTGTCAAAGGCCAAAGACAAAAACAAAAAAGAATTCTTAAAGCAGCAAGAGAAAAGTGACTTATCAAATAGAAAAAAACCCAAATAAGACTTCTCAGTAGAAACATTACAGATCAGTAAAGTTCTCAGCAGAAACATTACAGATCGGGAAAGAGTGGGATTATATGTTAAAAGTGCTGAAACAAACAAACAAGAAAACCTGCCAACCAAGAAGAATTTATCTGCCAAAATTGTTTTTTAATAATGAAGGAAAGATAAAGACTTTTCCAGACAAATAAAAACTAAGGGAATTTGTCACCACTAGGCCTGCCTTACAAAAAGTGCTAAAGGAAGTTCTTCAAGTTGAAATAAAAAGACATTAAACAACAGCATGAAAGCATATGAAAGTATAAATCTCACTATAAAGGTAAACATAACACAAACATATATTATAATACTGTAACTGTGGCAATAAAATTACTGTTAACACTGATATATAAATTAGAATACAACACTAGTCAGAATAACTATAACCACAAAAATTTGTAATGAAAACACAATGTAGAAAGAGGCAAAATCTGACATAAATTACATGAAGTGTGTGGAGGGGAAATAAAATATGCAGTATGTATGTATGTGATTGAAGTTAAGTGGTTATCAGCCTAAAACATATTTCTATATCTAGAAAAGGTTTAATGTAAACTCCATAGTAACCATGAAAAAATGTACACTAGATAGACAAAAAATAAGGAGAAAAGAATCAAAGCATACCACCACAAAAACGTTACCAAACCACAACAGAAGAAAGGCAACAAGAGAAGAGAGGAAAACGATAACTATAAAATAGGCAGAAAACAATTAACAAAATGGCAAGAGTAAATTCTTGCCTATCAAAAATTACTTTAAAGGCCAATGGGCTAAACTCCCCAAACAAAAGACATGGATTGGCTAAGTGGATTTAAAAACAAAAATAAAAACAAGACCTAACTACATGATGTCCACAAAAGACTCACTTTAGATTTAAGGACACACAGGCTGAAGGTGAAAGGATGCAGAAAGATATCTCATGCAAATGGTAACCAAAAGAAAACAGGAATTGTTACACCAGCATCAACATACTACCAAAACCAGGATAACCATGATAGCAAAGACTCCAAGAAAAGAAAACAATAGGTCAATATCCCCAATGAACACAGATGCAAAAATCCTCAATAAAATACTAGCAAACCAAATTCCACAGCAATTGAAAGGATTATACACCATGATCAAGTGGGATTTCTCCCTGAGATGCAAGGATGGTTCAGATGTTTGGTTTGCAAATAACAATTGGTATGGTATACCACATTAGCAGAAGGAAACATAAAAGCCACATGATCATCTCGATAAATATAGAAAAAGCATGTGACAAATTTCAACATCCATTCATAATAAAAAATAAACTCAATAAAATAGGTATAGAAGGTACTTATGTCAACACAATAAAGATCATGTATGAAAAGCCCACAGCAAACATCATAATCAATGGGGGAAAAACTGGAAGCTTTCCCTCTAAGATCCAGTACAAGGAAAGAATGCCCATTCTTACTAATTCTAGTCAACATATACTAGTCATAGCCAGAGCAATTAGACCAAAAAAAAAAAAAAAAAGAAAAAAGGAAAGAAAGAAAGGAAGAAAGAAAAAGAAAATACATCCAAATAAGAAAGGCAGAAGAAAAATTATCACTGTTTGCAGATGAGAGTATCATATATGTAGAAAACATTAAAGACTAAACAAAAAACTGTTAGAACAAATTTAAATAAGTTGTGGGATATAAAATTAACATACAAAAATTAGTGGCATTTTTATACACAAATAATGAACTATCTAAAAGGAAATTAAGAAAATAATTCCATTTTCAATAGCAATAATAAAATATTTGCAAACTAAATATCTGATAAGGGTACAATATCCAAAATATATAAGAAACTCAGCTGGACACAGTGGCTCAGACCTGTAATCCTAGGACTTTGTAAGGCTGAGGTGGGAAGATCACTTGAGCCCAGGAGTTTGAGACAAATCTGGACAACAAAGTGAGACCCTGTCTCTATTTAAAATTTTTTTTAATTTTAAAAAAAATTGTTAAAAGCAAAATATATAAGGAACTAAAAAAACTCAATATCAAAAAATCAAGTAATGTGATTGAAAAATGAACTAAGATCTGAATACATGTTTCTCAAAAGAAGATATACGTATGTCCAACAAGCATATGAAAAAATGTTCAACATCACTAATCATCAGATAAATGCAAATCAAAACCACAGTGAGATAACACCACATACCCGTTAGGACAGCTAGTATCAAAAAGACAAAATACAACAAGTGTTGATGAGGATGTAGAAAAAAGGGAACCTTTGTACACAGTTGATGAGAAGAGAAATTGGTACAGCCATTATGGAAAATAGAATGGAGGGTCCTCAAAAATTTTAAAATAGGACTACCGTATGATCCTACGGTCTTACTTCTGGGTATACATTCTGTCTTAATCCATTTGAATAAGAAAATACCACAGGCTGAGTATTTTATTAACAGTAGAAATTTATTTCTCATGGTTCTGGAAGCTGGGAAATCTAAGATCAAGGCATTGGTAAGATTGGTGTTTGGTGAGGATTGTTCTCTGCTTCCAGGATGGTGCCTTGTTGCTACATCCTCCTGAGAGGAGGATTGCTATGCCCTCACGTAGCAGAAGGGACAGAAGAGCAAGAGACTACTCCCTTCAACCTGCAACCCTTTTGTAAGGATACCAATCCCATTCACTAGGTCAAAGCCCTCATGAATTAATCACCTCCCAAAGGTCACACTTCTTAATACCACAATAATGGGGATTACATTTCAACACATGAATTTTGGGGGACATTTCAAACCAAAGCATATCCAAAATAAACAAAGATTAGTAACTCAAAGAGATATTTGCACTTGTATGCTCATTATAGCATTATTCACAATACCTAAGATGGAAACAACTTAAGTGTCTATCCAAAGATGAATGAATAAGGAAAATGTGATATGTATAGAATGGAACATTACTAAGTCTTAGAAAGGAAGGAAATCCTCTCATTTGGGACAACATGGATGAACATGGAGAACATTATGCTGGATGACATAAGCTAACACAGAAAGACAAATACTGCATGATCATACTTATATGTAGAATCTAAAATAGTGAAACTTACAGAAGCAGAGAGTAGAACAGTGGTTGCCAGGGTATGGAAGGTGAGCAAAATGGAGAGATACTGGTCAAAGAATACAAAGTTTCAGTTATAGAAGATGAATAAATTCTGGAGATCTAATGTACAGCATGGTAACTACAGTTAACAAATCCATATTGTATAACTGAAATGTACTGAGAGGGTAGTGCTCTCACCACACAAAAAAAGGTAACCACATGAGGTGATGGTTATGTTAACTAATTTGATTGCGATGATATTTTCACAACGAATACATATATCAAAACATCAAGTTATAAGCCTTCAATATGTACAATTTATATTTGTCAATTATATCCAAGTAAAGATGAAAAATTAAAAAAATTAACTGCATGTATTTAGAAGTGTTTTCAAAGAAAAAAATCTAGAAGATACTCTGTGTACGAAAAAATTAGTAAATCTCCAGGTAATGATATTACAAGTGACATTATCTTCTTCTTTATATTTTTTATTTCCTGATAATTTTGCAAAGATAATGAATTAGCTTTATAATTTTAAAAAAACTATTAAAAATTACTCAGCTGGATATTTGGGGGAGCTTAATTTATGATTCTTGCCCAAAGAAATGGTTGCAATTTACATGTATGCAGCACATTTGGAAAGAATTATGTTTGATAGGGTCCCACTTGCAAACTACAGTATCAGCCAGTTTATTAATCATAAGCATTTGTTGAGCATGCATAATGTGAAAAATATGATGCTTCACAATACAGGAGGACAGAAGAAATTCGAGTCTGCCTTAAAGGATATTAGAACTAGCTGGAGAATGAAAACAAATCCATACTATTCATTCTTACAAGTAACTAGTTAGGAATATAAGAATTGCTAATTTATAGCTGGGTGTGGTGGTGCACACCTGTAGTCCCAGCTACTTGGTAGGGGAGGGAGTGAGTTGGGAGGATAACTTGAGTCCAGGAGGCTGAGGCTACAGTGAGCAGAGATTGTGCCACTGCACTCCAGCCTGGGCGACAGAGTGAGACCCTGCCCCCACCCCTCTACAAAAAAAAGAACTTGCTAATTTATGTCCATGGACAGAAGGAAGTTTGTCTTTTAGCTATTTATTGAAACAGTTTCATGCTTGTTAGTATAGGATGATGTTGATGCTGACCTCCAATACTTTTTGTATCATTTAAAACTCAAATTTTAAAGGTGTTAGTGTCTTAGGATCTGTTGGATTCTACTGCATCAAAAGCTAGGGCATCTTATATTTATGTTTGGGCATCTTATATTTATGTTATGTTTCTTCTAAAACAATGAAAGAAAGTTAACAATTCAGCCGGATGCAGTGGCTCATGCCTGTAATCCCAGCACTTTGGGGGGCTGAGGCAGGCGGATCACTTAAGGTCAGGAGTTTGAGGCCAGCCCCACCAACATGGCAAAAACCCATCTCTACTAAAAAAAACCAAAAATACAAAAATTAGTCGGACATGATGGTGGGCACCTGTAATCCCAGCTGCTTGGGAGGCTGAGGCAGGAGAATCGCTTGAACCCAGGAAGCAGAGGTTGCAGTGAGCTGAAATCGTGCCACTGCACTCCAGTCTGGGCGATAGAACAGGACTCCGCCTCAAAAAAAAAAAAAAGAAAAAAAAGAAAGTTAACAATTCAGCTTTATTTTTATTTAATTAACTTTTCATTAAAATGCCCTGAAATGTGATTTTCCTCATATCCAAATTTTCTACTTGTCTAGAGCTTATATTTTAAGCATCTTTAAAAAGTATTTTATTAAAATATTTATAAAGAATGCTTCTGACTTCTGAAATACCTAAATAAAGTTTTATATTTTCTTCATAATTCATTGCAATGAATATCCACTTTGAGACTACTCTGTAATATGCAAAGATATGTTCTGGACTATTGAAGTGTAGAAAACTGTTTTGTTTGAGCCAACCTATACTTCTTTTATATTTTAAATTTATGACCAACAATTAAACCTAGGAGAATCAGAGACTGGATCAAACAAAACACATTCGTAAGCCAAATTCGGCTATGGATAGCCACTTTGCAATTTCTCCTATAAACATAGTAGGCCTGAACCTGTTAAAGGCCACTTAGAACTGGGGCCAGAGTTGATAACAGCCCAAGAGAGAAGTTAGGGGGAAAAAGTAGGCATCCTTCAGAAGAGAAGGGTTAAAAAAAAAAAAAAAGCACACATAGTAAAAATGGTAAGAGATTATGGAGAAATAGAAAAGAAAGGGAGACATATAAAAAAGGCAGAGGGAAAGGGAAAGGAAAAGAAGGGAAGAAAGAAGGAAAGGCAAAAAAGAGGGAAGAGGAGACAACGGGATGAGGGATGAAGAGAGGGCAAGGAAAGTTGGAATGCTGTAGAGAGGAAGGAGGACAGAGGGAAGGAGGAAAGGAGGGATAAATAGAAGAGAACAAGAAAAGAGGAGTAGAGAAAATTAAAGCAGGGAGGAGAGGAAAAGACATGGAGAGAATGAGAGACACAGAAAGAGAAAAGAGATGCAAGGAGAAGGAGGCAGAGAAACAGAAGCACAGAAACAGAAGAGAGAAAATAATGAGAGGGAAAAGGGGAGTGAAGGAGGGAGGAGAGAGTACCACCTGACAACTTTCCAGTTTCCAAGAACTCAGCTTTTTCTCTTCTGCGAGGTTTTATCCTTGCAATATAGCCTGTTTTTACTTAAACTACTCTGATTAGGTTTCACCTCCTTGCAAATAAACAGGCTCTGACCAAAAAAAAAAAAAAAAAAAAAAAAAAATCCCCAACTATCACTTCTTCACCATCTTGTTTGTATTAGAAGTTAGACTCAATGCGTTGTCTACATATTTCAATATCCTCACTTTATTAATTAATATCATTGAGCTTAAAATTCCAGCAAATAGTATTCTGTGTCAGTGTAGCTGGTCCTAGAATATATGAGTTTGAATATGTTTCAGAAAAATAAAATATTAGTGAATTTATTGTCTATTGCAATATAACAAAAATATTCCCCAAACTTAGCAGCTTAAAACAACAATGAGCATTTATTATTTCACATTGTCTATGGGTCAGGAATTTGAGGGTGGCATAGCTCTAGGTCTATCATAAGGTAGCATTTAACACATCAATCTGCTGGGAGCGGTGGCTCACGCCTGTAATCCCAGCACTTTGGGAGGCCGAGGCGGGCGGATCACCTGAGGTCAGGAGCTCAAGACCAACCTGACCAACACGGTGAAGCCCTGTCTCTACTAAAAAAATACAAAAATTAGCCAATCCCAGCTACTCGGGAGGCTGAGGCAGGAGAATCGCTTGAACCCGGGAGGCGGAGGTTGCAGTGAGCCAAGGTCCTGCTACGGCACTCCCGCCTGGGTACAGAGTGAGACTCCGTCTCAAAAAAAAAAAAAAAAAAAAAAAAAAAAAAAAAAAAAAAGACATCAGTCACGTGACGGCTTTACTTAGGCTTGAGGATGCCCTTCTAAGATGGCTTCCTCACAGGAACAGTTCCTTGCTCTGTGGACATCTCCATAGGGCTGCTTGAGTATCATTTCAACAAGGCAGTAGGCTTCCTCCACAATGAGTATGTTACCCTGAGAGAGCAAAGCAGAAACTTTTAATGCTTTTATGGCCTAGGCTGAGAAGTCACACTGCCATTTCCTCAATATCCTGTTCCTTACATATATCACCCCCTTTCACTGTGGAAGTGCTCTACACAGGTGTGTGAACACCCCGAGGCAAGAGGCACTGTGGGCCATCCTGGAGGCTGGCCATCAACCACACTTACTTAGTTAACCAATTTAGTACTGTTAACTTATATTTAAATGTAAACTTCTGAAAAACCAATGATTAACGTGTAAAATGGCTTTTGAGAACCTATTTTCTTTCAAAGTTTTGAAGATGAAAGTAGATAAGCTAAAATTGATTTATATAGAAGATCATATCAGTAATATTTACTATATTAACAGGAAATTTTTCATCTGAATATGAATCTGACATTTGAATATGGCATCGGAGTTTTTCCTGGCTGTGACTGACAGTCTTAGGTTCTGTCTCTCTTTTTAGTGAAACATAATTTACCCACAGTAAGCTTCAGCTTTTTTCATTTATAGTTCTGTGAGCTTTGACAAATGTATACTTATATAAACATCACCATAATCAATATCTAAAACAGCTTCATCGTGCCAAAATATTAGTTGTTTCCTCTTTTCTTCTTATATTTGTCTTGCCTTCAGAATTAAGCCGATAGCATACCAGAAACCTTTACAATTGAGAAAACCACACTATGTCAACTTTTACCTCTAGAAATGAAGTAAACAGGGTTGATCTGTAATAGGAATCTGGAGATAAAGGAAACCAGACAGGGTGTCACAGTAAAAAACACAAGAATAGCTATAAAAGTACAAGAATAATGTTACTGAGACAGGTTTTCAAGCTTTCACTTCAGATCTCAACTAATCTAATACCATATAAACATTTCCTATTCCTGGGAGATTAGATATTGCAATGATTTTTATGAAAATGAACAGAGGAACGGCTTTCTTATCCACTCTAAAATTTTTCTTTAACCTATGCTAAAGAAAAGTGAAAATTAATTACTTTCTCAGACAGAAAGATCTTGGCTGTTTGCCTACTTGGATGTAATTAAAAATAAAGTCATTCTCGTTTATAATTTCAACTCGTTCATGTCTTACAAATCTATATGCATGTGGCAAACCTAACCCTTATTCCTCTCAGTATGTTTTTCATATCTTCCTTTACCAACATAGGTGTGAATGAAACATATACAAACTTCTTTATTTTTATACGTCTATTATGTACATTATATGTATATATGTATGTTATGTAATTACTGGAGTAACTACATAATAGGGTACAAAAAACATATGAAAAGAATGTAATAGTTATAGAATTTTATCTATAATAATAAAAATAAGACATATGGATAAAACTCAAAAGGATGAATTTGAAAATAATGAAAAATGAAAGCAAGTAAAATAATTAGTTTACATATAGTATACTATAGAATATATATATATACACATATAGCATGTGTGTACTCATGTGTGTGTATGAGAAGTGAGAGAGATTATGAGTCTGAGAGGTAAAGATATATACAATAGGTGTAATAATATTGGGATTTAAATAAAAGTCATATAGTTTGGGAAAACTAGAACTATCTAAAGTTCAATAGGTAGAAGAAAACACTGTCACTCAGTGACTGAAAACCAAATGAAAAAATTAAAAATGGAAAGTAAAATTGAAAAAGAGAAACTAGGATAATGTGGAGAATCATTTCAAAAATGGAAAGCTGGCCAGGCGCAGTGGCTCACGCCTGTAATTCCAGCACTTTGGGAGGCCAAGGCGGGCAGATCACGAGGTCAGGAGTTTGAGACCAGCCTGGCCAACGTGGTGAAACGTCGTCTCTACTAAAAATACAAAATCAGCCAGGCATGGTGGTGCATGCCTGTAATCCCAGCTACTCAGGAGGCTGAGGCAGAAGAATCGCTTAAACCGGGGAGGTGGAGGTTGCGGTGAGCCAAGATCGCGCCACTGCACTCCAGCCTGGGCAACAAGAGCAAAACTCCGTCTCAGAAAAAAAAAAAAGAAAGAAAAATGGAAAGCTGATATAGTATGAGAAATAATGTGTTCAGGTTAAGAAATGCAATGACTACCATGTACCTATCAAGACAAAGCAGCTTAGAGAAGTTTTATTAATTGTGCCTACTCTCTCAGACTCTACCACTACGTGATCCTGACTTAGCCTAGCATTCTTAACAAAACAAACACACAAGCAACAAAATGATAAGCGAGCCTAATTTAGCATGGCTCATTTCTCAAAAAACCTTTAGTTGTTCCTAGTGATTGTTAAGTTCTTAAAATTTCCATTCATTTTGCATTTAATTATCTTTCCTAGAGTTTTACTTAGAAATGATGTATAATTGACTAATTTATAGTTACTAGGCATATGTGAAAATAGATCTAGTAAGCTCATCACTATGAAAGCAAATTTGTTCAATACAGAAGAATTTTTTTATTAGTGTGATAAGTGAGGATTTTTAGCACCTTGTTCTCTTATCATTCACTTGGAAATTATTTTACATTCCTTCCAGTTTTTACATGCCACATACAATCAATCATTAAGCTTTATTGATTCCTGGCCCCTCCTTTCCATTTGTACTGTCATTGCTCTAGCTGAGGCCATCTTCAACTGTCACCTCAGTACTGCATGAGTCTTGTCTCCTCTGAGCTATCCAGTGGTTTTGGAGGATAAATGGTGTCTAAGGCAAAGTGATGTGTTTGTTCTCCTGCTGTAAACACATCCACTGTTACTCCAGAATTTGCATTCATTTCTTTAGGGCACTCTTCCCTATGCCTCAGCGCCTGTCCTCTATTTTTCTTCCAGAATGATCTTTCTGACCCAAATATCTGGTATTACTCTCTTGCTTCAATAATTTCTCATCATCTGAAGCCGAAGTAGCAACTGCCAAAGCTCTCGGGGGCCAGGCAGGTAGCAGCAGTGACAACGGAACCAAGTAGATCAGATGGGGACTACTGCAGAGTGGTGACATTAGAGCCTGTCAAATGTGGGAAAATGTGGCCAGACTTCCAGTTCTTCAGAAGAGACTGGAAATCCAGATTTTATGAGAAATGGTTTAGCTTTTAAATGTCAACAAATAATTCAACACGTTTTAAAGCACGGCATAAGCCAAACAAGCCACTTGTGTAGTCTGTGAACAATCAACCTGTGAACTCTGACCTGATAGGATAAGATCCAGACTTCTTAGAATGGCATAAAAGATTCTTCATGATCTATTTTCTGCCTACTTTACCAACTATATCTCTTACCTATTCTTTCTGCAAAAAAAAAAGTATACTTCATCAATTCTGAGTTGCTCTCCACTTTCAGAAAAAAAGTGTAGCATTATTTTCCTTTTGCGTTTGCTTCTGTTTCTGCACATGGAGCGTCTTCCCTAACTCACACTGCATCACTTCCAAACACCTCATTCAATTCTCCCTTGATTAGTCGCCTAGCTTAAGTGTCACCTCCTCCTGGAAGCCATCTCTTTCCCTACCACTCTCCTCCCTTGCCATTTGGAATCCATGTCTCTTGGGTAGGTCCCTAAAGCATTAAGTAGATCCTAGTCATTAATTGAAATAAAGACTATAAGAGAAGCAAGCGTATGTGGGGGGATATTAAGTTCCATTTCATGTGTGTTAGGCTTGAAGATTTCATGTCAGTAGGCAGTCATGTAAATAGGTATGGGACTTAGGTGCAATATTTTGCCTTGAGGTGGGGATCTGAGAAAAATTAAAAATAGAAAAGAGAGCTAAAGATGAAATCCTGTGAAATAAGATGTAGGCAGAGAAAAAAGGGGCTTATAATAGGAGTCTGAAAAAATTAGAGAGTTAGGAAAACCCAGAAGAAAGTAGTGTCATGGAAGACAAGGAGAAAATTTCCAGAGGGAGGAAATATTCACCGTGGTCAAATAATGTAAAACACCCTTTGGATTTAGCAAAGGTATTAGTGCTAATCCTGATAAAACTGGTTTTAAGGAAGGTGGTTGTTGAACCAAACTTGAGTGAACTGAGGAATGAATAGAAAACGTGGATATATGTAGAAAGCTGAAACTGGATCCCTTCCTTCCAACTTACACAAAAATTAATTCAAGATGGAGTAAAGACTTAACTGTTAGACCTAAAACCATAAAAACCCTAGAAGAAAACTTAGGCAATACCATGCAGGACATAGTTATGGGCAAGGACTTCATGACTAAAATAGCAAAAGCAATGGCAACAAAAGCAAAAATAGACAAATGGGATCTAATTAAACGAAAGAGCTTCTGCCCAGCAAAAGAAACTGCCATCAGAGTGAACAGGCAACCTACAAAATGGGAGAAAATTTTTGCAATCTACTCATCTGACAAAGGGCTAATATCCAGAATCTACAAAGAACTTAAACAAATTTACAAGAAAAAAACAACCCCATCAAAAAGTGGGCAAAGGATATGAACAGACACTTCTCAAAAGAAGACATTCATGCAGCCAACAGACACATGAAAAAGTGCTCATCATCACTGGTCATTACAGAAATGCAAATCAAAACCACAATGAGATACCATCCCACGCCAGT